>NC_090352.1:33026035-33326035 GCF_035084215.1 Heptranchias perlo
TGCTCTCTCTCCTCCTCCTCCTCCTCGCTCGGCTCGCTCTCTCTCCTCCTCCTCCTCCCGCTCGGCTCGCTCTCTCTCCTCCTCCTCCTCCCGCTCGGCTCGCTCTCTCTCCTCCTCCTCCTCCCGCTCGGCTCGCTCTCTCTCCTCCTCCTCCTCCCGCTCGGCTCGCTCTCTCTCCTCCTCCTCCTCCCGCTCGGCTCGCTCTCTCCTCCTCCTCCTCCTCCTCCCGCTCGGCTCGCTCTCTCTCCTCCTCCTCCTCCCGCTCGGCTCGCTCTCTCTCCTCCTCCTCCTCCCGCTCTCTTTCCTCCTCCTCCTCCCGCTCTCTTTCCTCCTCCTCCTCCCGCTCTCTTTCTCCTCCTCCTCCTCGCTCTCTTTCCTCCTCCTCCTCCTCTCGCTCTCTTTCCTCCTCCTCCTCCTCCTCTCGCTCTCTTCCTCCTCCTCCTCCTCCTCCTCTCTCGCTCTCTTTCCTCCTCCTCCTCCTCTCGCTCTCTTTCCTCCTCCTCCTCCTCTCGCTCTCTTTCCTCCTCCTCCTCCTCTCGCTCTCTTTCCTCCTCCTCCTCCTCTCGCTCTCTTCCTCCTCCTCCTCCTCCTCTCTCGCTCTCTTTCCTCCTCCTCCTCCTCCTCCTCTCGCTCTCTTTCCTCCTCCTCCTCCTCCTCCTCGCTCTCTTTCCTCCTCCTCCTCCTCCTCTCGCTCTCTTTCCTCCTCCTCCTCCTCCTCTCGCTCTCTTTCCTCCTCCTCCTCCTCCTCGCTCTCTTTCCTCCTCCTCCTCCTCCTCTCGCTCTCTTTCCTCCTCCTCCTCCTCTCGCTCTCTTTCCTCCTCCTCCTCCTCTCGCTCTCTTCTCCTCCTCCTCCTCTCGCTCTTTCCTCCTCCTCCTCCTCTCGCTCTCTTTCCTCCTCCTCCTCCTCCTCGCTCTCTTTCCTCCTCCTCTCCTCCTCTCGCTCTCTTTCCTCCTCCTCCTCCTCCTCTCGCTCTCTTTCCTCCTCCTCCTCCTCCTCGCTCTCTTTCCTCCTCCTCCTTCCTCCTCTCGCTCTCTTTCCTCCTCCTCCTCCTCCTCTCGCTCTCTTTCCTCCTCTCCTCCTCCTCTCGCTCTCTTCCTCCTCCTCCTCTCCTCTCTTCCTCCTCCTCCTCCTCTCCTCTCTTCCCTCCTCCTCCTCCTCTCGCTCTCTTTCCTCCTCCTCCTCCTCCTCGCTCTCTTTCCTCCTCCTCCTCTCTCTCGCTCTCTTTCCTCCTCCTCCTCCTCCTCTCGCTCTCTTTCCTCCTCCTCCTCCTCCTCTCGCTCTCTTTCCTCCTCCTCCTCCTCCTCTCGCTCTCTTTCCTCCTCCTCCTCCTCCTCTCGCTCTCTTTCCTCCTCCTCCTCCTCCTCTCGCTCTCTTTCTCCTCCTCCTCCTCCTCTCGCTCTCTTTCCTCCTCCTCCTCCTCCTCTCGCTCTCTTTCCTCCTCCTCTCCTCCTCTCGCTCTCTTTCCTCCTCCTCCTCCTCCTCTCGCTCTCTTCCTCCTCTCTCCTCTCTTCCTCCTCCTCCTCCTCTCGCTCTCTTTTCCTCCTCCTCCTCCTCTCGCTCTCTTCCTCCTCCTCCTCCTCTCGCTCTCTTCCTCCTCCTCCTCTCTCTCGCTCTCTTTCTCTCCTCCTCCTCCTCGCTCTCTTTCCTCCTCCTCCTCCTCTCGCTCTCTTTCCTCCTCCTCCTCCTCCTCCTCTCTCTCGCTCTCTTCCTCCTCCTCCTCCTCCTCTCGCTCTCTTTCCTCCTCCTCCTCCTCCTCTCGCTCTCTTCTCCTCCTCCTCCTCCTCGCTCTCCTCCTCCTCCTCCTCCTCTCCTCCTCCTCCTCCTCCTCTCGCTCTCCCTCCTCCTCCTCCTCCTCCTCCTCTCGCTCTCCCTCCCTCGCTCCCCCCCTCCGCCTCCTCTCGCTCTCCCTCCCTCGCTCCCCCCTCCGCCCCCCACTCCCCCCTCCGCCCCCCCCCCCCCTCATCTGTATGAGGGGGTTCTGCAGGTCTCTGTGGGTAAAACACCATCTACTGTGTAGCTATTGGGCCAGTGAGTTTATTCTGAGCTTTTTTTTGAGAAGGTAAATTAAACCTAGAGGTGACTAGCCTTTATTCTCTCCACTGGCTATTTGATATGCTGCTTAATTCTCTGTTCACCACTGCTTTAAGGATGGGCAACACAGCCTTTTCCTGTTAATTATTTGTAAATGATGACTCGCTGTTCCTTTGGTAAAACTTAGTCACAATAATGATTTCTGAACAGAAAGCAGCTGAGAAATTTGCAATAATTAAATGGAGAGATGATAGAAATATGATCCAAAGGAATAGGGACCAATATCAATGGATAATGTTTACAAATGTCGTGGAGTTTTGAGGTGTCCCACAGCACCTCCAGTATTGTCCTGGCTGTGATTGGTATTTTACCATCTGATGGAAGACAGCGTACAAATGTCATCCAGGACTTGTATCTCAGCCCAGTTCTTCCATTCTCAGGAGCAGTGAACCATCTTGCTTTGCCATTGCCCCTTATCACAGGAAATGCACTGAATAGCTTTGAATCACAAAATGTTGCTGCAGATGGTATGTTGACTTGGATCAAGGTGATGCGTACAACTTAAAAGCTGAAACCATTCTGAGTCAATCCTGTTGCACAGTCAGTGGCATGATTCAACATCCAGTGCTGCAGAGAGGCATACAATTACAAAATCTTACCCAACCCAGTAAAGACACTATTTTCGATTGAGATTGTAAGCACTTCAAAGACTTGAGTAAGCAGAATAGGCTCTGGGGCCCTATTAGGTAGCCCTTGCTGTTGCAGGTTTCCAAATTTGATGGAAAAACATCTGTAGAGTTGTGAACATAAAATAAGTATTTGCAGCCAGTTCCAGTGTCTATGTTCAGTGTGCAGTATTTGTCACTATCTATGAGCCCCCTTTGGATTTTTAGGAATAAAATTGCAGTATCACCGGTGCCCTTTCTCAAAACATACTCCTTAGTAGTCAATTATTGTACGACTAATGATCTTCAATAGAAGTTGCATGTGTATCATGGTCAATGTTTAGCCGCTATGTTTGAGCAAACCTGGGTTTGCTGGTGATTAGCTTCATAATTGTTCACACCTCCGATTTGCTCATTGACGACATTCTGTATTGCCATTTGTTTGTAGGTTACAAGAGCTGGCTATGTGCTCTGAAGACAGCACAGACGTTAATGACATTGAATTGATACAGCACATTAATGTGGATTGTGCAAGACTCAAGCGATTGCTGCAAGGTAAAATGAATTTAGGTGCCTTTTACTCTTTTTTTTGTTTAATATATTTGTACTTTCAAAAACCAAACTTCCTCTCCTGCTCTTCTCTCCTCCCTCAATGTTTTTCAATTTTCAAAATGACTCCTCGAGGTTTCTGTCCATGTAGGTATTGAGTTGGAGCTAAGAGTGGTGAGATAGCCTGAGGTAACTTGTTTATCAACATCCTGTGGACAGGCATTGTTAATCAGTTTAGCACCTCCTACAGACAACTCAGCTGCGCATGGAAAGGCTGTGGGTGGAGGAAGTCTTTTGGCACTTTGTCATTCTCCCAGCACAAGATATTTAGTATCAATCAGTATGGAGACTTATGAACTGCTCTCTTGTTTGTTTATTGATGCAATGCTCCTGGGGGGAAAAAGTCTGGTAAGTGGAGACAGGCAGGTTCCAGGACCCATGAACATGTGGGTCTCCAATGCTGTTGTCTTTTGAGGTCGCCAGCTTTACACCAGGGTTTGCAGTCAATGTTGAAGAGCCTCTGCACATGAGAACTCATTCAAGCATGCTTTTAGTCATTAAAACTCTGGTTTCATTTGAAGCAGTGCTAAAGATAATTATTTTTTCAAACTCCTGTTTTCCTGTCCTGGTCTACTTGGAACTTGGACCTCTTTAGCTTAGAGGTTAGATAATCTAGGCCATCAACTCTGTCTTAAGGAAATTGAATACCAATACCTAAAATAATGAATTTGTATGGGGGTAGGAAACCAAAGGCATGATCAAGATCGGCTTTTTTTTAAGGGAGGGTGAGGGGTAGCAAGGTGAAGTGGATTTAGAAGATGATTCCACAGGGGGCAGGGGGTGTAATCGCTGAAAGATTGCCTTTCGATGGTAGAACGGAAGGTGTAGGGTCCAGCAGTCATCTGAACTTTGAGAAACTTTGGTGCACACTGGGTATCTGGTTGGAGAACATTACCCAATGAGAGTGGATGGCAATTTGAAGACCAGAAACCTGAATTTGATTTGCTGGGGTACGGGGAGTCAGAGAACCTTGGTGAGGACTGAGGTGTGTGTGTGGGACTTGGTCTTGGAGTGCCTCGATTGTGAAAGATAGAGGTGGAGAGACTGATGAGAGTTTTTTTCAAAATAGAAATGTACAATGATGGTGTAGATTTGGGTTTCTGCAATGGAAACATAGAAACATAGAAAATAGGAGCAAGAGTTGGTCATTCGGCCCTTTGGGCCAGCTCCGCCATTCAAAAAGATCATGGCTGATCGTCTAACTCAGTACCCTGCTCCTGCTTTTTCCCCATATCCCTTGATCCCTTTAGCATTAAGAAATATATCTATCTCCTTCTTGAATACATCTAATGACTTGGCCTCCTGCCTTCTGTGGTAGAGAATTCCACAGGTTCACCACCCTCTGAGTGAAGAAATTTCTTCTCATCTCTGTTCTAAATGGCATAACCCGTATCCTGAGACTGTGACCCCTGGTTCTCGACTCCCCAGCCATCGGGAACATCCTCCCTGCATCTAATCTGTCTAGTCCTGTTAGAATTTTATATGTTTCGATGAGATCACCCCTCATTCTTCTAAGCTCCAGTGAATATAGGCCCCGTCAACCCAATCTCTCCTCATACGTCAGTCCTGCCGTTGCAGGCATCAGTCTGGTAAACCTTGGTTGCACTCCCTCCATGGCAAGGACATAAGGAGACCAAAACTGCACACAATACTCCAGATGTGGTCTCACCAAGGCCCTGTATAACAGCAGTAAGACATTGCTGCTCCTGTACTCAAATGCTCTTGCAACGAAGGCCAACATACCATTCGCCTTCCTAACTGCTTGCTGCACCTGAATGCTTGCTTTCAGCGACTGGTGTACAAGGACACCCAGGTCTCGTTGCACCTCCCTTTTTCCCAATCTATCACCATTCAGATAATCTGCCTTTCTGTTTTTACAACCAAAGTGGATAACCTCACATTTATCCACGTTATACTGCATCTGCCATGTTCTTGCCCACTCACCCAACTTGTCTAAATCACATTGGAGCCTCTTTGCATCCTCCTCACAGCTCACATTCCACCCCAGCTTTGTGTCGTCTGCAAACTTGGAAATGTTACATTTAGTTCCCTCATCCAAATAATTGATATATATTGTGAATAGCTGGGGCCCAAGCACTGATCCCTGCGGTACCCCACTAGTCACTGCCTGCCAGCTGGAAAAAGACCCGTTTATTCCTACTCTCTGTTTCCTGTCTGTCAACCAATTCTCAATCCATGCCAGTATATTCCCCCCAATCCCATGTGCTTTAATTTTGCACACTAACCTCTTGTGTGGGACCTTTATCAAAAGCGTTCAGAAAATCCAAATACACCAGTTCTCCCCTATCTATTCTACTTGTTACCTCCTCAAAAAACTCCAGTAGATTTGTTAAGCATGATTTCCCTTTCATAAACCCATGCTGACTGTCCAATCCCGTTAATGCCTTCCAAGTGTTTTGTTATCACATCTTTTATAATAGACTCTAGCATTTTCCCCACTACTGATGTTAGGCTAACTGGTCTGTAATTCCCTGTTTTTTCTCTCCCTCCTTTTTTAAATAGTGGGGTTATGTTTGCCACCCTCCAATCTGTGGGAGCTGTTCCAGAGTCTAGAATTTTGGAAGATGATCACCAATGCGTCCACTATTTCCAGGGCCACTTCCTTTAATAATCTGGGATGTAGATTATCAGGCCCTGGGTATTTGTCAGCCTTTTGCCCCATTAATTTCCCTAGCACTTTTTTTACGAATACTGGTTTCCTTCAGTTCCTCCCTCTCACTGGACACTTGGTTCCCTAACATTTCTGGGAGGTTGTTTGTGTCCTCCTTTGTGAAGACAGAAGCAAAGTATGTGTTTAATTGTTCTGCCATTTCTTTGTTCCCCCATTATAATTTCCCCCATTTCTGACTGTAAGGGACCTACAGGGTCTTCACTAATCTTTTTCCCTTGACATATTCATAGAAGCTTTTACAGTCAGTTTTTATGTTCCCTGCTAGTTTACTCTCACTCCATTTTTCCCCTCTTAATCAATCTCTTTGTCCTCCTTTGCTGAATTCTGAACTGCTCCCAATCCTCAGGCTTGCTGCTTTTTCTGGCAATTTTATATGACTCCTCTTTGGATCTAATGCTATCCCTAATTTCTTTTGTAAGCCACGGTTGAGCCATCTTTCCTGTTTTATTTTTGCTCCAGACAGGAATGAATAATTGTTATAATTCCTGCACACGTTCTTTAAATATTAGCCATTGCCTATCCACCGTCATCCCTTTTAGTAAAGTTCCCCAATCTATCATAGCCAACTCGCACCTCATACTTTCGTAATTTCCTTTATTTAGATTCAGGATCCTAGGTTTGGATGCAACTACTTCACTCTCCATCTTAATGAGGAATTCTATCATGTTATGGTCGCTCTTCCCTAAGGGACCTCGCAGAACAAGATTGTTAATTAATCCTTTCTCATTGCACAATACCCAGTCTAGGATCGCCTGTTCTCCAGTTGGTTCCTCAACGTATTGGTCTAGAAAACAATCACATACACATTCGAGGAATTCCTCCCCCACAGTATTATTGCTAATTTGGGTTTGACCAATTTATATGTAGATTAAAGTCACCCATGATTATAGTTGTACAGTTCTTGCATCCATCTCTAATTTCTTGTTTAATGCCCTCCCCCCTATATCTCCACTACTGTTTGGGGGCTTATAAACAACCCCCACCGTTTTCTGCCCCTTGGTGTTTCTTAGCTGCACTCATACAGATTCCACTTCATGATTTTCCAAGCCAATATCCTTCCTCACTATTGCATTGATTTCCTCCTTTATTAACAACACTACCCCACCTCCTTTCCCTTTTTGCCTGTCCTTCCTAAATATTGAATACTCCTGGATGTTCAGTTCCTATCCTTGGTCACCCTGCAGCTATGCCTCCGTAATTGCAACTATATCATAACTAAGGACAACAACCCCAGCTTCTCAATGGAGAATGAGAGAAGAGCATAAGTGGGCACTGCTCTACAGGTGAAAGATGATTTGTGGTAGTGGATTGGATGTGGGATAGAAATCTGAACACTGAGATTTCACACCACTTGTCTCATTCTGAGCAAGCAGCTAAGGAGGAGAGCACTCATGTCCTCTTGGGTGACAATAGTGAAATAAGTTCATGCAGTCTGAATCTATGGAAGTTTGATGCTTCTCTGCAACATCACAATTGAAGTAATTTGGCAGTCCGACTGATCTTGGCTGTAATATGCAGCATGGGAAATGGAAAAAGTCATGTTGGTGCAGTGTTTGTGGATGGGTCTATTTCAGTGTAGTGTGGAGAGATATCTGTTGTTTGTGCAACAGTGCTGAGCCTGATGTGAGAGCTTGATGCTTCGCAGGTGTTAATATAACAATTTGCTCCCTTTGCCCTGGAAATGAGCAGGAGTTCTGTTTTTTTTTGCAGGGGTGGTTGAGGGGGGGGAGGTGGTGATATTAAATCATTGGGTGGATGTTATGCTTCAGGTCGATATGCGTAAGAAAAGCAGGAGTAACTAAGTTGTAAGACTTGGTACAGCAGGGCAGCAAATACCCTTTTGTGGTAATATTGAACACTTCTTCTAAGTGAGGAAAGTAGCAAATGCTTCATTAGCACTGTAACAAACTCACAAAGGCAACTTTAAAAAGTGGCAACAAAAACGATAAAGCTCTTCAAAAGTTTGCAATTGCTCTAAGAAATTGTGGGGCTCAATTTCCACAGGGGTTCTCCTGATGGTCTGCCTTTATGCTTTCTCCCTAGGGTTTGCTTGGCTCTTCCACCAACATTATAGCAGGCAATTGGGGAAAACCCGTGCAAAAATTCAATCCCCGTCACCTTTTCATGTGTCGGGAGAAGTTTGAAGGCCCGAGCAGGGAGATTAGTGGGAGTGTTAAGGCTGATGAAAGCTCTAGTAAATCTCTTGGGAATTTTGTCTGTCTTTTATCAACATTGGCTGCAAGTAAGTGGCCCATAGGTTTGTTTGAAAAAGAATAGCAAATATACAATATTGTTCTTGTTCATACACAAATTTGGGATATACACATTTGAATATCAATATATGAAGTGATTTCACGCTTTGTAATTTTGTTTAAAAAATGAGTGACTGATGTGTTCTGATATCAGCTCAAAAATCACAAACTGAATTAGTTTAAAAAAAAAATCAGCACAGGAAGAGGCTATTCGACCCATCATGCCTATGCTGGCTCTTTGAAAGAGCTATTCAATCAGCCCCATTTCCCCTGCTCTTTCCCCATAGTCCTGTAAATTTTCCCCTTCTAATTTTTATCCAATTCTCTTTTGAAAGTTACTATTGAATCTGCTTCCACCATCCTTTCAAGTCGTGCATTACAACTGGCTACATAAAAAAAATTGTTTCCTCATCTCGCCTCTGGTTCTTTTGCTGATCACCTTAAATCTGTGTCTTCTGGCTACCAACCCTTCTGCTGCTGGAAACAGTTTCTCTTTATTTACTCCATCAAAACTGTTCATGATTTTGAACACCTCTATCAAATCTCCCCATAACCTTCTCTGTTCTGAGGACAACAACCCCAGCTTCTCCAGTTTCTCCACATAGCTCAAGTCCCTCATCTCTGGTACCATTCTAGTAAATCTCTTCTGCACTCTTTCTAAGGCCGTGACATCTTTCCTAAAATGTGGTGCCCAAAATTGAACAATACTCCAGCTGAGGCCTAACAAGTATTTTATAAAGGTTTAGCATAACTTCCTTGCTTTTGTACTCCATGTCTCTATTAATAAAGCCCAGGATCCCATATGCTTTTTTAACATCCTTCTCAACTTGTCCTGCTGCCTTCAAAGATTTGTGTATATGCACCCCCAGGTCTCTCTGTTCCTGCACCCCCTTTAAAATTGTACCATTTAATTTATATTGCCTCTCCTCATTCTTCCTACCAAAACATATCACTTCACACTTCTCTGCGTTAAATTTCGTCTGCCATGTATCTGCCCACTTCACCATTCTGTCTGTCCTCCTGAAGTCTGTTACTGTCCTCCACATTGTTTACTACATTTCCGAGTTTCGTGTCATCTGCAGTCTTTGAAATTATACCCTGTATACCCAAGTCCAGGTCATTAATATATATCAAAAAGAACAGTGATCCAAATACTGACCTCTGGGGAACACCACTGTATAATTCCCTCCAGTCTGAAAAACAACTGTTCACCATTAGGCTCTGCTTTCTGTCCCTTAGCCAATTTTGTATCCATGCTGCTGCTGTCCCTTTAACCCTTCAATTTTGCTAACAAGTCCATTATGTGGTACTTTATCAAATGCCTTCCTACTTATCATGTATACAGAACAATTGCTTGATTGGGGGAATGTGAACAGGGTACTGTTAAGGATAAGGGAGTAAACAGGCTCTTTGGGGTGGGTGGCTCTTGTTAGGTGAGAATAGATGAGCATTGAGTAACACGGAGGGAAATGGCATGATGAACTTGCCATTAACTCGAGCTGTTGGCAGTCTTGGGTCTGAGTGCATGTGTGGTATCTCAGCCCTGCTCCTTTATATGTCACTTGATGCCAATGTTTTACGCTTCAGTGCCTCTCATTAAATCAAGAGGTTGTGTTACAGTGGCTTGGTGGTACAGCAGTGTATTGGGCCAAAGTTGTGAGGTTCATCCAAGCTTTCTCTGAATTCTTGATCTCGCTCTGCTGTCAGTTGAGGGACTAAGGAGGATGCATTTTTTTTCCGGTAGGGAGAGGGGGAAGATGAGTCAATTGAGATGCCTCTCTTGAACTCCTTTGAGGCCCTTGAAAGGTCATGACTGAGAACTGGAAGCAGGTTGTCTACCTGATCCCTCTGGGGTTGGAAGATGGTACAGAAAATGATGGAGGAAGGAGGACAAAATTCAAAGTAAATGAAGTGTTCAATTTAATAACTGAAAACTCTGAATGTGAACACACAATTACTCCTTTCACCTAAATGGAACTGGTGTATACCCTCCCTGAAGGGAGTCCTGTGGATTGTCTTTCCCAAATACTTACTATTTCATTTCTTCAAGCATTAGTTCCAAATGGTCCAAGGAAAAAAACTAATGAAACCCTTTTATTTGCTACAGAGACGGTCTTTAAATTTAAAGCACTGAAAAAGGCAGCTCAGTTGGCAGTTATAAGCAGTCTTGAAAAGGTAAGCGTGACTTTGCATTTTGCCATTAGTCATCTGGTGGACGTCTGATGGATGCAGGGAGAGAATTTGAGTGATGGTTCACCTGTGTACAACAATTGAAGCATTTCAAGATTGAATACACAACTGTTCACTGCTAAATGCATGGAATTATTGTTGTGTTTCAATGAATTGTGTGGAGAGCCTATGATAAAAAATGTTTTTTTAACATCTCTAAGTTTAGATCCATAAATGTCTTGGTCATCTTAAACCTGGAAGACCAGATTTGAGATCCAGTAATACTTATGATGGTGAAAGAAAATTCTAGCTCACCACTTGCATTATGTGAAATTCTCGACTTTGAGAAGGTTACTAAATCTAGGCTATTTCAGTTAAATGAGCATTTTGATTTTATAAGCATTCCATGCAATTCCACTGCGTTTCAGAACTGGCATTGTGTAAAATTAAGCAGAACTTATCCACCTCCCTTTTGAAAGCTTGTAACGAATCTGTACTTAGAGCATGAGCTGACAACTTGTTTCAAAGGCTGATAACCCTCTGTAAAAAGGGAAACCTCCTGACATCTATGCTTACCTAACTTATACACATTTAACAGGTAGAGTACATAATGGTAAAATAAACCTTCAGTTTTATTTTTGTCTATCCTTGCATCTTTTATATATAACATTCTCTCCTCCCCCTATGCTGTGTTCATGAAATGCTCTACCATTTGGTTGAGAGCTGTTGAAACTCTCTGCCGATGCATCCGTTGGGTTTAAATGTCAGCTGGGGCTGGTTCTTAAAGCTGTGACCACAAAGGTACATATTGAGCACACTAACTGCTGCACTAACCACTTTTATTTCAATAAGTATGTTATGCGCACATTGCACTTGTATATCAAAGAAAAGTAAAAACTGTTTGCGTGAATCCATCAACTGAACAAAATCCGGGGTGAAGAGGAGACCTTATGTGCATCATCCTCCCGGGGCATTGCGGGGGTGGGTGGGGGAGTTGGTGAATGGGTCAGCAGTGAAACAGAGCAAACCCCCCCCCACCCCCCACCCCCCACCCCCACAAACTCCATTTACTGAGTTAGTTTGGAGGGAGGATGCAGTGAAATCAGAATTTTTCGATGAGAATTTTTGTAATGCTTTGTGATTCTGATACTCTACACTGTGGATGGGATACAAGCCTATGACACTGCCATTGAATGGTACTTTTGAAGCTTGTGGCTCAGCATGGGGGGAAAATTTTTTTTAAAAAAAAAGTTGCGTTTGCCAGTGAGCAAAGCATTGATTTGTACTGGGCCATGGGCTACAACCTGAGGATTGTATGGTTTTAAAAATCTGCATGAAGACGAGTTTATACACATATGTTCCAGTGATATCACTAGTGATCTGCAACCAATGAGAATGCATAATCCTGAGCTCCATCAGTGGGGAGCAGTGATTTTGGTCTATATGGGATGAAAAGTTTTCATATTTTTCAAAAGTCAAGAGTTTTTGTTTTTAAATATTGGTAAAACATTGCACGTTAATGCATTTAATTTGTTAGAGCAATCTTTACGGCACAAGTGAACTATGAAGTGAATATTTCAGAATTGTGAAATGCACCCAGCTGTCTGATGCTGATTTAGGTGCAATATGCCATGTATATGATTTCAAATTCAATCGTTCCTTTTCAAAGTTGAAGTACTTACAAAATGTGATCAATTGTTTAACCTATAGGCATTTTGGAACTGGGTGGAAAATTATCCAGACGAGTTCACCATTCTGTATCAGAGACCCCAGCCTGACCTAGCAGGTAAGTAATGCTAAAAATGACCCTGCCATCATTGCTGGAATGGGATTGACAGTACATGTTACTGTTGGTGGGAAGAGGTCAGGATATTTATACAGTGTTTGCTGAAACATTTATATTTTTCTTGGATGTTGTCGTGGTTGTGTTTAATTGTATTTCGGACCCCACTGGATTCTTTGTGAACCAGAGCCCTTACTATAAATGCAAAGTTGTACTGACAGGTTAGCTTGGGCAGATTTCAACTTTGGGCAGCTATATTTTTTTTAAAAACTGAAAGGCGTAGGAAGTGCTTGGAGAACTATTCATGTACTTTCTTTGTGATTATATGGTAAGCAAATACTGAAATAAAAATAACTGAACCGAAAAAGCTCAATACTTGCATTCATCAACACAAGGAAAGCAGCAGCTGAAGAAGGCCCACCACCATTACCTTTGGGCAGGGCAGTAAATGTGGTTTCGCCAGCATCTCCCACATCCTGAGAACACATCAATTTAAAAAAAAATTATATAGTGCCGTACGATGTTGAAACAGCTGTGCTTCACACAATGGATTACGTTTGGGTGCATTGACTGATGGAGGGCAAAGCTAAAAGCTGATAGGTTAGTGCTTGTTTGGCTGCTGCTTTGATATCGATATGTGGTATCGCAGTGCGTTTGTCCACAGACAGCTGGAGATTGCTGATAAACAGTTAATGAAAACCGTAGGTTTATAGTCTCACTCTTGCTAAGAGCGGCTGGAAAAAAATTGCACTCATTAATTCCTATTTGCTTGATATCCAAGAGGGTATTGCATTCGTTCTACATTTTAGAAGAAAACTGCATGTGTACGGTCCAATAAAATGTTATAGTTTTTGTCATTGATTCCTGCCGCAGACAGAAGTGCATTCAAGGCACTGAACCTGTTCTTGCATGCTGTCCTCACATAACCCATGCACTCAAAACAATTCTGCCCAAATATTAATTTTCCTCTGCAGTCCCTGTGGATTTGAGGACATTGATTGCTTTTACCACTGACGACTTAAACAGGTGCTGTGGATCTATGGGTTGTGGCGCAGTTGTGAAATGTCTTTTTTTTAATCAAAGAAATTGTAATACTCTACAAGAAGTTTCTACATGCTTCAATTGAACAATTTCTTTTTCTTTTTCTGTAAATGAAAAGTTACTGCTGAGATAATGCACACAATTGATTTTCTCATTTACTTAAAAATCTAAAACTATTTGGCTGATTTTTAGATTTGCTGCCAGCACAGTCAATATCATTTTGATGTATTTTTACCTTTTGCGCTCATTTTTCTCTCTTCTGTTCCTCCTCTGCCCCGCCCCACCAAAACCACACAAAAAGATTGTTCGGAGAAGCTGTTCGACCTTGTGGATGGCTTTGCCGAAAGTGCCAAACGGAAAGCAGCAGTATGGCCTTTGCAGATCATCCTCCTCATCCTCTCTCCTGACATTCTGCAGGACATCTCCAAGGAAGTAGTTGAAGAAAGTAAAATGAACAAGGTAGTTTTCTGTTATCTTAAAGATGTTGACACCTTGCCATAGGCTGCAGTTCCTTGGGTGTTAGTTGCCCTGTCTCTGGTACCTCAAGCAAGTTGCAATTATTAATTTCTGAGCCTTGATGGTGGGTATCAGAATGCATAGAAGACATCGCAGCTAAGTACGGATCCTGTTCTCATTTGGCATCCATAAGGGCACACTTCCAGCGGGGATCACTGGATAATGATCAGGAGTAAGCATCCTGGCTGACTTTCCAATTGAAGGGAATTGCAGTGCCCTTACTACCACCACACTGAAATTGATTTGACTGGGGATCAAGCCCAGGGCAGACTTGGTCAGTACAGATCAGATAAACTTGGTGAGCTATCGGGGAGCCCACCACAAATTTCCTTCTTCCACATTACCTGGATTTATGAGCCATTTTTGCATATTCTATGTCCAGGAAGAAATAACAGATTCCTATTTCAGATAGATTCCATTTCCATATTCGTTGATTTTGTGCAGTGATCACAAGCTTGCAAATTGTTTCATTGAAATTTTACACCTGCAGGACAAAGACTTCAGTTTCTGGGGGAAACGGTCACTCTCTAAAAAGAGCATACTGAGTGGAATACAATAAAAATACATTTTTGCAGAGCATTAACGCAGCATCGACTGCAATCCCCACAATGTTTCCTGTTTTAAGTTGTATTGCGGTGGAGAAGCTCTGAGCAGAGGCCTTGCACTTCACGTAAAAAGAGGGATAAGTTGGAGAGTGAGCCATCCCCATCTACTGTTTTTCATTGAGCAGCCGTTTGTGAAGTTGTAGCGGCCTGCTTGTGGATTGTTTGCTTCACAGATGTGGATGAACACTCGAGGGGAAGAAAGACCGATGGCGGGGGGCGGAGTTCGGGGAATTAGTTTTCCTTTTGGCAGCTTGGTGGAACATTTTTTTGCAGCCTTTAGAATTATTTAACTGGAATTCGTGCTTTACAAGAATATTGATTGATGCTCCTGCTATGATGCCCAGTAATTTTTTTTAAAGAAACTTGTACCAGTGTGACAGTCCTGCTATGAAATTGTGTAACTGATTTCTAATTATGGCAGTGATTTTTGCTGCATACTTCTCTACTAGTTGAGAATTGAACATAACTCTCAGCTGTTGGAAATTTTCATTCAGATTCAGTCAAGTCTCGGTGGAAGAGCAGTGCTCTAACCCACTGTTCTATGCGGTTGCCTGTTGTGCAATTGTGTTTTTTTAAACTACTAGGAGTGCATGTCCAGCAACCCTCCCTGAATACTTGGGGGCCCTTGTTTGCTCTCACCCCCATGTGCCTGCGTTTAAAAAAAAAATTGCACTTGTGCATTTGCATGCATTTTGCTTCCTGTTTTAAACTATACCTTTAACAAGCAAAGGCATTCTGTATTATTGTTAGCAGAATGACTAAACATCTAGAGAGCAGTTGCGTGCTGAGTCATCGGTGGCAGTTTCTTACATAATGATGACTAACATGTATACATCATATGATCATTGGTACCTATGAAAACATTCGAGAGCTTTGGGATCATTTTCTGCTGTGGCTTGTTGGAATGTTTAGAAATATCCCAGATTTTGAATTTTTTTTCTGTCCCCTCTCTCTTGCCTCTCTTCAAATTTCAGTTCTAAAACAAAAAGTAAGATTATTTTTCTTCATTGCCAACTTCCTCTTCTCTCCAGAAGCTAATGCAGATGAGTTTATCCAAACATACGCATTTCTAGCAAGAAGTCTCTAAATAGGTATAAGAAGCATTAACCCTAACCGTATCCTCCCTCTCGTCCTAGCCCGGGGATACCAAGGCAAGTTAGTGTTGCCAGTGCTACCTTGGCTGAGTTTGGTTAACTCTGTGTAGGTAAGGGATCTGTTATGCACAGTCCTTGTGAATTGAGGGTTCAACCATCTCTCCTTCATATATTGCAAGGGAATGGTCAAAGGTATTTTTATCTTTTAACTTCAGAAGCGGAAGTACTGTGGTACACTGTGATCCTGTTGGAGTATGTCCATCTCCAGAGCTGCTGTCATAATTGGCCAGTAATAAAATTGGAGATACAAATTCCAAGATAACTTTTTAAAAATAAGGGACCTTTAATGCCCTTACCACCACCACCCTGAATTTGATTAACATGGGTTTGACTGGGGATCAAGCCCTACAATAAGGGACCTTTTAACAGAATGTGCTTTACAACAACAATTTGCATTTATGTAACTTCTTTAACCTAGTAAAATGTCCCAAGGTGTTTCACAGGAATGTTATCAAACAAGATTTGACACTAAGCCACATAAGGAGATATTAGAACAGGTGAGCAAAAGCTTGGTCGAAGAGGTAGGTTTGAAGGAGCATCTTGAAGGAGTAGAGAGGCGAAGAGGTTTAGGGAGGGAATGATAGAATCATAGAAGTTTACAACATGGAAACAGGCCCTTCGGCCCAATATGTCCATGTCGCCCAGTTTATACCACTCAGCTAGTCCCAATTGCCTGCACTTGGCCCATATCCCTCCATACCCATCTTACCCATGTAACTGTCCAAATGCTTTTTAAAAGACAAAATTGTACCCACCTCTACTACTGCCTCTGGCAGCTCGTTCCAGACACTCACCACCCTTTGAGTGAAAAAATTGCCCCTCTGGACCCTTTTGTATCTCTCCCCTCTCACCTTAAATCTATGCCCCCTCGTTATAGACTCCCCTACCTTTGGGAAAAGATTTTGACTATCGACCTTATCTATGCCCCTCATTATTTTATAGACTTCTATAAGATCACCCCGAAACCTCCTACTCTCCAAGGAAAAAAGTCTCAGTCTATCCAACCTCTCCCGATAAGTCAAACCATCAAGTCCCGGTAGCATCCTAGTAAATCTTTTCTGCACTCTTTCTAGTTTAATAATATCCTTTCTATAATAGGGTGACCAGAACTGTACACAGTATTCCAAGTGTGGCCTTACTAATGTCTTGTACAACTCCAACAAGACATCCCAACTCCTGTGTTCAATGTTCTGACCAATTCCAGAGCTTACGGCCGAGGCAGCTGAAGGCATAGCTGGCAATGGTGGAGCGATTAAAATCGGGGATGCGATAGAGGCAAGAATTGGAGGAGCACAGAGATCTCTGAGGGTTGTAGGGCTGTTGGAGGTGACAAAGATCGGGAAGGGCGAGGCCATGGAGCAATTTGAAAACAAGGATGAGAATTTTAAAATCGAGGCCTTTATGGCCCGGGAGCCAATGTAGGTCAGCAAGCCACAAGGGTGATGGGAGAACGCGACATGGTATGAGTTAGGATACGGGCAGCAGAGTCTTGGATGAGCTCAAGATTGTGGAGGGTGGAAGATGGGATGCCAGCCAGGAGAGCATTGGAATAGTCCTGTCTGGAGGTAAAAAAGGCATTTCAGCAGCAGATGAGCTGAGGCAGGGGCGGAGAAAGGCGATGTTGCGGAGATGGAAGTCGGCGGTCTTGGTGATGGAGCGGATATGTGGCCGCAAGCTCATCTCCAGGTCAAATAGGACGCCAAGGTTGCGAGCGGTCTGGTTCAGCCTCGGACAGTGGCCAGAGAGAGGGATGGAGACAGTGGCTATAGAATGGAGGCTGGAAATGTAATTTATTCAGATTGGCTTCCAACAGAAAAAAAATTCTCCAAGGTACAACTGGCATGACTGTTCCCACTATGTACCCCTCAAATATAGTTGAACATAAACACACAAAAAAAAACAATTCAAAAAGAAAATGACAACCCTGTTTTCCAATTATTTTAGCTCTTCTCCCTTCTACTCCAACCCCCAAATACATGGTCTGACATTCCCTCCCTCCAGTACTTTGTAGCCCAATTTATCCAGCTGATCTGATGTCCTGAGCCAAAGCAACAACAATACACACAGCTTTCCTTCATAATGTCTTGGCTTCAGTTCAGACTTGTATTTTTTTTTCTGGTGCTAGTTTATTTTTCTCTTGTAATGGATCTGATATAAGGTTAAAAATGTGGGTTTGTAAATGAATAGAACTGCAGTGTTTTGAATGTTGTCTCATTGCTGCCTACCTAATCTTTGTACAGAAGCTGTTCCTGGATAACTTAAAGAAAGCTCTGGCTGGTCACAGTGGTAGTCGGCAGCTAACCGAAAGTGCTGCTATTGCCTGTGTTAAACTGTGTAAGGCCTCCACGTACATCAGCTGGGAGGACAACTCTGTCATCTGCTTTCAGGTTCAGTCCATGGTTGTAGATCTAAAGGTATGGAATTGCTACGACACATCTTATTTTGCTAAAGAAGTGCCAGTAGACAAGTCTTTATAGCATAAATAGAAGTACAATTTATTTAGCCACAAGTGTAGAGAAATGGGGATTAGATGCTAAGTTTGGATTTAAAAGCCTATAAAGTGTTTGTGGAAGGGAAGACTGAAGGATGGCTTCGATAGTTTGAGAATAAGACTGTGTAATTAGGTTTGGTCTTTCACCTATATTTCTCAGTCCAAGATTTAAAAAAAAACCCTGCCAAGATAGTTGGTACAGCTCATTAGTACACAAGTGTGTTGCATCATGGAAGTGAATGCCTGCGATTCCTCATGAGTTCCTAGTCTCCGCTTGTTTGGGGAAATAGCAAGCAGGAGAGTTGTTAAATCTAAATGAAGATCAACGTGCTTCTTTTAGCAGCTCCAAGCAGCTGGGTAAGGAAAGGCATTGACCAAGTCCTGGGGGACAGGTCATCTACCCCTATTTCTTGACTGGGGATTGGTACATGCTGCAAGGGGACCTGAAGACGAGGAGAAAAAATTAACTTGACGTTTTTAACATTGCTCACCTAATCTCTATTTTTAACATGGTATCCAATTAGAACCCAGATGAACCATCAGTTGAGGACGATCGTTACTCACGTGCCATTCCTCAAGTATTCTGGCATTTCTGGTATTTGAAAACCAAAAGCCAGGAGGTGTCACAGTATGAGCCCAATGTGAGCTTGTCACCTCTGTGCTCAGACAGGTGATGTCACAATGCATCATTCACTGTTGATTACTAAATTAGAGTACAGATTGCAGGTTGAATGTGTTGTGGCTGTTCTAACATGCAGTGGATTGGTTTTGCGTAATTTGCATTGTAAACACCTAAAGTTTGCCAGATAAGTTACTGACAAGGTTTCACAAAGTGGCATGAGGCCTTTGCTCAGGCACTTTATGACACGCATTGAGTCAATCTCCATCTGACCATCCATGTTCCCTACATGTTCTGATTTAGTGCAACAGAAGTTTTCTTAAATGTGAGAGAAGTTAGTTTCTATAGACCAATTATCAAAAAAAACCAAACTGCTTTAAAAGATTTGCTGATAAAACTGGACGACCCACAATTCCCTTTAGACAGATATAAGGTGACTGACTGACTGTTCCTCTAAATCACCCCACTCGTGCCTCTTCGCAGTGAGGAAGCACCCGGCATCTATTTACTACCATTTTTGGTTTAAGCCTAAAATCAAAAATCTTGGTTATGTTTATGTATTTATCCAATTATTGAACATACAATTAAATAGGACACTGGTCCTATTGTATCTGGATTCTAGGGCACGATTGCCTCTTTTTTTTCCCCCACCCCCAAAAATCATATTGGGGAAAGGAAGACATGAAACTGTATCCCACTTCTGTGACAAGTGTCCTATTTAATTCTATGTTTAATAATTGGATAAATAAATATAATTGGATAAATAAAATATAACCAAGATTTCTGTTTTTAAGCTTAAACCCAAAATGGAAATCTAAAATGAGAATTTAACCAATAAAATCCCAAGAGGTCAATGACTGCTTGCTCCAGTTCTGAAGTGATGCACATAGCCTTATTTGACTGAGGGAGCATCATCTCTCTGTACTGTCAGACAAGACTGACCTAGATGGCTGTGTCATGTTAGGCAGCTGAATGAAGTTTCATGGGGGCAGAAGGTGTTGAGGACGCAGGCAATGATGCATGTTGATTCCCTTTAGCATGATATTTTGTGAACAGTTATGAGTTTTACTGTTCCTTCCAAAATTGTTCTGATTAAACCCAAAACTGTTTTAAAACTTTATTTTTGACCTAAGTTCAGAAGAAAAAACTCCCAAATCGAAAGGATTAATAACCAGTGTTTAAAGGGAAAGGTTGGCATAGAAATCTGGGAGTACTTGGTATTACATTTCCTGTCTCCTTTTATTGCTGTTTAGTTTTAGCGGGAGCTTTCAATTTGATCAGAAAACTAAACTTTTTTTTAATAAACTTCATCTGATTATTACATTTATTACATCAATAGTTCTTTGTCTCAGTAATTCCTTTGGTCTGTTGTTATTTCACAGGCCCTGTTGTTTAATCCTATCAAGCCTTTCTCCAGAGGTGCTGGCAGCCAGAGTGCAGATGTGGATCTCATGATAGACTGTTTTGTTTCCTGTTTTCGCATCAACCCTCATAACAATAATCACTTCAAGGTATCTAACCATGCTTTCATTTTACTTTAGGAAAGTTTAATTTAAATCTCTTGCGTTTTAGGACCACTGCTTATATATTAAGGTCCTGGACTTGGGTATGTAGGGTATAATTTCAAAGTTTGCAGATGACACGAAACTCGGAAATGTGTTAAACAACGTGGAGGATAGTAACGGACTTCAGGAGAACACCGACAGACTGGTGGAATGGGCAGACACGTGGCAGATGAAATTTAACATGAAGTGTGAAGTGATAAAGTTTGGTAGGAAGAATGAGGAGAGGCAACATAAACTAAATGGTACAATTTTAAAGGGGGTACAGGAACAGAGACCTGGGGGTATATGTACACAAATCTTTGAAGGTGGTAGGACAAGTTGAGAAGGCTGTTCTTCAAAAAAAAATCATATGGGATCCTGGGCTTTATTAATAGAGGCATAGAGTACAAAAGCAAGGAAGTTATGCTAAACCTTTATAAAACACTAGTTAGGCCTCAGCTGGAGTATTGTGTTCAATTCTGGGCGCCACACTTCAGGAAGGATGCCAAGACTTGAGAGGGTGCAGAAGAGATTTACTAGAATGGTATCAGAGATGAGGAACTTCAGTTATGTGGAGAGACTGCAGAAGGTTAAATCTCCTCTTAACCTTCTCTGTTCTTAGGTTCTCCTAAGAACAGAGAAGGTTAAGAGGAGATTTGATGGAGGTGTTCAAGATGATCGTTTTTGATAGAATAAATAAGGAGAAACTGTTTCCAGTGGTAGAAGGGTCGGTAAGCAGAGGACAGAGATTTAAGGTGATTGGCATAAGAACCAGAGGCAACATGAGGAAACATTTTTTTTAGTGCAGATTTATTCGGATCTGGAACGCGCTGCCTGAAAGGGTGGCGGAAGCAGATGCAACAATAACTTTCAAAAGGGAATTAAATAAATACTTGCAGGAAAATAATTTACAGGGCTATGGGGAAAGAGCAGGGAATGGGGCTAATTGGATAGCTCTTTCAAAGAGCTGGCACTGGCACAATGGTCTGAATGGTCTCCTTCTGTGCTGCAACATACTGTGATTTCTGTGGTGAGCCTATTTTAGGATATGCCGTACAAGAAAGAGTTCACATAAATTATAGAAATACTTTGACATTGGTAAGATGATTCTCTTGGGGGAGAAACGGGATTTTACACCATAGAGCTATGAATCAGCATTAAAAGAATTAAGATGGGTGGGGGGTGGGTTAACACGAGCCTGCTGTACCACAGTTAACTTAGTAATGATAGAAAGGAGCTGATTATCTTGTTATCTCAAGTATTTTGAAATTTCATTACCAGTCAGAAGCTGATGATCAAAGCTCCCTACAGGCATTTGTATGCATGCACGGAACTATGCTCCTTCTTCCCGTCTCCTTACCGCCACACTTGTGGTGCAAATAGCATGACCATGGCAGTCAGCTTGCAATGGTCTTGGATATGTGCATATGGCGTTGCACTGCTTTAGTGTAGTATAACTGGGGAATTACAGAGGGATGATTTATGTTAATATAGAAACATAGGAACATTAGGAATAGGAGAAGACCATTCAGCCCCTCGTATCTGCTCCTTGATATGGGAGCTATAAATGAAATTGCATATGTCACAGACTCTTGGACAGGTGGTTCAAATACTAATTGCTTGGTAAACAAGAACTGTTCAGAACAGAACTTTTATTAAAAAAAAATTAAAAAAAATTGCTTTGTTTTTGGGATGTGGGCATTGCTGTCGAGACTATTTGTTGGCCACCCATTGTTGCTCTGAGGAGGTGTTGGGCTGCCCTCTAGCGATTGTTGTACAACTGGTGAGAATGCTGGAACTCGCTACCACATGGAGTGTTTGAGGCGATTAACATTGATGCATTTAAGGGGAAGCTAATAATTACATGAGGGAGAAAGGAATAGAATGATGGGGTGGGAGGAGGCTCATGTGGAGCATAAACACTGGCATAGACCTGTTCGGCTGAATATTGCACCTTTCAAGACCTCAGTAAGTCTGTGTTTCACAATCAATTAAATACTTTTGAAGTGTAGCCACTGATGTAATGTCGACAAATGTGGCAGCCAATTTACACACAGCAGGTTCCCACAAAGAGCAAGAAGAAAAATGGGCAGATAATCTGTGGTGTTGGCTGAGGGATAAATATTGGCCAAGGCAGTGGGAAAACTCCTTTTCTCTTCTTTGAAAAGTGCTAT
Organism: Heptranchias perlo; assembly: GCF_035084215.1. Taxonomy (NCBI): domain Eukaryota; kingdom Metazoa; phylum Chordata; class Chondrichthyes; order Hexanchiformes; family Hexanchidae; genus Heptranchias; species Heptranchias perlo. The sequence continues at coordinate 33,048,382 of NC_090352.1, forward strand.
TGGATCTTTTGTGCCCACCTGAGAGGACAGATAGTGCCTCTGTTTGATGTCTCATCCAAAAAGTGGCACTGCACAGTGCAGCACTCCCTCAGCAATGCCATGAAGAGTTAACCTAGATTATGTGCTCAAGTCTCTGGAGTGGAGTGTGAATGCACTACCTTCTGACTTAGAGGCAAGAGTGCTATCACTGAGTCAAGGCTGACTTAGGCCATGGGAAGTGGAGTCCTAATTTCCCCCGATTTCTAGGTATATTTTTAAAAAGAAGTGAAATGGGATATTCTGTCCATACAGTGTTATGCAGTTTCATGTTAGATGGTGTTGCATTTGTAAAGGCTAATGCTCAATTTTATATTGGAGTCGGCACCTTGGCTGTCCATAAGCTGAGGCAGGATCTCACTGTGGACGCAGACAGAACATGAAAACAAACCATTCTATTTAAATGTGTAATTTTAAAGGTCATTTTTATTTGTGCTTGGGCTGTGGGTGACAGTGGCAAGGCTGCATTTTTGTTATGGATCCCGAGTGCAAGAAGGTGGTGGGCCTTTGCAGTGATTTTTTTAAGGAGTGAGTGGCACTTCAGATGATTGAGTCAGCCATGAAATGTGTATGAGTCAAATGTAGGCCAGTCTGTAAAGGGGGGTGGCAGGTTAGTTTGTGAACCACTTGGGTTTTTACAACCATCTGGCAAATGTACTGTGTAGATTAGATTTCACTGTCCTGCTGACATCAAGTTCTTCATTTCTCCTGTTGTAGGTCTGTTTGGCATCAACCTCCCCTCCAACCTTTCATTATGTGTTGGTCAATTCACTGCACAGAATTATTACAAATGTAAGTATTTCTTGATGCAGTAAACTGTTATCCTTTTGCTGTGTACTTAGATTTGAATGGTTCCTGTTAATGTAATTCACAAAAATCTTCTGAACAATTTATCATTACTTTGTGGTAAAGTCAAAATGTCAAGCTTTACATCAATTGTGCCTTTTTATTAAAGCATCATAGATTCAGTATGGTTTAAGTTTGCTTGTTTTATGAAGATTTCTAGTGTTCAACCTTCTGAGGCAGAATTTTTAAAAAAATTGGTGCTGTGCTGTTAGCACACTGTCCTTTCACCTGAGTCTGAATGTGGCAAAGCCTGACGAAAAGTCTCCTTTCTCTGCTGGCTTTGAAATGTGAAATGTATTGGGGCAGTCTCAAAGCAGGTCCCGAGGAATCTGTCTGTTCTTTGACTGAGCCTGTCAATTTAGTGCCTGGGACCAATTTTGTTCTGAAAACGGAGTGCTGAAAATCTGAAATAAAAATAGAAATGATTAAGACACAGCAGGCAAGTATCCAACTGTAAAGAGAAAAGAAAGGTTCATGTTTTCAGTAGAGACTGTTCATCAGAATTGATCTTCCCTATGCCCAGGGGTGTAAAGCCAGTATATGCCCAACTGCTGCCCTGGCAGAGGTCAGTTAATTCTGCACAGAGCCTGGGCCTGAGAGTTCTGTGCGTCCAGGTACTACTTTAAGCCTTAGGGGAGCTGTTCTGAAATTCTTGAATAGTCTACAGGTTAAAAACTATTCCTGGGCCAAATGGAGTAGAAAGAAGATTCAAATGCTGCCAAGGAAATATTCACTGACCGTAAAAAGGTAAACAAACTGCCTCATAGTGAGCTGGCAGTTTTGAACGATTCACCATTTTTCTGAGCATGATTGCAGATTGAGTAATTTCATGGATCGTTTGCAAGATTGTTTCCTTGACCTAGGCAAAAAAAATTATTTAAAAAAAAATTAGTGTAAATGTGAGGGAGTCTTAGTAGCTGTCCTATTTTTGAAAAGAATTGATCAGAGAGCAATGTTTTAACTTGTATATTTTACTCTGATTTTGTGAGTATAATCAAATTTTAATTAAAAGTTGTTATGGTTTGTTATTTGATTTACATTTTAAGCACTAAATTGCCACTTTGCTAGGTTTATATCACTTAATTTAAAAAGAACTTCAAATGCTCAGGAATACACTATATATAACTTTCACTTAAATTGAAAGTGCAGTAATTATTATTGGAGGCAAACTGTTTGGGCAACATTTAAGGCGCGCTAACATTGCCGAGCCAGTTTTGAGAGCAGCGCTACAAAGGCCTCCCAGCTGCTCTGCTCTGCTCCGTTCACATTTTCACGTACCGCTGTTACCCAACGGGTGCTGGGGCAGAAGCAGCGCCAGTTTGTGAGGTCTGCAGAGAAGTGAGTTGTTTTTCTGCCACTGGAGCAAGGAAAGCAAAGGGGGGTTTATATTTCAATTAGCAGTGGATGGCAAGAGAATTGCCAGTTGGCCATATGCTGCAGCTTTTAAACTTCCAAGTGCCAGTTGAGGTATGAGGGAGCTCAGCGGGTACTGTCATTAACTCTGGGTGCTTCAATGAGTTTGTCACTTGAACTATGTATTTGTGAATTCAGCTTCCTTGCATACTCAGACTTGGTGTCTCCTCCAAACCAGTTGTCCTCAATTCTTCCTGCTTAAATGCAAACCACCAAGGAGGTTGCAGGGTGTGATCGAAAGCTGAAAATGCAAGGTCACAAAAGCTTTATAATTTTTTTCTTTTATAAAATAAAATGTCCCAATAGTGGTAAGTATATTTTCTTCACTGCTGTTTAATTCAATACATACAGTTTGGTTGCAAGTGCGTTTAAAGACACTTTTACTTCGGTGCTGTGTTAAGTTTGGGTTTTTGAAGGCTGCCATCTCCTTGAAGAGAGCCAGATCCCATGGTTTACACAGCTAAGTCAGGCTTCCTTGTTCTAGCAGCAGACTCATAGACCCAGTGTTGGGTGTTCTACAAGTCTGCAGCTAGGAAAACGTACCGTGATTTAGCAGAATAAATGCTCGGAACCAGCCATTGGCATTTACACTTAAACACTGCTAGTATAAAAGCAACTTAAGAAGCAATGGCTGTTGAACTAATTGTTCTTAATTAAACTTTTCCAGAGACTGTCATAATGAGTAGTTCCAACACAAGTGACTTGTATATCCTGTTTGTAATCCTTGTGGACATTTCTTGCACTCGGCAAGTGCAATTGAGAGTATTAAAATTGTTTTAATTCTTGAAACAGAGTACTTTGCAGCCAGTTTTAAAGCCTTTCACATTACAGCTTGGTATGGTTTGGTTCCTGGCAGAGCGACACTGAAACAACCTCCCTGAGTTGCTTTCGGAGTGTTACATTTGAAGTTTTCCGTTGGTCTTGTGGAGGTCATTTGTGTGCACGGAACTGATTCTGCTGCATGTGGAGGAGTTCTGAAGGTGAAGTTTAAATGGCACAATAAACTCATGGCATACATATCCAAATCGTCAGATTGTTTTCCTGCAGGCTTTTATCTCCGTTCCATTTTCTTTTTCTCTCCAAACTTGACTCATTGGGAAGTTGCTTGGGAAAAAAAACATCTGTTTATGAAACTGAAACAAGCCAGCTTAAGCTTACTTTGTAGTGAGGCAACCTGTGTGCTTGTTCATGTGTATATGTGCCTTGTTTTTTCGAATTTCTTTTCATCCTCTTTTGACCTTTCCTGGGATACAGTTCCATTGGTGCTGGCAGTCCTCAAGTAATTTGCCCAGGTAGCTGCTGCTCATGCATGACTCCAGATACTGAGTGTTGGGATGCTATTTGACCATGGAGATCATGTTAGCCTAGCCTGATTTTGTATGTAACTGACATTTTTGACCCATTAAGCCATTTATCTCTCGAGACCAGCCAGTACACTCTTGGCAATTGTGTGACATTGGACTGTAAGGTTAATTTGGGACCTAACCCACAGTTTGCAACCAGGAAATAAAACTCTGCACAAGTACTAAATAATGAAAAAAAAAATTAACATGCTTCATGCAAAAAAAAAATGCTCTGTACGCTTGATAAATATTTTCGAATTACCCTATTTAAATGCGAATTGTTCTCCAAAGGGCCATACCCCTTTCCTCCTTCCCCTCTCTCCCTCCCCACGGGATGGTAACATCAGCAATTAGTGGTACATAATGTAGTTATGCTACTCTTGCCTGTTACCAAACCTTAAATGCATCATTGCAACCCAAAGTCAGAAGCTTTTTTTTTAATTAGTTGCTAAAAGAGAAAGCTGCAACTCTTCCTTTAATGTGAAGACTGTTGCAAATACAATCCTGTGTCTCCACACAGATAGTGAAACGACAGGCCCAAGGTTCTGCTGCATGACGATTGGCTATAGTTTAGCCTGACCCTACACACAATAAAAGAATGCTTTGTGTAGATGTGTGATGGCTTTCTTGTGTTGTAGGTGTAAACTTGCAACTGTTTCAGCGAATGCCCTTTGTAGCATTTCTGGGAATGTAGATAAAGTTTTTAAAAACTGTAATCTAATGGTACAACAAGGCTGGAGGTGCAGTGAGTTGACTTTGTAATAGAGGGAATGCTTCACAAATCATTTTGGGCATCCACAAGATGACTTGTTTAACAATCCTGGCTTTTTAAACATTTATTGGTTGCAACCGTTAAATATATTAGATATATTTGTGATGGCTGTGAGGACTGGTGGAGTTAGCATCTTAAATTGACAAATTGCGAATGGAAGACACTGTGCAATGCTGTGTGTGTGTCACTCATAATTATGGAAGGGAATGGGAAGCATTTTTCATTCCATATAATGCTTAACCTTTCCTAATGTATCAGAAGGTGGACAGCGGGTGAGATTTGAACTATATCTCATGTCCTTAGATGAAAACACCAGTACCTTTTGTGTAAGAACTGTCTTAAAGAATTTGGGCCTAGCTTTGTAACCAGCAGCTTGTCAGTACAAAATTTAACTGCCTGCTCCGTTCATGTAGTGGCTCCTCAACTATTGTTTCCGGTTTGACCGACTCCTGCTCCATAAAATCCATAATCTACCACTTTTGCACGTGTGCAACATCTGAAATTTATGGAGTGGGAATCAGGTGAACTGGCATTGCTGATTGCGCCACCATTGAGAGCAGAAGGTTGGCAACTTTGGTGTTTAACCGATTCTTGTATTTGGATTGGGGGAATAGTGGAAGTTCCCTAATGATGAAAATGCTCTTAATGTGCAAAAACATTCTCTTCCTCGAGTAATTTCAGTAAGAAGTTTATAGAATATATGTGCAGTTAATTGTTGCCTGAGGACAGGTTTCTTTTGAAATGAAAGTTCTTGTTTTGGGAGGCGGTGTTGTATTATCAGTGCACTGTGACAGGACATGGATTTATGCCCACGCTTTCCCACTTGGTGACTTCTTAGCTTAAATTGTACTGCCATTGAAAAGAGATGACTAGAGGTTAGTTTCTCATGGAAAAAGTAGGGAAATTGAAATGCCAGACGGCTCCAACTCTTCTTGGGAGTCACTACCCAGTGGCATTGATGGCCATGTAGCAGCTCCTCCTCTCTGTTCTTTGCTATCGAAGGTGCTTGAGAGTGTAAAAGAATGGTGGGATGCAGTGGGTGGCCTGGTTGCTTGGTGTTGCTGAATTAATTAATGGCAGTAATTAACTGCCATTAATTAATTCAGCAAATCGTGTTTAACTAACTTGATTGAGTTTTTTGATGAGGTCACAGAAGGGATTGATGAGGGCAATGCAGTTGTGTATATGGACTTCCAAAAGGTGTTTGATAAAGTGCCACATTATAGGCCTGTCATCAAAGTTGAAGCCCATGGAATAAAAGGGGCAGTGGCAGCATGGATATGAAATTGGCTAAGTGACAGGAAATGAAATAGTGGTGACCAGTTGTTTTTTGGACTGGAGTGGGGTATACAGTGGTGTTCCCCAGGGGTCAGTACTGGGACCACTACTTTTCTTGATATATATTAATGACTTGGACTTGGGTGTGTAGGGCACAATTTCAAAATTTGCAGGTGACGCAAAACTTAGAAGGGTAGTGAACAGTGAGGAGGATAGTGATAGACTTCAAGAGGACATAGACAGGCTGGTGGAACGGGCGAACACGTGGCAGATGAAATTTAACGCAGAGAAATGTGAAGTGATACATTTTGGTAGGAAGAATGGGGTGAGGCAATATAAAAGGAGTACAATTGTAAAGGGGGTGCAAGAACAGAGATCTGGGCGTATATGTGCACAAGTCGTTGAAGGTGGCAGGGCAGGTTGAGAAAGCGGTTAAAAAGCATACGGGATCCTGGGCTTCACAAATAGAGGCATAGAGTACAAAAGCAAGGAAGTTATGATGAACCTTATATAAAACACTGGTTCGGCCACAACTGGATGTGAAAGCCTCAGAAAGGGTGCAGAAGAGATTTACGAGAATGATTCCAGGGATGAAGGACTTCAGTTACATCAACTGGAGAAGCTGAGATTGTTCTCCTCAGAGTAGAGAAGGATCAGAGGAGATTTGATGGAGGTATTCAAAATCATGAAAGGTCTCGACAAAGTAGATAGACAGAAACTGTTCCGATTGGCAGAAGGGTCAAGAACCATAGGATATAGATTTAAGGTGATTGGCAAAAGAACCAAAGGCGACATGAGGAGAAACTTTTTTTACACAGCGAGTGGTTATGATCTAGAATGCACTGCCTGAGAGGGTAGTGGAGGCAGACTCAATTGTGGCTTTCAAAAGGAGAACTGGGATAAGTACTTGAAGGGAAAAAATTTGTCAGGTGACGGGGAAAGGGCAGGGGATTGGGTCCAGCTGGATTGCTTTTGCGGAGAGCCGGCACAAACTCGATAGGCCTAATGGCCGCCTTCCGTGCTTTAGCCATGCTATGATTCTGCTCAGTAGAAATTGGTCAGATGCGAGTTTGCCCAGGAGGGAGAACGAGAGGGTATTGGGAATGACTGGGTATTGGCTGGCGATGAGACACATCCCTGAAGAAAGCTAATCCGAGGGAAAGTTGATTTGTAACACCCTTGCACCTCTGAGTGGTTGGCTCAAGAATGGCATTGACAGTGACCCAGGACTTGGGAGGAAAGGGGCGAAAGCTAAAGAGGTTACAAAAAGAGAGATGGAGGGGAAAGTGTGAAACTTTTTTTCATTAACAAAGTTGTAATGTATTGGAGATGACATCGGTAAAACTGCATGTAAAATCATGTAATACCCTCTCTTGGGCCTGCTAAGGAACAGGTTTTAATTATCAGTTTAACGATTCTTGCATTAACCCAGTCAATAAAGGGTTTCTACCCAAAGTGTTAACCTATTTTTTTTCTCTTCAGTTGCTAATGGTCCTGCTGTGTATTTTCAGCCATTTGTTTTTTAGTATTTACATCTTTTCTCCATTTTTTAATTACATTTTACTTGACTGATACAGCAGTGCTAATCGTGTTGATGCATTCACGAATAACCAATTTTTAACACTCAGACTTAATTTTTTGTGGATGGGGGAAAATGGATACACAAATACTTGTAGCATGAAACTCGAATGCTGTCTGTGATTTAATATGAATTATGGAACTCATTTTGTACACCACAAACAAAAATGAACCTATTTATTTTGTTCTAACTACAAGATCCAGTGAGTGTCTGTAGTGCAGGTGGTGGCAATGTTTTTGACTCCAGGCAGTCAGATTATGTTCTTGCCTGAAACACAAACTTGATAGTGTATGAGAATCTCTGCTTCTGCATTTTTAGCTATGATTTTTAAAAATGACAATGCTCTTTTCATAGGCTTTTGAAGCTTTGATACACCAAACAAAAGCTATGGGACATGATTAAATCATGGCAATTTTTCCAGTGGTTTATTTTATTCTATTCACTGTGCTTTTTTGGTTCTCCTGTGGTTTCTGGATTAGGATAGTTTAAGCCTGGAAACACTTTTCATCTGTCAGCACTGCTTGAATACAGCTTGATTACTTCCTGACTCTGAATAAACAAATAGTCAAACTGCATTTCCTCCACTGACTTCCCCTGATTTTGCTCAAGACAAGACTCTTCATTTGGCCTTGCATCCTGTAAGAGACGTCGCATTAATTTGTACAACGTATGGTCTGCTCTGAGTTTTTGTATAGCTTTGAAACCGTTGTCATATGACAGGAAAGTCAAAATATAAACAAAATAATGATTGCACCATGTTAACCAATTAGAAGCTCATGAGGAAATGATTGGTGCACATCAGTGGAGTTCAATTATGTAACTGATTTTTTTTTAAAAAATGACTTCAATTTCTAATTTCATTACAAAGAAGTTGCATTCACACTCAATTTCTGAAGCAGGTTGAGACTAAATTTGGTAAATGACTTCCTTTCAGTTTCTGGGATCTATTGGAAAAAACAAAGGCCTGGAGCTTAATGTGCTTTGGACATGAATTAGTTATCAACAGTGTTGCTAAGTGCTGGATGGTACACAGTTGGTTAGAGCACTGGTCTTTTACCTCTAGGATGTGAGTTTGAATCTGGCCTGAACTAATACTGACTACTCATTTTCTGTGCAAAATGAATCTGATCCCAGTCCCTAATGGGAGTGGGTTGACAGCACAAAATCACCTGTAATTTGGCACTAATAGTTCCCTAAAGGCCATGAAGATGGTTGGTGTGATTAGTGTCTTTGCATCATTGGAACATAGTGAACAGAGCTTTCCTTTGCATCTGGTCTTGCCATACCTGACTGGGAGTGATTGCTACTGGGTACTGAAAAATAGTATAAGACCTGCATTTTTGCAATAAGAACTGCTAAAAACCTTTGCTTGTCCTGATAGAAGAAAAATTAACATTCCAAGTACTCCACATTCTACCTTGCACGTAAACCGCAAGGTTAAAGTTGATTGGAAAGCCATGATAATAACCAGCCAGGCTGCTGCTTTTTTTTTGGTGTCGGGTGGGGAGGGTGGAGGAGAAAATGGTGTGTATATAAACAGAGATCTGTAGGGAAACATTGGTTTTGGAGGTTGTACAGGTGTAAAAACTTTCTCTTCCCTCTTCTGGGTAGTAAACGAATGTTGTATTAACACTGCTCATTTAATTGTGAACATTTCTGTAGGAATAGATGCAAGATCATCATTCAGTTGAACTGTGTTAAAATAAATGTCTCATTTTGTTCTCTTGTTTCCTCTGTACCGCTCCTCCCCACCTTTTCCCATTTTCAGTCTGCAGTGGATTGGTGGCCTAAGATCGATGCTGTGTACTGTTACTCAGGAGAACTCAGAGGCATGTTAGCGGAAACTCTGAATCGGGTGATACAGAGCTGCAGCACGCACGCTCCCTTGCGTATGACATCGGTACGCCTGCTTAACGGTTTCTTGTTGCATTTTTTGAATGTTTCCATCATGCCATTCCTGCAGTTTTTCCATAACTGTCTGTCTGGGAGATATAGTTTCGAGCACTTTTTTTTAAACCATGCATCCTCGAATACAAATAAACTTATTAATTTGCAACAGTTAGAATATATTAGAGTTCAAATAATTATCAGGTTTAGTGGATATAAGTCATCGGATTTCTACTTTGTCATAGAGAACATTTTTTGCTGAACAATTCTTCAAGCATTTAAATTTTAGTTACTGGTTTGGTAAAGAATGAAATTTGAGATGCAGTGGGTTGTAGAAATTTGTGGATTGTTTCCATGCACCTAGGTTTGTCAAGAGAAATACTTTTTTGAGAAAAGAAAGGAAAATTCTTAGTTTAGACTCTGCAGGGTACTTTTCAATAGGGATAGACAAATACAAATACCTGCCCTGCACTGGCACAAATGTTAATTATTTTGTGGGACCTTTTGTTCTTTTTAGAATGGAAGTTCATTTTTAAAAAAAACAGAAATAAATTTGAAATCAACTTATAAAAATCTTAAACTTTTTTTGTTAGCAGACAAGTGAACAAATTTCTTGTCAAGGTGTAACATGAGATATTTTCTATGAACTACCCCCTCTGTTATTAGGAGTCAAGAATTATGCATCTTGCCACAAAGTGTGCACTGTAATGAATGTCCAGTAACATAGCCTACAACAACATAAGTTGGAAGCCAAGGTGTTTTTACAGAACCTGAATGAGGACTGGGTTTCATTATGTAGTGTAAGTAAAATAGTTCTAGCAGCTTGCCATAACCAAAAAAAGTGCGTAACAATATATCTGTATTAAATACCATTGCTAAAACAGTATTTAGTTTTGAATACAAGATGCTCCTCTCCCTATGCCACATATCATTCTCATCTGAGAAGGCAGTTGTCCTAATCCCAGATGTCCACCACAGGTGCTCTATAACCAGCTGCTGAGCAAGCAAAATGCAGCAAGTTGTGCTTTTTCTCAGCGCTCAGTTGTACAGTCTATGGGTAGAATTTTATTGCTTCCCATGGCTGATAACCATAGCCAGATGGGAGAAGTGACTGGTGAAGCTGCAAGTGCATTGTATCCTATTGGCCTCGCAAGCTGAGGAACAAAATATTCCCACCTGACTCGTGGCTTCTTTCTGAACCAATATTGTGCACTAACAATAGTGCATCCATATATTTAGATCATTATAGTTTTCTTTTGTGTTCAGTATAGTTATTTTATTTATCTCTTTTCTCCTATCCATTGGTCTCCCCGACAATCAGTATAATTCCTTAGCTGGAAGAATAAGGAAAGTACTGGCCAAAAAGAAACAAATGGACAAACCGCTTTTAGCCTACTGTTGTAGCAGCAGTAGTACGGACGTTTGATGTTTACTATTTTTCACATTGGACACTTGCTGTGTGTGTGTTTGTTTTACACTGTAGTCTATTTTGCACATTGGTGTTGAATTGGTACTACACAACTGGACGGAACAGGTAAATTTTTGTACTTGTCTATCACTGGTATTTTAGATTTCCAATGGGCTAAGTGCCAAAACCAGCTTTGAGATGATGCTTTGTAGATATAGAGAAATGGTGATTTTTTTTTTGTTAATAGATGTAAAGGAATATCACTAGTTGGGAGCCCATAGATAAATTTCTGTAGCCTTTCCTTTTTGAGCTTTTTGTTTGCTGTTTTATTGAAAGTTAATAACTTTGCCCCTAATATTGCTTCATTTCTGCAGTGCACATATCAATTGGTTGAAGTATTGTAGTCCCATAATTTTGCGCAAGAAGTTAAAAGAAGTGGAGTATATTGAATATTGGTGAATTGGAGTATATTGACCAAAAGTGCTGACAGTTTATTTTGGGGGTGGGGGAAGTAAAACATGTTGCAAAACCTTTCATTTCATAACCCATTTGTTGTTGTATATTTAGTGTCACCTGTTCGGATAGGTAGCAGCTGTTTAACATGGCTACTCTGACATTGATTGGTGGTGCTTTGTCTTCTGCTTTATTTTCTGTGCTTATTGGCTGCTGTCGCTCACATGATCAGACGCCAACCAGTCACTGTTTTGCATGGCAGTGGGCTTCTGTTGCTGTAAGTATGATTCATAGTAACTACCACAGAAAAGCAATTAGTCCACTGCCTTTTCTGTGCTTAGTTACATTAGTAAACACAATGTAATCCATCTAGGTCTGAATACGTAGCATGCATCCACCTTCTCAAATAAAATCTTAACTGTCGAAAAAGATCTGATTAAATTTAAACAGCTCCTTTTCTGCCATGCATTTACTAATGTTTCACACTTTGTTCCATTGTTTTATAATTGTTTTTGAATGTACGTAGTGGTTTTAATAAGCTGTATATGTATACATGCTATATATGTGTGTGTATATATATATATATCTATCTATCTATCTATCCTATCTATCTATCTATCTATCTATAGATTAGTTAACTTTTGAATCAGACATTCAGTACGTTCAAAGCTGGAGCAATATTTTAATGATTTGTATAATCAGGTGAATTGTACAAAATGGGCCGTCTTGCTTGTTTTCATGATTCCTCTTGTTTAAAAATTTATTTCAGAGTCTTACATTCAAGGAAAAAATGACGAGCCTTAAATTTAAAGAAAAACCAACAGACTCAGAAACCCGCAGTTATAAATTTTTATTGTTGGCCATTGTGAAATTAATTCATGGAGACCCAAAGCTTATGTTACACGTAAGTATTGGTGTGGGATGTAAGGCTTTAAGCTTGGAAGGAACGTTTGTGTGGCAAGCCATTATAGTTCATTATGATTAACTGGAACAGAAATCTAAAAGATATTTAGAAAAAAGTAACCAAGTTAATGATTTGTGTAATAGTAATATTATTCCTAGTAGCATGAATGATGGTTTAAAGTTTTATTTCTGTTTGCTCAAGAATGCTAACACATTATCTTAATTACTTCTCAACTCTTAAGTCCAGCTTAGCGTTCTGAGATATAATGGTATCATCCAGGTGGCCAATGGAGCACTGATAAAGCTTTGAATTGCCAGGTACCCAACCATGGATAAATGGACAAAAAAAAGTCAACGCTTGTGTGATGAGTAGAATTCTGTATGACAGGTGAAATCCCTGTGGATGCTGCACAACATGTTTAATCTGTTAGCAAGATATCAGATGAGGTTTGGTGCATGTTATATTGCTACTCTGTGCCAAGTGAAGACATTTCAGAATTTTATGAGAAAAGCTGATGGGCAGAAACATTAGTCTTTCAGAAGCATAAAGGAATACTTAGAAGGTGGACTTCAATCCATTCTGGAACTGAGCGTGATCAAGATTTAGATGCACTAGGCCAAGGGTTCTCAAATTGAGGTGTGTACGGCATGCTTCCTCTATAAATCAATAGAAACTGCTGCCTCAAGTAAGCTCATCCACTGAGGTGGCAAAGGCCTAATCTTACTGCTATCCACTTGGGCCAGCTTCTGTCTCTTGGCATTTGAATATGCTGAGACTGTTGGTGAGATTCGGTACCAATTTCATTAAACTTAGCAGTGCACATCCAGAATAAAAGGACATTGCCATTAAAGGTGCTTTGTATCGCTAGTCCCTGAGCCCAGTGAGAATAATTCTGTCTGAATGTGAAACTTGCTACAACATTAATGCTAATGTCAAGAATTTGTGATCAAGGTCCTGAACTCTTGGGACACCATAAAATTGAGAAAGCTGAGATCAGTAGCACATACTGCCTGGAATTCATCTTCAACAACTCCGAACTGTTGGGGAAACTACCTTTTCTGCAACAAAGTTATTCATGGAGTAACTTGGAACTATTTGATCACCTGTTGATAAACCTCTTCTGAAGATCATTTCTTGCCATGTGACTGAAGAAATAATGAAGGAAATGGGCATGAACTTGTCCGAAAGTGGCTAGAGTTAAGAAACGCAAAGCATGTTGTGGAAAAAGCTGCAAATGCCCTCGGCTCTTGGAGTAGTATTGGTCAGTGTTATACCACAGTAATGGATCTTAGAGATGGATTTATGAAACAGTGTAGTGGATTTATGTAAGTCATGTACTGTGTGACCAAGAAGATTTGAGGCTTTCATAGCTTGTTTGGCAAAGATGAGTAGTGGAATATAGAACAATGCAAAACATTGGACCTAGTGCAAGCTAAAGGAGTGAAAGGCAAAGGAAATTCTGCATGATATCAGTTTGAACTTGATTTTGGCCTTTTTCCAAGCACGAAAGCTGCAGTTGAAGAGGTAGACACTGGCACAGATGCCATTGTCTGGATGGCCTCCTTTTATGCTGTAATTTTTGTGAAGCTCTGAGGTAGGGTAGAAAACAAAACCACCATTTTCTGCGAGAGAAAAGAGCAGCTGGATAGTTGGGGATGGAAGCAAATAAGATGGTGATGGAAAGACAGAACACTTGTGAACAGAACTAGTAGGTGTGAAGAATAATTTGAATGGAGATTGAAGAAAACGTGATATTGCACCTCCAAGCTTTCATGAGATCGACAGAGCTCATGAACTTATCAGATTTGCATTTTTTTTTATTGTGCTGAGATGTGCCTCATTCTCAGAAAAAAGACCCAGTTGCCCACGTGTAAATTTGTGCATTTCCTTTAATAACCATTCTTGTGGTACATCAGAGTGAGAAGGCATATTTAGGAGACCAATTTCTGCAGTGAGCCTGTACCTACTAGGAACTGAATTGAGAGTTATTGTAAAACAAAAACAATTTGCATTTGTATAAACGCCTTTTAAATGTAGCAAAAATGTCCCAATGTGCTTCACAGAAGCTTAATCAGACAAAATTGGACACTTGACCAAAGTTGTTGATGTTAGGAGGCGTGCCCAAAAGCTTGGTTAAAGAGATGGGTTTTAAGCAGGTCTTAAAGGAAGAGTGGGAGATGGGTATAGAGAGGGAATACCAGTGTGGGGCTTAGACAGCCGGAGGCACAGCTGCCACTGGTGAGGCGAAGGGAGGGGGGAAGAGATGCATGAGGCCAGAGTTGGAGGAACGGAGAGTTGGGGAGGGGGATGTGGAGAGGAGACTCGCATCACATTAATCTGGGCTAGATTGTAACCTGAGATGGAGGATAATCTGCAGATCTATTGCTTCACTCAGCCTCCTAGTTGACTAGCTTTAATACTGATGCACAGATGTAGCGAAGAGCAATATTAAAAAACCAAGCTGCTACACTGCTGTTTCTAATTTACATAAATTACCTGGATTTAGCATGTATAGTGGTCAAATTTGCAGTTAATACAAAACTTGGAGGGGCAGTGGAATTGGAAGTGGCAGCTGAGTAATTACAGAATGAGCTGGACAAGATATATGTAAGTGGGCAGCAGAACAATGGCAAGTGAAGTTGAATGCAGTCAATTGTGAAGTGAAGGAAGAAAAAGATGATGACTTACGTACTTCATGAATGCTGTTAAAATAGCTAAGGATGAAGTTGAAAGAGACCTTGGAGTCAGAGTGGATTAAAGATGCCCAAGCAATGCAGATCAGCAATCAACAAAGCTAATAGAATGTTTAACTACATAGGCAAAACACCAGAATCTAAGTCAGAGGAGATAGTGATCGAACTTTATAGTGCTCTGGCCAACCGCACCTTGAAGACTGCATCCAGTTCTGCTTGCCGAAAAGCAAGATATTCAAGCACTGGAGGCCCTTTTGGGCAAAGACTGGAGAAATTTGGGCTTTTCAGCCTAGAAAGGAGGCAACAGAGAGGTGATTTTAAAGAGGTATTTAGGATTGTTATGAGTATAGAAAATGTTAACCCAGACTACCAATTTAAATTAAACTGGGAGTTGAGCTTGGACATGGGTTGAAACTGGAGAAGGGTACTTTTAAGGCAGATATTTGGACATTCTTCTTTACGAGGAGTGGAAGCAAAAGCCTTGTAATTATTTAAGTAACAATTGGATGCTACAATGGAGGGGGTATTAGGATTCCTGTGGATAGATGAATTGAGATGGGCTGAGTAGCTCTTTCCTTTTGCATAAATAGCTTGTGATATGTCCCAGTTGGCGACCACCGAAGCTTGATTCAGCTACTGCTTTATCTGTTAATGCAAAGGTTTTCTCATTGTGCATTCATTAAAACTAGTCCTGAAATTTGCAAATCTAGGGTTGGTGATGGTGTAAAGTAAAGCAATTGGGAAACCAGTGTAAGTTATACTTCCATAATTATGGATGAAGTAACCCTTCAGATTGGAGACCCAACTCTGTTATCTTTGTTCAAATATTAGGATTCAGCATGTACACGGCAGATAGATGCACACTGAGAGGAAACTGGGAACAGAAGAACCCTTTTGCTACCAGTCACAATTCAGTCCTACAGTGCTATGGTTTTCATTACAGTAACTGTATGAAACAGGACTTGGGCTGTCACTGAAGGAGAGAAATGAAAGCCTAACTCATTTTATTAATGTCTGGAAAGGATATTTGGGTTAGAATATGAATAGAAGATTAATGAAGATTTAGGTGACATAACACAGCAACCCATCAACATATCAGATGTTTGTGATTGATAGAATTTGTTCATGTTACAAGAATGTCTGATACCTGCCAATGGTAGCAGTAAAGGGAACATAGTAACATGAGTAGGCCATTTAGCCCCTCGAGCCTGTTCCGCCATTCAATGAGATCATGGCTGAAAAGTAAATTTGAACTGAGAGGATGGTTTGCTGTAACCGCTAATTAGTATTTTGTTTTCTTAAGTTACCTTGTTGAACTATATAATCTTCATAGAAGTATTAAGTTTCATCATTCTTCAAGAAATG
Organism: Heptranchias perlo; assembly: GCF_035084215.1. NCBI lineage: Eukaryota > Metazoa > Chordata > Chondrichthyes > Hexanchiformes > Hexanchidae > Heptranchias > Heptranchias perlo. The sequence goes on from NC_090352.1 coordinate 33,064,359, forward strand.
TCATGTTTTCTATTGGTTAAAGTTCAAGCAAGTACTCAAATGTCTACATATATTGTGTTGCATTTTCATTCTTGTTGTTTGATAAGAATGTACAATTTAGAACTTAAATCCTTAAAAGTTTTAAGTGCGAATGCTGAAGACAGTGCTTTTCTTCAAACTGATGTTTCATATTAAGTTTTACAGGTAATTTGAGTAGAGAATATTTCATGATTTTTGTCCTATGAAATTGTTGCCAATTTAAAAACAAAAATGAAGTTTGCGGTATGAATAAAAATTTGCAAAAGTAGGTTTTTTTTTTGTGTGAATTCATTTCAACTGGGCTCTTTTGTTTTTGTGTTACATCTTTCTACTTTTAAAAAAAAATATTGCTTTGCTATGCAGAATCCAGGGAAGCTAGGACATGAAATTCAGAGCAGCACTGCTGAGTTGATAACTGGTCTGGTTCAGCTGGTTCCACAGATGAACATGCCTGAAATAGCACAGGAAGCCATGGAGGTGAGGACATCAATTTGGAGATGTATAGCTGCAGCTCTATTCTATAAGATCTGTGTGTATTGCATCTGTGTTTTCGCATTTTTTCCTCAACCCTGCTAAAATGCTAGCTTACTTTTGTTTTCAGTTCTCAAGAAGGGTTACACCTGGAATGTTAATCTATCTTCACAGATGCTGATTGATCTGCTATGCATTTCCATAATTTTATGTTTTCCTTTGTATATTTTTTAAAAAGCAACTTTTTAAGAAAAAACAAATACCCAGACTGGCTGAAGAATTTTCTCCAATATTTACTTGAGGTTAACCACATTGATGATCTAAGGCTTAAGAGACCAAATGGTTTTGGTGTTGGGTGAAGACATCAGTGTTTGATTGCAGGGAGACCCAAAGATTTGATCAAAAGCACTCTCTCCTGTTGGGCCAAGCTTGCATTTATACTAAATTAAAACTTTTCCCGCCATTTCTATTTCCAGGCCTTGTTAGTTCTTCACCAGCCGGAAAACATAGAGTTATGGAACCCAGATGCACCAATAGAAACCTTCTGGGATATAAGGTGAGGAACTTCTGGTTGTAGCAGGTATTCCATAACCTTCAAAATGTATTCTTCATATTTTGAGTACACTGTTGCTTTACCCATTCTGTTTTCACAGTAGAACTACACAGTTCGTGCATGTAGAAGGTAGTATTCTTTATGGACATCTTTTTGGCTGTAAAAAAAAAATATGTACATTATTTGCATTAAAAAATGTCTCTTTTTCTCCCTGAATTATATTGAAGCATTGTTGAAATAATTCACAGCATAAGTATTATAAGATAGCCTCCCTTTAAAAGTTTTAATTAAGCATCTTAAGTTGAGTATCTTGGTCTTGTAATTCTTAATATGCATATGGAATGATGGACCCTTAATTTATTTTTACATTTAATCTATACCAATATGTATAGATTGAAAAGCACAATTGATTGGATTGAAAAACTAAACCAACAAAAAATTGATGCAAGTTACCTGGTTGGCAGATTGCTGTGGGCGTGTTGCAAGGCTATAGTGGATGGTTTTAGTCAATCAGGTCAGGTTCCACTGAATCTTCTATTTTCAGTAATAAAACAAACACCTTTTCTTTTCCAGCTGGTTAATTGAGCAACATCTACGTAACAAAAATATTTTATCTTCCAATTGAAGATGAGTTTTTTTTGCAATGAGGGAAAATTGGACAGTGTTATCCAAGGGCTGCTTTTGCACACTTAGTTTGAATTAAGTGACTTAAGAGTAGACTCTCTGATAACTTGCATTTTTAGTACTAAATTGTCATTTTGCTGTGTTTGCTCTACTTTATTCGATTATTGGATAATTCAAATTTAGCACAAAAAATCTACTTCAAATTATCAGGAGTAGATTGTAGATGCCGACAGATGTGGCATTATTCAAAGCTTGGGAACAAATGATCTGGTTTTCCCCCTTGGTGTGGGAATGGGGAAGCTTAAAAGAAGAGGGAAATAGTTCAAAAGATTAAAAAGAAAACTTTAATGGAAACAAATGGTCTGATTTCAAAATCTTGCTGTTTGAAATTAAGGCATTCATCATGCAGTTACATTAAACAAAAAGTGTTTGGTTTTGGAAGAAGTCCTTTCAATGTCCTCTTTCCTTTCCCAGCTTATTTTGGAAACATTGAAGTCTCTAACCCGTTCATTTTCCAAGCTGATTCTTGTAGCTTCACGGAGAGCATGATGGACTCAAAAATCTAAAAGGTAGCCTATGCTAGGAGTCCTGTCAGCGAGCAGCTCTGCAGAATCCAGTAGGGATTGACATTCTGTACAGTCCTGGATAATACAGGATTTGTAAGTGGAACATTCAATAGCTGGGTGCTGCTGTGGTCTCGCTTCTGCTTTGACATCACCTGCTTAAATTGAGGACGAAAAAGCAAAGGATGGTGATCACCTGACTTTATGAAATCATTCATCATCGACTGCCTCTGCCTGTTCTGAGGCCTGCAATGGCAAATCATTGTGGACTTGAAATAATTGTTTTAAAAATCTGATTTCTTTACAATTTGGGAGATTTTTCAAAAGAATATTTTCCTTTTTAAGTATGGAGATGGAGTATTTAAAATGCGAAGTGATTCCTGCAGATTCTAATGTGACTTCAACTTTAGCAAGTCTTTTTTTTTATTCTGCCCTGGATTTAATTGTTTCTAGCATTTCTGTCCTCTTTGTCTCTAACTTTGAACTCTTGAAGCAGTGGAATATTATTGTAAAACTCAGCTTAATGAGAACATTCCAGTGTCCCAGTGCAATTCTTATGCATCTGGAATAACAGTTGTTATAGGTATGCCTTTCATTGCTTAGCTTGCAAAGAGTAGAAATTGTTTCTCTATTGAAAACTCTTGCTTCCAGGCAGAAATCTAATTTGACCTTGTGCTAACTTTTTTTCCCCTCAGACTTTCCAAAAAGTATTCATTCCAATTTAGCTGAAGGAAATGATCAGTCTCCAGATCAGCATTGTGTGCAGTTTGTTTTTAGTCAGGCTCACAACTTCAAGAAGCAAACATTGAAATTTAGCTCAAGTTGAGAATTTAGTCTCGGGATGAAACTTTGAGCGAATGAGATGATATAATTTGAGAATAGCAACTTTCTGCTTCCTTGACGGTCTCACATGGCTAAGAACGGCTAAATGGCCAACTTGTAATGCAATGGAAGTTCTGAAACGGTGAAATTTTGTAATAGGGTTGCATGACAAAACTAGCTCAGGTTGAATTGTGCTCCCTCCAACCCCCAGGCAGTCCATAAAAGGTGCAGTGTAAGTTCCCCCTCTCTCACGAGCTGTCATTTACCCACCTCACCCCCATCAACTATCTAATTGTAACTTTGATATCTTGTTTCCAGTAAGTTTTGTTTTGTGCTGTCAGTTCTCAGGTTCTATTTTTCATCTGTAAGAAATTGATCGCTCATCAGATGCTGAACAGCACAGAGATTCTCAAGTGGTTGCGGGAGATTCTAATCTGTCGGAATAAGTTTCTACTGAAGAATAAGGTAGTAGACAACTTCAGAACTTCCCCTCTGGGATGACTTCAAAGATGATTGACAACTTAAAAAAAAAAATCTTTAAGAAAATCTATTTACTTTTTCCCCTTGAGTAAATGTTACCTGAACTGCTTAAAAATGTAAAGCGTTTTTTGCAAAATAAATGCACCCTTTGGCATGGTGATACTGTAGATGATATGAGTAATGGAAAGATGATAGTCATATTTGTGTGCTATTTTTCACTTTGTTTCCAGCATATAAATCCTACTACACCTGGATGCCCTTTCTTGGGTGGAAGAAAAGGTTGCCATTAGCCACAGAATTATGCATGGCTTTAGTATATTACTGCATGTGGCTTGGCAAGAGGGGCACTTTACAGGGCATGATTGGTTCTTCTTGCTCATCCTTCACTCTTTTTCCCTCTTGTTTCCCGCCCCCCAAAGAAGAAGAGCCGCTCATCCTGCGTGATGGATATTGTTCATGAGGATTTAATGGCCACCTTCTGCTGTCTCAGCGCCTCTACTTTTCTCTCCATTTTTTAAATGCCCCTTAAAACCTATCCCTTTGGCCAAAGCTTTGGGCCTCCCTCCCTGGAACCAACCAGGGAACAGGCTATTTTAGATCTTGTCTTGTGTAATGAGACAGGTTTAATTAGTAATCTCATAGTAAGGGATCCTCTGGGGAAGAGTGATTATAATATGGTAGAATTTCACACTGACTGTAAAAAGTTGGATAGCCAGGTGGTGAAGGATAGAATACTATAGCTTGAATACTGGAGCCTGGTCTTTAGTTGCTCCCAAGCCTTTATTCAGAGCTCACATTTACACATTGTGCACCCCATAGATAAGCTCCCTCCTATAAAGATGCAAGAGAGTCCCCAGTTGATACCCACCACCTGAATACAATTAACATTAATTGATATAATCCACATGGATACAATTAACATGCTCATTCGGAGTGCAGTATGCTACTGTTGTAACTGCTGGGTGGCAGATGGCTATATTTAAAGATGCTTTTCCCTGAAAATATTTGTGGAAATTATTGTTAAACCTTTTAGATACAAAACTGTTATTAAATGAAATTGCCTCAAGGACCTGAAGTCACCAAAGTGCTCCAATATACTATCATAGCAGTGGTTTATATTCTATTAAAATTTCTAGAGTACAGTTGTCAATTAATTCTGTCTGCAATCATGTATGCAGTTCAGAAAAAAAATGCTTGTGATCCTTTGTGTAGAGTGATGAGGTTTCTAATAGGTTAGACTCAGCAAACAAGCCAAGTAATAGTCACCTCCATTTAACACAGTAAACTTTTCACTTCAGCGTCTAAATAGATTTTAAGTTGTGATTTTTTTTTGATTTTTTTTAAGGAGTTATTCATTTTTGGGTGCATTATTGGGAAATGCAGCTTTTGTCATTCTACATGGATTAATTGTAAACAATTTTACAACACCAAGTTATAGTCCAACAATTTTATTTTTAATCCCACAAGCTTTCGGAGGCTTCCTCCTTCCTCAGGTGGTGTGGAAATGACCATCTCCACATACATGGATTAAGTTATGCTTCTGTAAAGAATGTTTTGTAGCCTTGTGATAGCAATTACAATTGGCACTTATCGTATGAATGATTAACGTACTTGTACCAAATTTCTTTCTGCGATGTTGTAATGTGGGTGCAGAGGGGGATTTGGTATGAGCTTGATGAGCATTTGTATGATAACAGTGCTGGTTAAGAGCCTAGCAGTAAAATTTTACTAGTTGAAGATTAATTTACAAATTCTAATTTTTATAAGTTAGCTTTACGATTTGCAGAATAATGTTTATAAGTGATCCTAAGGTATTCAAGAACAAAAAACACTTTGCTCGTCATCTTCAAGAATCAGGATCTTTAGGCACTTCAGTAATTCTTGTTCCACTGCAAAATCGAAGTATATTTAGTTTGAAATGCATCGGTTATGGAGAAGAAATTTTGAATGGATTGTAAGAGTTCTCTGTATTTGAGGAGGTTAAGAATACACTTGTGTAGCTGTGTTGTACCATAATCTGGCTTGTAGTATGCTTAATTACAAACTGATGCATCATGATGTAACTGGATGAAATGTTCTTATCTTATGGTATTATGTAATAGGTACCAAGAAAGTTTTAACAAAAAATATTGTATAGTACATGTGCAGAACATAACCACTGTGCATTTTTAAAAAAAATGCTGAAACTGTCTGGCAGTTTGAACATTTATGGAAAAATAATTTTTGAATGCAGGAGAATGCCACACTGGGCAGTGGAATCCCCATTTGTCGTCAAGCACAGACAAAACTAGAAGTGGCCCTCTACATGTTTCTGTGGAGTCCGGACATTGAAGCAGTCCTTGTGTCCATGTCGTGTTTTCGGCACCTCTGTGAGGAGGCTGATATTAGGTGTGGAGTCGATGACGTGTCTGTCCAGAGCATCCTCCCAAATTATAATACATTCATGGAGTTTGTGTCGGTCAGCAACATGATGTCAACGGGTAATTACCAATGTATTTTGTGCCTACTAACCCAGTGGTTCATGAACTTCCATTTACAGGTCGACTTCCTCGTATTTTCCAAATTGCCATTGTGTAAAATTAGAGAAAACTTGTTCTTTTGGCAGTCCAGTCTGAAACCTCGCATTCTGTGATGTGCAAAATTGATTGGTACTGATTGCCTCTTGCCATAGACCAATTTCTCAGGAAATGATATGTTCGCTAGTTTTATTTTAAAAGACCATTTTAGGCAATAAGGGAAGATTGAGGTTTCTTTGTCAAGACTTGAAGTGGGGGGTGAAGGTACAGCTTTCTGTGATTTGGGATAATTTAAGATATAATGTCTTGCCCACAAACAAACTTCAGCTCATTAATTTTTCTTTCCTGGCCCAAATATTGGGTGAATTTTGGCCTGGTCAAGCTCAGAGATGTGTGCCTTAGGATGGCAAGCTGTACATTTTGTTGTATTCATTCCATTCAGAGCCAACATTAAGCAAACCCTTGTGATGTGTAGGGTAATTTAGATGTCGAGAAATTCTCCCCCCACATTGCCCCAATAACGTGTCATAAGACTAACCTTAAAAGAGTACACCCTGCTGCCAGTATGACATTTCTATTTTCCATATAGGACCGTCGTTATCGCATCTGAATGAAACTGCTAAGTTAGTACCTCGTTGTATATGGACTTGTGCTCAGAGGGAATTGGCTCAAGATTCTCAACTAGCTGAGCAAGGGAGGAGACGGACATTCTGGACAGGCCCTGACGTGAAAGGAAAACATTCTAATCCCTGTAGTGCCCATTTTGTTCATTTTATCAGATTTTCTCAATCATTACAGTAATTTCTTCTCATCAGACACTGGGTTGCTTTTGAAAATTTTCACGTTGGGAGCAGTGTATCCTTTCAGTGCTTCTTGAAACGTGAATGGTTTGTAATGTCACCATATTATCTCCTAGTAGCTAAGCTAGAGTGTGGTCAGTCTAGCCATTTCATTTAGTGAGAATCAGCTTTGTGAGCCCTCACTAAAATAGATCCCATTTGTACTGGTGACAGCTCTTTTTATCATTTTTGCTACAAGCGTTTACTTGATTAATTTTTTATGTTCTGATGTGTTTATATTGATTTTAAACTACAGGGCGAGCAGCTCTTCAGAAAAGGGTGATGGCATTACTGAGGAGGATAGAGCATCCAACAGCAGGGAACACAGAGGTAAATTTTAAAATGTTTTTTTTGCATCAAGATGCCTGTTTCTGCTGTGCATATTACAATACAAGGTGATCATTTTGACTTGTGCAGTATGTACAATGTTGCAAAATTCATTATTTATCCTGAAATTTGGGACAAATGTTTTCTTTGGAAGAGAAGTACAACTGGGAAAAGTACTGTTTGTACTGAATCACCCAGTGGAAGTTCAGGTGCTGTGTGCATTATCATCATTAGAAATGAAGAGAAACCATGCAGAGGCAAAGCAAATTGGAGCTGTAACACGTGTTGGCTTGGAATGGGTTGTGGGTTTACACTGATTGGCGGTTGCTCACCTAAGTTGCAGATCTCAACAGCAACGTTATGGGGAAATACAAAATGAGGGTCCGGCCCTTTGCCACAAAGGGGAGTGGGAAATTATAAGGTCAGTTATCACCTGGCCATTCTTGTGCATCCCCTTCTCATTAAAGTTCAATGACTGCAACATCTGTTATGTCTACCACATTTTCTCTGAAATGCCGACTGTAGTAATTGGTGTCGTTATTTGTAAATAAAACTTAACACTCAGCCCATCTGAAAGCAAGTGATGCTTTTTCTCCCATCTGTGATAGCCAAATTTGGATATTGACAACTGGGCCATATGTTCCACATTTACATGAGTTCCCTTTCCTTATGTACACTTGTTGCTACTTTGTTTTTAGGCTTGGGAAGACACATATACAAAGTGGGAACATGCTACCAAGTTAATTCTCAATTATCCTAAAATTAAGATTGAGGATGGACAGGTAAGTCTAAGTTTTGGCACCTAACACAAGTGCACACTTGTCAAAACCAGCTATGATTTGATACCAATCTCGGTCATAAAAGGTATAGGGATGGCTAGAATAGAATCACACTGGGCAGTTGGAGATGCTCTCCTGCTGTTGGAGTTTATGTTGGGGCACAGAAAAGGGAACCATAACTGACATGGGAATACTTAATGTTCACACCAGGGCCAAAAGCCAGAAAAATGTTCCCTTCCCAGCACTAACTTTCCTCTTGTTAAATAGCACATAATTCACCAAAAACTGAAAAATATATTGTTTCTGTTGACTCTCAGTGCTAAATAACTGTATGGCCCTAACTGGAGTGACACAATGACCAGCATGCTCATAACATCAGTATGGTGTTTGATGTATTGCTTTTGCTTAAAAACATTCCACTTGAAGTATAAATTTTCATTGAAGGAATCTAAATCGTCATAAAATATTATGTATGAACCAGTTTTAAGACTTTCAAAAAGCAAGCTCATCCTGTTCTCCCTCCACAAACAACTCATGACATCTCAATAATATGTTGTGGAAAGAATGGCAACGACATGAATCTTAATGGCGTCTCCTAATACATTCCTTATCCCCATTGCGAACACTGATAACTTGGCTATAAAAAATTTAGGGCTTGATCCTTTTAATGCTCCTTGTGATTGTTGTGCGTTTGAGCTGAAAAGCTGTTAACAAACCAACTGGTGAAGGCCTGCACTCAGTGCGCATGAGGAAAAATTCACTTGGGTTGATGAAGCCTGTTGATGACAGATTTCATTTTGTTGGTGTCAACAAGGATATTTGTGTAACACTGGTTAATCTCATTTGGATATAACTGGCACTTTGGTCATTTCCAGCTCATTTTTATTGGGTGGCTATCCAGTTAGAAACTCATCAACCACTGATTGCCAGAATGGTTACCATTGGTAGTGAAGTAAAAGTACATTTCTGTTGAGGTATTACTAGCTCATCAAAGATGGCACTCTCTAAATACTGGAGGAGGATAAGAGCATTTTGTCCCAGTGCGAGATCTGCCATAGGTACAGGAGCAGGTCATTGCACCTTCAAGCCTGCTGTGTCATTGGCCATTGGCCATAGCAGCTCTATCTCTTCAATCCCAGTTTCCTGCTCTCTCCACATCCCTTAGTACACTTACTCTTCAAGTAACTATCTTGCTTCAAACACTGCAATTGATTCTGAATCTATTGTTTCTGTTGACTCTCAGTGCTAAATAAGTATGGTGTTTGATGTATTGCTTTTGCTTAAAAACATTCTACTTGAAGTATAAATTTTCATTGAAGGAATCTAAATCGTCATAAAATATTATGTATGAACCTTGAAGCACTGTATTCCACACTCTAATAACCTGTGATGCAAATAAGCATTTTTTGGATTTGCATTTAATTGACTTAATTCTAATAATATTACATCCTTGTTTTAGATTTCTCCTATTAAAGGAAAGAGCCTTTTCCCATCTACTCTGTCAAACCCTTTGTTATTTTAGCTCCTTGATCAGATCACCCTTTAACCTCCTGATTACCAGGGAATATAACCCAATTTTGTCATGGCCAATTCCCTTCATCCCAGGTATTATCACTGGACTTCTTCCAAAGCTAGCATACGCTTCCTGAGGTGGGGTGCCCAAACCTGAATACAGCACGTCAAATAACGTCAGGCCTTTGTTTGCTGTGAAGAACTGTAGTAGTACTTCCTTGCATTTATGTTCTTTAATGAAGCTTACAGTCCTATTAGCCTTTTTGATCACTATCTGCACCTGCAAGCTAGCTTTCAACACTCTGACCACAATATCCTTAAATTCATCTATACCTTCCTGTGCTTCCAAATTTAGACTCATGTTATCTGCCATTCTTGCATCCAAAGTACATTATCTTACACTTTCACATTAAACTACACCTGCTATTGTCCTTTCCAAGTACTTAATCTGTCCTTTTAAAATTGTTTTCTTCACAATTCACTATAACGCCGTCTTTAATATCATCTGGAAACTTGGATATAATTTAGTCTATGTACAAAAGTAACTTGAATTTGGGAATAGAGTAAAAAGCTGAGGCCCCAGCATAGATCCCTGAGGGAGCACTACCTGTCAGTGCCCAGCAGTCTGAGAATGGCCCTTTTATCCCAATGTCTGCCTCTCAACCAATTTACCATCCTTACCACAAGGTTTTACTCCAATTCTGTTATGTGTTTTTCTTGTGTGACTTGCATAATTTGTTATATTTTGGTGGTTTTTTAAATAAAAGATTGGTTCTGTTGTACACACAATTTCTTCCCTATTTAATAATGCCTTTACTATATGATGTACTGACAAATGCTTCCACATTTAGGTGACAGAAAGTCTTCATAAGACGATTGTTAAGCGCCGGATGTCACATGTAAGTGGGGGTGGCTCGATAGACCTGTCGGACACTGATTCTCTACAGGAATGGATTAACATGACAGGCTTCTTGTGTGCAATAGGAGGTGTCTGTCTCCAGCATCGCACTAACCCAGGCTTAGTTACATACAGCCCTCCCATGGGGCCAGTCAATGAAAGGAAGTGTTCCATGATATCTATGGTCTCAACTGAAGGAAATGCAGAGACTCCAGTCAGCAAATTTTTGGAACGGCTGCTTACACTGATGGTGTGCAATCATGAAAAAGTAGGGCTTCAGATTAGGACTAACATTAAAGACCTGGTTGGACTAGAGCTGAGCCCTGTTCTTTACCCAATGCTCTTCAACAAGCTGAAAAATTGCATCAGCAGGTTTTTTGACTTGCAAGGCCAGGTGAGTAACCAAGTAAATGAACTTACTGGTCACCTTGACTGAAATGGCTATTGAATTAAAATAAAATGTGCCCAAGGCTCTATCTTTGCCATTGTGGATGGAGGGGGTTGAATTTGATTAAAAGCATACTTGTGTATTTTATGTAAATTCAGTTCTTGAGGTAATTGTTATGCATTTGGAGTGCTATACTGCAGTTTCTGGTGGCATTGCCCTTCAGAACAGCAGTTTAAATAAATGATGCACCTGTGTTACATTTTATACCAAATATTGAATACACATGGTATTTCTAGAAATTTTTGTGTTTTAGTAACAGACTGTTTGTTTTTTTTCAATAAAAATGTGGGATAAAACACTGAGGGAACTGCATTTCCATTTGGCTGAACTATTCCAAATACACTGTATTTGAAATGAACACGATGATGCTCCGTAAAGTGTAACTGTATTTTCATACAGGTTTTATTGAATGACACAAACACACCATTTGTGGAACAGACTATAGCAATTATGAAGAACCTACTCGATAATCACACTGATGGCAGTTCAGAGCACCTGGGACAGGCCAGCATTGAGACCATGATGCTCAATTTAGTTAGGTACGAGGCGCGCTCCCTCTCATGCGCTGTCTTTCTCTCCAGTTTGTGTTCATTCTCACGTGCTTGCTCTCTCTCTCCCTCCTCTCCTGAAGACATTGACTCCTTCCATTGGTACCGTGGCTGCTGGTCATCCTCGACTACCTTGCCTAAGTAGCTATTATTCATGCATGAGTGTGGATGGAGAGTATTGACTGGCAATTTGACTCTGGGGTGGCATCACAGCAAGCCCAATCTTATCTGCAAGTGTGCACTTCCAACAGTGGCAAATAGAGTTGGAAACCCTTCCCTATTTTCCACTTTCTCTTCTCATTTCCCTTCACCCAGGTCACTGAGGCCAGCTGCAGCACCGTGACTGCTGCTCTGGCTGAGACTACACAACTCGGCACAGATCAGAAATTGAACCAGCAGCCTTCCCACTCTATTTGGCTTAATGGTCCAGAGAGCAAGGTTGTCTTTCTCCATTATCTAAGTCCTTCCTGGTTGACCATCCTCCCACCTCACCCCAGCCTTCTTAAAATTATCTTGCATCCAATGTAATTTTTCCGAACTGGGACTGCAAACAGCAGATACCCAGAGCAGGTGTATCCTTAGTCAGGTGGCTTTAATTTGCTTTAGGTTCTTGGAGTAGCAGATTGAAAAGAGTTGCTGGGCCATACCACTCAGCTGCTTATTTGGGAACTGATTTCACTTATCGTGCCAAATGATTGACCCAGCTAATCCATTCATCATCCAGCATTGCTGTTAGCTTCCGCTCTCCATGTACAAAGTGGATACAAAAAAAAAATCCACAAAAATTCCAAATTGCAAGACTTCAGCTTGTTCTGTTGTGCTGTTCAATGCAGGTATGTACGTGTCCTTGGGAATACAGTCCATGCAATCCAGATCAAAACCAAACTTTGTCAATTGGTGGAAGTAATGATGGAGAGGCGAGATGATCTCTCCTTCTGTCAAGAGATGAAATTTAGGTGAGCATTCTAATAAAAATGTTATTGCGATGAGAAAACATAAAGATGATCGCGAATTATCGTGTTCAGAGCTTTGGGATATAAGTTGACATGATAACTGTTAATATTTCTTCCTCCTTGTAAGCAGATGTTTGACATCTGCATGGCATCAACATGTGAAATTGGGAGGTCAGCTGTGTGGAGATTTTGATGCTGTGAACCTGTGTCACAATGTGATGTTCAGTTTTCTTTTTTTGTCCAGGAACAAGATGGTGGAGTACTTGACAGATTGGGTTATGGGAACATCAAACCAGGCTGCTGATGATGATGTGAAATGCTTAACTAGGTAAAGCAGTTTTTTTTCCCCCCATTAAATGTTTTCAAACCAAGATTTATAAATGCTTGAGATCATCCTCTTTTCCTGAAATGATCATTTGTATTTATTAAGAGTATAAATTAAAGCATGGAGCAAGATAGAGTCTTCTAACTCTTCAAACCTATTAGTATCATCATTCCCACCAATTTAAGCTCCTGAGGAATAGATTTGCTTAAATACTCGCAAGTCCCAAGGAATATCTGTCCATTCCTACATCTCCACTATTGAATCATGGTTGCTGTCCCAGGCACTCAGGACCCATTGTGTCACTGGACTAGTTAATAACCAGTCTAGTAATTGTCCACTGCAACCTCAATTCCACTGTGAAATTTATCTCATTCCTATTTGAAGCAATTCAACATAACATTACTTGCTTTGTTGTTCCACCGATCCAATACTCGAGGGTTTAAAAAAAATTCTGTAATCTCTCATCTCACTTGAGGCTTAATAATTTTAAACTAATGTCTTCCCATTCTGTTTTTGGTCAAATGTACTGTTCAACTACATGTGTCTGAAAGCATTTTTAAAATTCAAATATCTAACTAAATTTTCATTTAGTTGTGCAGTAATTTTCACGTCTTCAGATGATTACAGAATACAAAATAATAGAATACACGCTGGTTCAATGGTTGCATACAACATAAAGATGCATACCTTGAGGGTTAAACATTTCAAAGATCTGAATTCATTTTCTCTTTTTTTCTCCCCTTTCTCTTTCATTCTTTTCTTTCTCTCTCACCCCCCCCCCCCCCCCCTGGCCCCCGGGCCACTAAACACAAGTTCAACTGAGTCTCTTATGCCTAAATTCTTCATACCCTCTCCATGCATTCTTTTGAAGATGAGGTGCTCAAAATTGTGTGCATTATTCCAACTGTGGTCATACGACTGCATGTTTGGGGGGGGTGGGGGGAGATTTTCTTTGCGTGCAATAAATAACAAAATGATAAACCAGTTTATAAAGAGCAGCTTAATGATTTCGTTATATGTAGTGCATAGAGTGAATCTCTTTTCCACCCCCAACCCCAGTTTAGGGAAACTTGTTTTGATTTATAGTCAAATGCCCAGGTGTGAGACCCAGTATTTTTAAGGTTTATTGACCTTTGCAATAACTTTGTGTGGAATAGAATTCCAATTTGCATTCCAACCTTAAATTTGTTTTTTTTGTTGGTGGTAAAATTTTTTACTTGACAATGCAAAAAGAAAAAGAACAATCTACATGAAGTGTACAAGAAAAACTCAAGTCAGTTTGTGCCTGTTTTTTTATGGATGTCTTCTCCAGAGACCTTGACCAGGCGAGCATGGAGGCGGTGGTGTCGTTGCTTGCTGGGTTACCTTTGCAGCCAGAAGAGGGGGATGGCGTGGAACTAATGGAGGCTAAATCACAGCTCTTCCTCAAGTAAGTCCAGTTCAGGACACTTGAGGTAACAAATCCAAGTGTTGGATGTGACGGTGACTTGAACTGTGCCCAAAAAAATCCTCAGCTGCCAGATATTTGTGCACTTTTTCAAAAAAAAATTTTTTTTTTAAATTTGTGATATTCAAATAAGTATTGCTCTCCCTTAGGTACTTTACGCTCTTCATGAATTTGCTAAATGACTGCAGTGAAGTGGAGGAGGAAACTGCACAAACAGGTGGACGAAAACGAGGGATGTCACGGCGCCTTGCGTCACTCAGGCACTGCACAGTTCTTGCCATGTCCAACCTCCTCAACGCAAATGTAGATAGTGGGCTTATGCATTCCATAGGTGAACAAAATGCCTTTTTATTTGTAATTACCTCAAAAGCAATCACTGTTTATGCAGATGTAATTTGCCATTTTTCATAGGCGATCAGAACGCAATTCTGCACAAATCCAGGCTTGGATGCAAATATTTGAATCAAATATAAATCAAGATACTATAGATTTAGTGTGTGTGTGTGTGTTGGTTCCCACCCACTATCTCCTGATACTGGTGATGCATAATGAGGTACGTTTGCATGAGCATCTGCCATCTTCCGGTGCCTGCCTTAAATGGCTATTCTTCACCTGTAAGTCTGGACTGAGCAGATGATGGTGTGTTTTAGCATCAAGGACATCAACCGAAGCCTCGCGTGCACATTTAAGCAAGGGTCATTAGATAGCGATTGGTTACTATTTCCCCTCCAACCACCTCAGATCAGCTAACACAGCACAGGTTTGGATCAAAACTCAGACCTTCCTGATAGCAAGACTGAATTCCACACAGGGCAGTCTTTTTTTTCACTAACTAGGCTATCGCAGCAACTTCTTCCTGAGTTTTCTTGTTTTTTTCAAATGCTAACATATCAAATCTATTCTTTCAACTGCAGCGTTAAGAGCAGCAGCAGCACAATTTACAGTTCCAGTAACTTGTTGCATAAAATATATTTTAGGTACTTTTTGCTTGAGTTCATCGTGCAGTAATAAATGCACGTTCGTAGAATTCCTGATCCAGGAGTTTTAGCAAACTAGTTATGTTATCACAACTGAATAATAATTAAGAGGGTAGAAAATAAAACACTTTATAAGAAAGAAAATGATGGTTCAAATTACTATTATTGGAAGATTGGAGATTCAGCAAATAAGACGACTTTGGTTTGAGTGCCCAGATTGCATCGGAATTAAGACTTTGTGTTCCCCTGCTGGCTATATTAATCAGAAATGAAATTGTGAAGTTGAAGTAAACCATCCGAAAGTATGATTTCAAGGTTGACAAATTTGGGTTTCTTAAGTGTGTGGTGAATTTTCTAAGACATGCTTGATCAGCATATTTTGTTTGTATTGGGTTGATGCTGGATTTCAGCAGTGTTGAGGTTCTGTGAATCCTGCTAATGTTTAGAAGAATTGCTTTTAGAAAATCCTTTTACAATGAATGCTCCTAGACACACACAAATTATGTTTTGAAGTTTAGTCTTGTTTTCCCCTCCCGACCAAAACCCTAATTGGATTTTTTTTTTTACCTGTTTTACTGAACTCAGGCTTGGGGTACCATAAAGATCTTCAAACAAGAGCTACATTCATGGAAGTGCTAACTAAAATTCTTCAACAGGGAACAGAGTTTGACACACTTGCAGAAACGGTACTGGCAGATCGGTTTGAAAGACTTGTGGAGTTGGTCACCATGATGGGAGATCAGGGAGAGCTGCCCATTGCAATGGCTCTTGCCAATGTTGTGCCTTGCTCACAGTGGGTAAGTGGATTCACTTTGGAAACATCACCTATATTAAGCGGGTGCTCAGAATGTTCATGATGCTTATTTTTTTATTTGGAGGAAGGGGATTGTTTAAAAGAGACTTTTTAGTGCTTGTGTTTCACTGCATTTTGCAAGGAGATACTGCTCTGGATACATGATTCTCATATTAAGATCCTTGTTTTCTGAGTGGTGAGTGGTACCTGAGAGAAGGAAGAAGTGACATATGCAAGATAACACACATTCTCCAACCCCCCCCCCCCCCCCCGAAATTGACCATTAGTAAACATTTAAATTATTTACACAGTTAAATGAGGGAAATTTTCATACTGCATCTTTTATTGTAAAAAGTTGCAGTACTCTAATTGCCAATCAATGTTTCCTGTGTTTTTTAACTTGAGACGCACCAAATATCTACATGATGCTTTCTGTTTTGCATCCTCCGCAAAATCGCAGCTCTGCTTGCAAGACTGATCTAAACTTCAAAAATGAATTTACTATTAAATGCATATAGTTAGACTGCCTTGTAGCATCTTCACTAATTAGCCAATTCAATTCATGGATGATGGATAAGAAGACCAAGGAAGGATTCATGTCCTGGCTACTTGTTTTTGTCACTTGTCTATTAAATGTTTTCAGTTCTAAACAATATTCACTATGAAACTGAAACACGGAGTCAGGATTCTGGTTGTATATTTTAGTGCCTATTTTCACTTCACCCCAATTGCGTAACTTTATTGATTGAATCCCGACCTGAACAGGTAGTGAAAAGTTCTTAGGAACTGGAATAATTTGTTGAAACTGAGAAAATTGTACTTATATTGTTCTCTCTAATGGTTTATTTCTATGCCATTAACAGTGAATTACTTTGAATATTTTGTCTGATTGCAAAATTGGTTAATATATTTACCCCACCACAAACCATTTCTAATAGTTATTACAGTGTTGGTAGTACTGGGATTGTCTCAGCGTGGGAGATTATTACCAGTGGGGTTCTGCAGGGGTCTGTTATGGGACTTCTTTTGTTTAACGTCTTCATAAATTATTAAGTGCAGTGGTTAATTTTGCAGATTATATAAAGCTAATGAAAGTGATAGACTCCAAAGCTGAACAGAATAAGCTACAGGAGGATTTGAATATACTTTGGAATTGGGCAGACAGGTGGCAGATGAAATTCAATGTAGAGAAATGCGAAGTGCTTCACGGGACAAAAAATCCAGGAAGAGACTATTGCACAATATTTTCTTTCCATTTACATATGGAAAATGAAAGGGATCTGGGGTCCTGATGGACAATGAATTGAAGTTATGGCAGCAGTCCTCGGTGGCAGTGAGTAAAGCAAATCAGATGTTGGGATGTATTAAAAGGTCCAGTGTTGAGCTGAAATAGTGGGGTAATCCTGCCACCTTACAAATCATTGGTGTGACCGTACTTAGAATACTGTGTACAGGTCTGGTCACCACAGTACAAAGATATTGCAGAAGAGGGCAACCAGAATGATTAAGGGGATGGAGGGATTGTATTATGAGGAGTGATGATGTAAATTGGGCATATTCTCACTGGGAAAGAGAAGGTTGAGGGGTTATATGACTGCTGTTTTTAGGATTCTAAAGGGACCAGATAATGTAGACCATGACAAGCTATTTCACCTTGTCCAGAACAGTAGAAGCAGAGGACGTGGCCTGCGCTTGAAGGGGCTAAATTCAGAACTAATCTTCGGAAGCATTATTTCAGTGAGCAATTGGTACATCTATGGCACAGACTCCCCAAGGAGATGATTTAGCACACAGTGTGGATTCATTCAAATGCAAGTTAGATGTATTTCTTTCAGAAAATAATATTTTAGGATACAGTGTATGAGTAATTTTGAGACATGACATATGGTAAGTGTAGCATGCTTGGGAGGAACAGATAACTTTGGACCTATGGTTCCTAAAACTTTGCACCATTGATGGGTTTTCCTCGCCTAGTGTCTGGGTTTGTTGTAGACTAATTGATAGAGACTGATTGCCATGGTTAGTCAACAACTCCATTATCGTGTTGAGCGACTACCAGGATGGCAGATGGCGAGCTAGATGGACCTTGGTCTTTCTTCGTTTAGCACTTGCTATGTTTGAAGCATTCATAACCAGTGAAATGAGGTAAGTGCTGTATCTGACTTTGCCTGTAGATGGCAGCGAAAGCTTAAAATTCTTGGGTTTTGATGCTTGACTACTATATTACACAGGTTAAGAGTTGATGATTTCTAGAATTGCAGTGTTATGATATACAAAGTTGTTTGGCTAACATTGTGGTGCTCCAATAAATAGTGCCATAGATTGGTCGGGGATTGGTGTACTTCGAACAGAGACGGTTAAGGGGAGATTTGATCGAGGTGTTCAAAATCATGAATGGTTTTTGATAGAATAACTAAGGAGAAACTGTTTCCAGGGGCAGAAGGGTCAGTAACCAGAGGACACAGATGTAAAGTGATTGGCAAAAGAGTCAGAGGTGACATGAGGAAACATTTTTTTAAGCAGCAAGTTGTAATGATCTGCAATGTACTGCCTGAAAGGGCGGTGGAAGTCGATTAAATAGTAACTTTCGAAAGGGAATTGGATAAATACTTGAAGAGAAAAAATTTACAGGGCTATGGGGAAAGTGCAGGGGAATGGGACTAACTGGATTGCTCTTTCGAAGAGCAGGCACGACGGGCCGAATGATGGCCTCCTGTGCTTTATCTACTATGATAGTCTGCAGTTGATTATCCCTCCTTACAAATCGGGCACATCGTCTTGAATCAGCCAGATCATTTGGGGCCAGGTGCCAAGCTGAGGCCCGGCACCACCGCAACAGGAAGGAAGGGAAGAAAATGGCCGAGTGCACTCTCTTGCATCTGGTTGCTTGCAAGTAGCATGGTAGAGACCCAGGAACAGCTTACCTGCCTGTCCCCTCGTCCAGAAAATTCGGTGCAATATGGGAGGACTATGGTGGTGGGTGAATGTAGAAAGTGAGGGAAAAGTTAAAATTGTCAGTTTACTTCAGTAAAATGAGGTTTTGCACTTCACAGAAGAAGGACGTCAAGTACTGCATGTACCTCCGTTGTAGTTTATTGCTACTTTTTGTTATGTACTTCTAATCAAAGTTAGTTGCACATGGGCTACAATAATAGTTCATAGCATCAAGAAGTGTTAGTCAGAAGACCAGAATTCTAATTTCATTCAATAAGATCTTACTACGGTAAGTATAGCCTTCAGTTTATTAATGTAGTTTAAAGTATATGGAAGAAATTTAGACATTGGGCAGAGGAATAAATGTGGGTTCTTGTTTTTGTTTCTCCATGTTTATTATTGGCTCATCCCTCGTGCGTCCCGTTTCCCCCTCCCCATTTTGCCTGTCTCCCCCACCGTGTTGCCTCTGAGTGTGGCCATGTCGTCTCTCCTCTCATCGCCGCCCCCACCACTGCCTTTGCATTTTTGTGTTGAACAATGAGAATTGTTTATAGTTTGTAAGATGCATATGTAACATCTGTTACCATACAAATGTCATTTAAAAAGATGATAAACCGCAATTCTCAGTTCATCACACGTGCAGATTAATCAGATATAACATTAAACCCAGGACAAAGTTGCATCTCCATTGCATTGTCATGCATGCACAAATATCAGAAGTAGATTGCATTTAAGTAGTCCAGGTAGCATTGTGGTGCTACAGAATGGTATGCCATGGAGTGGCATGGTGCTGGAAATTTGATTTCCCCATTACTTTATTCCCTCCTGTCCCCCCCCCCCCCCCCCCCGAGCCCCCAATCCCGCTCCCAAAATCAAGGCACGTTCTTAATTTACCCATTTCATTAGTAGCAAGGTGGAAGCAGAGGTCATGCACTTCCCCACAGGGAACTAAAAGTCAGAACACCTCGCAATTACCTAGTGACTTTCTGGTGAGTGATGGGATGCTGTCTTTCCTCTCCTCCCCTCCCAATCGGGGCAAGCTCCATGGAATTGGACTGCACGTGGCCTATTAAAAAGTTCCCAAAGTTGAGTTTTACAAATGGCAATTTCTTGAAAAGTACTGCATGGATGTAGCTCAAAAAAATGCAATTCTTCATTTTTACCACAGACTTCCATTGGGCCAGTCACAAATCTCAACCAACAGGTAGGAAAGCTTAAAATGTGCACACAAGCAAAATGCACTCTTGAACCAATTGCAGTAATTCTCCAACTGCTTTTTAGCAGAGAACGGTTTTCAATAGTCCTTTAGCCATTTCTTTTGTGGTGGTGATATGCTTATGGCAGCTTAATGTAGCTAAGGTCTGGGCAGCAGTTGTAAAAAGGTAGCATGACTTTGTTGGAGCTGAGCACTAGACCCGAACCTTGACTCTTGCACATTCTTGCCAGTAGAAAGCAGCAAAAAGTTGGGTTTGAAAAAAAATATTAACAGATGGGGTCTTGCTGATCTTTTTAAACCAAAGCAGTGTTAGTTTTAACAATCTTGTATAGTTCTGTTAATTTGTTGCATATTTTCTTCAATCTTCCATTGCTTGAATGATCTCCACTGCGAGGAAACAGGCTTTGTGTAATTACATTGCCCACAATTCTAAATAAGCTGACACAGTTTGGGAAAAAAAATTAAGACTAAGCATCCAGGTCTTCAGTCTGATCTATTGACTTCAAAGGGGCCTGTTATTCTTGATCTGGGTGGGTGGTCCTTTACAACGAAAATGCTCATTACCAAAACGTTGCTTCAAACATTGCTTCAATTATTGCCCCTTAAGAGGAAAGATTTCAACATGTAAAATTCTGAAAGCAGCCTTGGGAGATCCACCATGTCAAGGACTAGTAATCCAGAGACCGTTAGTTCAGATCTTACCTTGGCAGTTTTGGAATCTGAGTTCAGTTATAAAGAAAATTGGGAAATAAAGAACTGGTATCAGTAGAAATGACCATGAAGCTGTCAGATTATCGCTAAAAACCCAGCTGGTTCACTATGTCCTTTAGGGAAGGAAACCTGCCGTCCTTACCTGGTGTGGCCGACATGTGACTCCAGTCCCACACCAACATGGTTGATTCTTAACTGCCCTCTGAAGTGGCCGAGCAGGCCATACTCAGTTGTATCAATAAGGATTGGCAATAAGTGCCGGCCTTGCCAGCAATGCCCACATCCCGAGAATGAATAAAACTTCCAGACCTTGAAGGTGTGGGTGGGAGCTGAGCTGATGCTTTACAGGATTGTCTATGGCCAGCTGTTCCTTTAAATGGGCAGTGCCATCCTATGTTTCTGATGCCAACCCTGTCCCTGGGATACAGGTCAAAAGTTCAGCACCTATCTCTTGAACAATCCTCCAAGGGGAAGGGAGTAGTTCCCCCTCTTCTCTCCTTACAAAAGAGAGCACCATTACTGCCCTTGAATTTAGTTCCCTCATGTATTGAGCACAGTAACAAGACCCTATCCATTGCTGTTGTGTTAAGCATGAGACTTCTCCTGTAAGTTAGTTACTGTGTTCACTTTTGAAAATGCCACTATTTGTATTTCATTATATGTATTTATAGGAAAGTGACCCAAGTAGTCAAGTTGAAAAGATCTTCATGAAATGTTTCGATGTGCTACCCTGGTTGTGTAGAATTGAACCAAAAGCTTTGGGGGAAGGTTAAAAGTATCAGACAGGCAATGCTTTTTGAAAAGTCCTGTCTGAACCTAATTATTTGCTGCTTCTCACTGGCATTATGCATTAACCCTGCACTGTTCTTTCTAGTTCTTTATGCAACCTCTCCAATAACTTGTTGCAGTTCTCTAATTGATGTCAAGGTGTTTGTTTTTTTTCCCCCAGGATGAGCTTGCTCGTGTGTTGGTGACGTTATTTGACTCGCGTCATCTTCTCTATCAGCTGCTTTGGAACATGTTCTCTAAGGAGGTGGAGCTAGCAGATTCCATGCAGACTCTCTTTAGAGGCAACAGCCTTGCGAGTAAAATAATGACTTTCTGTTTTAAGGTAAAGCTGCGACACATTTGTGCTTGTAAGAGCTTTTGAGATTCGTAAAATGTAATCCGTTTTTGTTTCAGTGGTTGGGTAACTCATTTAGTTCTATCTAACTATCTGCAAGTATTAATATGTATCGATCACAATTGATCATGCACACATTTTCTTTCCTGAAAAAGAAAGTATTCAAGAAACCCCGTCCTTTCTCTGGTTTCGCCTGAGGCACCAGGCATTTACAAGCCTATCTATAGAGAAGCATCCCCAGTAACTGAAAATACCTTCTAATTGACCCCAGGATCTGCACAAGCAGTTACTCGAAAATTGACCCCATGATATGGTACAGCACTTGGACCTTGTGTTTTTAAAAGACGCAAGTTACATAAGCGCCATCTCAGCAGCAGAATAATGCATCTTGTGTGTTACACGGTGTAATGCTCCTGTCTTTATAAAACGGCATATGCTCGTACCACAAGCTATGTCTCGGGAGACCTGTTGATATTTGCAATATGATTGGGGTGCGTCCCTTTGAAGTTGCTTCTGAAGCACAGTTTCTATATGGCGGAGAAAACAATGGTAGCAAATGCAAGACCCTGTTTCTGATCGAGTTAATAACTGGGGAAATGTCTTGATCCTTTTGTAGACAATCAGTTGTTGAATCCTTGTTGTTTATTCAGGAATTCATAAACTT
Organism: Heptranchias perlo; assembly: GCF_035084215.1. NCBI lineage: Eukaryota > Metazoa > Chordata > Chondrichthyes > Hexanchiformes > Hexanchidae > Heptranchias > Heptranchias perlo. The sequence continues at coordinate 33,086,900 of NC_090352.1, forward strand.
CAGTTTTATTAAAAAAAAATACTTTTCCTATTAAGTTGCAGAGCAAAATTAAAACAACTACTTGTTCCAAGTGAGTTCAGATTTGTATTCAGCCAAAGGATGTGTTTGATATGCAGCCATTTGTCTAGCGAGATCTTAGCTGGGATTATCCGCTTCTATGCTTGCCAGCCCATGTTTTCCTGTCCATTAAAATCAATTGGCTGAGAATTGTGGCCTGACAAATGCAGAAGCGGGATATCCTATCCATTAGCTTGTCATAGGGTGAACGATTCCACTTAGCCTTTTAAGATTTGCTTTAATTTATTTGTACCTGTTATTAAATTGAAATTTGTGTACATTAATGAAGCCTTTCCATTTTTAAAAAAAGGTGTTGAATCTTAACAGATTGATTGGGTGCCATACTTAATTGGCATGCCCCCAATGGACAGTTAGAGTACTAGTTTGTTGTCACTAACTGAGGGAAATTTATGTTAATTGGGGGTTGAATAGACCCCATGGTTACCTTAGAAAAGTTAGAAGGCAGTAATCTAATGGACCATAAAAATAAATTGTAAGATGAAGTGATATTTGTCTCCAGAGATCAGGCTACAGCTTTGACATTGTTCCCTTATTTATAATACAGGCTGCTTTAAATTGAAATCTCATTCTGTTTATGTGCTGGCATAACTGGTGTGACTGGCAACCATGACGGTTTCATGCCTATAATGTGCTACTGTTCACAGCAAAAGAGCCACAGCTTTGATAGTGCTCGTTTATTGACGAGACTTTAATTGGATCCCTGGGAAAGTTTACATCTAGGATATGGTTTTTATAATTGCCTCTGCATTGCAAAATACCCTTTTCTTGCTGCTTTCAGGTCTATGGTGCTACATACCTGCAGAAGCTGCTTGAGCCATTGCTAAAAACAGTGCTTAAGGACCCTGAGAAACAGCACCTCAGCTTTGAAGTTGATCCGACCAGGTAGAACTGTCTTTCAGGAACTTTTGTCAATGATCTGGTTTGTGAGGATGTTCAAATGAGAGAATATTATTTATCTATTTTATCGCAAAGAGAAAATAACTATCTAGAACTAATAATTGTGCAATATCAGCAAAGGGATTCTGTGTTCCCATTACTTGAAGGAACTGTCCTGCCGAGTGATTATTCACCCACCCCCTGCCCACCTTCTGTTAGGCAAGGGTATTAAGGGGTACGGAACCAAGGCGGGTAGGTGGAGTTAAGATACAGATTGACGATGACATAATTGAATGGCGGAACAGGCTCGAGGGGCTGAATGGCCTACTTTTTTTACGTTCCCAGGAAGGAGTCACCATCTCAATATTAAATATAGTGACCTCTTGCTGCAGTAGGGCTCAATCTGTAGAAATTCAGAGGGTGGTATTGAGCTTTCTCTATCATGAAACTAGGTGCTAAACTCCCAGCTCGATATGCATTAAGGCTGTTCAGAGTTATCCCAGTTGTACTGAGGCACTTTTGAATTAATGCTGGTGTAAAAAAAACTGCAGTTATGCTTTACGCTGGTACTGATCTGGAAACCTTGTTCTGGATAGATTGAACAACGGGTTGGTGACTAGGTTGTGGCCAATATTGGGAACAATCTAAACTTTCATGTGCAGTAAAACCAGGACCATTGAACTGAATAGCTTGGAGACATGCAGTGCCTATCACATGGTAATGGTCATGACAGTCTCATTACTGAATTTGTCCCTGACCTTCGATGATGCTGCTGGAATCAGTCACTTAAAGGCGTACCCTGTGTTTTTAAAAATACAACTGTGCGTTGGTGATGGCCTACTTTAACACAGCATTAAAACATAACAGGACCGCTCCTTAAAAATAATCCATTTTGTTAACCTTTTTGAATGTTGATTCCTGGGTTGTGTGGCATTAACTGATGAGCTTGGGCAGTAAGGCTGTTACACTGGTTTTAGCACTGCTGGGTTAGAGCAGGGAAATCAGACAGGTGTTCCTGCTCCTAATTGCTTTCCAATGACCTATGCTGGAAGGTGTGGGTGTTGGGTAAGGACAGGATCAGGCTCAAGTTTGATCCACATTCTCTTCCTCTCTGCGTGTGGGGAATTGTAGATGTGTACTTTTACCTGTCCTTTTTGTGGTATGGAAGATTGGGCCACCAATGTGATTACCGCCATGCAGTCAATATAACTTGGTTAAAAATGGAAGTTAAAAGGTGGGGGTCGGGGGTGGGAAAGGCTATAGATCAGTGTAGTTTTTTTGTCTGATGTAGAGTGCCACTGGTGCTAATGTTTTGCAGATCGGTCTGTCTGGAGCACTGACATTCATACTGCTGTCACCATCTGCCTGTTGCCCTGTAACATGAGTCATTGGAGTGGTGCCAACTATGACTGGGACTTGAATTGGTGGATGGGACAGTTCAAGGGCAACGTAAAGCTATCTTTTACCTAGTGGAAGATGTAGAACTAGTTATTTGAAAAGTAGATGTGTATACAATGCTTAAAGGAGAAGGAAAGCCTTGCAGGAGAGCACTTTCAGCATGAAGCTCTCCTGCTAGGTTTTCCTTCTTTTAAGCAATGCAAAAGCAATTGAGTGTGAACAGATCTAAAGTGGTGGTTACAGGTTTATAGTTTAGGCCCTCAATAGAGTCTTAATAAATCTATATTTTGTAGTGCATTGATCAATATACTAACATGAGTATTATGGGTTATATTACTTGCACTTGTACCCATGATTCTTGACATTGAGTTTCTGATCTCGAAGAGTATTGCAGAATAGAACCTGGGAGCTTTCTTGACGAGAAAAATTAAGGGCTATTTACCCAGCTGTCCGAGGCCTTGGTTTCAATTTTCTTCCGTGGCTACTGACTCTCACTGTAATACATGTAGTTCCACAGGTTCTGGCTGTTCCCTGGTGCCTTGCCTAAGTGGCTATTCTTCACGTGAGCTTTGGCAGCCTGTTTTGACCTTGTAAACCATCGTAGCTAAGCCCAATTCTGTCTTCACCTGGCATCCAAGAATGTGCTTTGTAGTAGAGGTTACTGGTTAGTGACCAGGGACAAGAACTTGGCATGATCCTCATTTTCTTTCCTCTCCATCCTTGGCTCAGGAACACACAGGCTAATTATTACAGCCTACTGTTGTCCCAGCTAAGATAAATTAATTCATAGGCCTGAGATTAAACCGTTGATATTCCTGGTCAACATAGCTCAATACGACACTAAGCACTGGGGCCTTCCAATGTTAGTCAGTTTATGCCTGCTCTTTCAGCTAAACAATGGTCCATAGAGCAAGTGAAGGACTAAATATGTGGGGGATGAAAAGGTTTTTCCATAAGTCGCTATCCTGTGTGGCTTTCCATAAGTCGCTATGGGGAATCACAGCCAAATGAAGTCTTCAGATCAAACAGGGTTTGAGCATGCGGGATAATTGGATCAAGGTGGAGGAAGGGGCAGGAAGCTGGGAAACTACCTTTGGTGGAGGAGTGAATGGAGACAGCAAGAAACCACTTTGGGGTGGGGAGGAAGAAGAATTTGTGACTGTCACCTGGGGGTGAGGACAATGTATTGGCTCTGAATTTTGAACCTTTTATAGGTCCTAATTTCCCTGAATTTGAAGAAGCCTCGATGAGGTTCCTTTTTTTAAAAAAACAGTTCAGAGGTATGCCTTACCTGTACTGGCGCCGAAATGAACAGGGCCCTGATTTCAATTTTCTGCATAGACCTAAAGTCCTCCAGATTGATATTGTTTCCGCTTGCACTGGAGATGAGACAATATGGTGTTGGCTAACGTTAGCTCCCTTAGTATTGAAAGCCCCCATCATAGTGGCACCTGCAGATTTAACACGTGTGGCAGGTAAATGTGGATACTTAAAAATGAAACCAGCCACCGAGAGCAGTTGACATAGTGGTTGGAATGCAGTGACTCACCTACTGATTTCAGTACATAATAGATGAACATAATAGTGTAAAGCTTAGTTTTAACATTGTGTGTGTTTTGTGTGGTTTTTTTATAAGCATACAAGTAAGAATGATGATGTGACTACCGTTCTGCAGGTTAGAATCCACGGAAAGCCTGGATGAAAATCAACGGAATCTACTGCAAATGACGGAGAGATTTTTCCATGCAATTATTAATTCCTCATCTGAGTTTCCCCCACAGCTGCGAAGTGTCTGCCATTGCTTGTATCAGGTATGCCGGCTTGGGGTAATGGGAATTGCAAGGAGGCAAAGGGAGCTTACAAAGTTGATAACTGGTGACGGGAACCAGTGTTGGGAAATTAGGTCGAGGTTTTTGTGGGTCATTGAATTAGAAACTGTTGGGTCCTGGGATAAATTCTTATGAAGGGAGAATGGAATGGGGTTTGTTTCTGTTTTTTTAAAAAAAAAACATTGGAGTGATTGCAGCAAATTTGAAGTGCAACTGTTTTGTCACTGAGCTGTATTGTTAAGTGTTCAAATTTCTTTATAGGACAAGTGATTCTCACTGCAGCTACAGTTTGCTTTACCCTTTAAACCTGCTGTTAGCTGATTACTTCTAAGATGGACTTATTATACTGGACACTGACACAGAGAACAATATCACTTTGTGTCAGCTTATCTGGGCTGAGCTTCAAAGCAGGAAAGGATCATATTCAATGATTTGAATTTTTAAAAATAATGCTAGGTGTTACACTTCCTTAAGTATTTACTTTGGATACTAGGAACTTCTTGTGGCGTTTCCCATGATCAGTTGATGAATAAGTTTTTTTTTTAACATCACCAAATGGTGAATAAGTTGGGAGAAAGACATAAGAATCTTGCTGCATAGAGCCAGAGTCTGCAACTATATCGTGATAGTTGACGTAGCCAAATTGAATTGGAATATGTTGACCTAGTAATTTGCCTATTAATGGTAAATGTTAACACAAAAGCATGATGAAAAATTGTGACAACAAGAAGTAAGGCTTGTGGACAAGAAGTGTGCACCTACGCAAGATTTTTTTCTATCGTGGAACACGTTTAATGCATCTACACATGAAGACAACTGCTATTTCTACGCTTCATATTGCACCAGCTCTCTAGCTCAAGTAAAAAGGCACTGAAGAATAGAAATGAAAGCAACACAACAAACACTGAAAGACAAAGGTTTTACCATGAAGGAGAAGGGACCCAAAGGGGAGGTGGGCGGAGCTGAAGGGTATTGAAGATCTGTTGTGAAGTTTGGTTTAATATTCCCGTAATATATTAAGGCCACAGTTGCTAGGAAAGCCTCGATCTGCCTTCAAAATGAGGAAATTACAATTACAGTTTCATTTTTTAACACAGGCGCTCATTTTACTTTTCATTATTTCGGTTCTCATTTATTATTCCTTATTTTAGAGCTAACTTGTTTAAGTTGCTAGGTTTTCCATTATCTGAGTTAACGTTTGTGTGCTATGAGGGTAAGAGATCATATATAGTCTTCCCATGTTAGTTTCATCAGTTAAGAATGATCTTGGTGGTAGGCCACTTCAAACAGGAATTAAGTCCTAAGTCCACTGTTGCATTTAAACAATATTTTTCTTCAATTTTCTCTTGTGCTGCGATATTATTTTATTACACTGTTAGCTCCTTAGTGCCTCACCCAAGGGGCCATCTTGTGAGCAGGCTGTCAACTTTTGAGGGATTCACATGCAAGCCAGATCCTGTCCTAATCTAAGGTCCACCCATGTGCACTTTTCAACTGGGGTCACAGTATAATGTTTGAGTGGGAACATTGACTTGATACCTTCCTTCCTCTCCTCCCCTGAGGTCTGAGGTCAGTTGTGGCATCTACAAAGCTCTCCCAATTTACATTATCTAACTTTTCACATACCAGTGATTCTCCTGGTCTATGTGGATCACACTGAGCCATGGAAGGTGCCCTGTTCGCTACTTTTTTTGTGGCAGTTCTGCAGACCCAAATAAGTGAGCACAAAGCACTCCGACCAAATAGAAGTGAACTAGCTGGTGAAATGATTACAGTAATTAAAGAAGCATGTGCCATTAAATTGCCTTCACCATTGGGGTTTTAATGCTTTTTAAGTACCAAGTTATTTTTAACCAAATTCAGGGACCTTTGTTGGAATTTTTGATCCACTGTTGCGCAGTAATTCGTAGCAGTTTTTAAATGAGTTTAATTTCTGCATTTTCTAAACCTCTGCTCAGCTTCTGCAGATTCCTGCAGCAAATGTATCTTGCAAAGAGAAAACTTAGGGACAAACCCTGGTTTAGTGGACTGCTGAGTGCCACCGGAAGGAATATCTGTCTCCACAGAGTGCACCTGGAAGATATCACGTGATTTCTTCTACTAGTGCAATAAAGATCTGGGGAGATGCCGCATAATTTTGCTTTCTCCTTGTTAACTAGATCATCTTTTCCCCATAATTTCTTTTGCATGTCCTGCTGGAGGACTGACACCAGTTTGTTCCAATCAGATGAATCACTGAAATATTTCAGTTCACTGTATAGAAGTGCAAAGTCGTCACATTATTTTTGGTTCAACAATCCTAATGACCCAAATATATGTTTGTTTCAATTTGGGTAAACACACTTGCTGTGCTCTAAATGACTCCCATGGGACTGTTTTGGTCATGGTATAGGAAGTTTCAAATAAAAATAATATGCAGTGGTTTCTGTTGTCAATCCTGAGTTGTATCTAAAGGTTTGCTGAATTTTTCTACATCAATATTCAGTTTATTCACTTAAAAAGAATTGACCATGACCTTGCTGTAGTTTTCCAGACTTTTAGTGCCTTTCCAATACCTGCTTATCTCCTGCTGTATGTTTGCATAATGCCAAGTTAGAAAATAGCAACTTGGTCACAAGATGCAGATCTTTGTACAAAACCTATAAGAAAAGGTGCTTATCTGTTAAGTTTATCCTTTTGTCTTGCTAAACACCTTAACATCCATTATTATGCTTTTCTCTCTATTATAGTCTTGTCTAACATAAAAATAAGTCCTTGACTGCACATACAAAACCAAATATACTATTCATTTAGGTTTTTAAAAAAAACATGATCTGCTGTGTTGTGGGTGTTTAATTGTTAGTGTTTTATAGGGTGGGGTTGGACCAGCATGTGCCTTTGGTGGGTTCACTTACAATAACTGTTGCAGTTGGTTCCAAAACTGAAATGAGGATGTTACTTAAATCATTTTGTCAGTTATTGACCATAGAATGGGAGTGTAAAGAAAAATCTTGTTGCCTTAAGAGGATGGCTGTAAATACTGTAATATGTGGATAAGTGTGAATTCTGAGGACGTCATTTTATGCTATATGTTGATTATCATAAGCTACAATAATGGTCAATGTGGCATTATAAGTTCACTTAATGTATCTTTTCAGATCCATTTCCCATGCCCCTATTCATTTTGTTTTAAATGTAATTTATTTATCTTTTTGGATTACTAAAAAAAACCCTTCAATATTCAGTGTAGAGATCTACTGAAGATAACATGAGAAACCATACGTATATTGGGAATTTTTCCGTCAGTGATTTTTGTTTTTGCATGGTCATGTAAAACAAGCATGCTGCTGATTGAATCCGATTTGGAGATTGTATCTTTATTGTTGTTTTTTAAAAAAAATCAAGTTATAAAGAATTTTTATAAGCCTGGGAGAGTGTTTAACTAGTGTACAGTTAACGAGTTGCCTAATAGAACATTCAGTGTGACTGACTTTATTCAGATCACTTGTTGCATCGAACACATTCGAAATATCAGTGAGAGATTGGGGAAAAGCTGAAGTAAATAACTTTCTTTTATAAGTTATCTTGATGCTATTAATGAAAAGAAAATATTTAAATCAAGTGTCGGCTGTTCCCTATCTGGCAGTGAAGTTTTTTTAGGAAAGGGTATTATAGCTAGAAGTTTGACTACTTATTTTGCAATGGCCAATATTTTCTACAGAATGTCATCTTCGCTTCTTTGCCACAATATAGTGAAAAAGGAAATCCTTTCTTCACTTAATTATAATGACTCCAATGCAGTTTTATTCAAACAAAAGCAAAATATTGCGGATGCTGGAAATCTGAAATAAAAACAGAAAATACTGGAAACACTCAACGTGTCAGGCAGCATCTGTGGAGAGAGAAACCAGAGTTAACGTTTCAGATCGATGACCTTTCATCAGTTCTGATGAAAAGTCATCGACCTGAAACATTAACTCTGGTTTCTCTCGCCACAGATGCTGCCTGACCTGCTGAGTATTGCTAGCACTTCCTGTTTTTATTTCAGATTTACTTAAGTTCCTTGAGCATTAACACCAAGCAGAAAGTAAGTATTTTTAAATGGAACACAATTTTCTTCCAAAGAAAGACTGAAGGGGACATAAGTTAAATGTGTGATGTCCCAACTGCTTGTATCTCGTTAAAGCAGCTAACTTCATGCCTCAATATTATTCATAATTCAAGGTGGCAACTTGAATTACACATCCTCTGCTGAACTAATCCAGCTGCGCACTTAACTCGGAGTTGTCCTAGCCCAGCAGTGTAACGTAATAACAATCTACTCTCTAGGCTGGGGTGATAACCTACAAGTCACAAAGTAGTAAGTGAATTATAGGCAGCCTTACAGTGGAGTTATTTATTGTATCGCACTGTTAGGCAGGACATAAAAATTAATTCAAGATTTTAACTCAAAAGCAAAAATAAGCAAGTGTTTTAATCGCAAGAGAAATGGATTAAAAATATCTGGTGATATTATACCGATGGACACATTTATTTCTCTACACACTTTTTTTTCTTTTTCATTCTCGGGATGTGGATGTTGCTGGCATGATTGGTGTTGGTTGCCTTTCCTTGCTCTTGAGAGGGTAGTGGTGGGCCACTTTCTTGAACTGCTGCAGATAATGTTGATATGACTGAGTGAGTGGCTTGCTCGGCAACTTCAGAAGGCAGTTAAGAGTCAACCTCATTGGTGTGGGTCTACAGACACATGGGCCAGACCGGGTAAGGACAGTAGGTTTCCTTCCCTAAAGGGCATTGCTGAATCAGTTGGGTTTTTAACGGCAATCCAACTGCTTCATGGTCACTGCATTCACACTGTAATCTCAATATTTGCAATGAAAGTGCCCTCTGTGTGTACTGTAAAACTGGTAAGTCCACCAGCATTCAAACCAGAAAGGGGACATTTCCAAGCAAATTTTACCAGAATGCAATATAAAATTTTTTTGATAAGTACATATAAAATCATGTTTGCAATACTCATTTCTGCCTTGTTGACCAGTGGACACAGTCTATCACTATTTACCTTGTAATAACCTTTCATAATCTTGACGACCTCGGGTCCAATGAAAAAAGCTGTGACTTCTCAAGTCTCTACTCGTTACTGTAACCTGTTACCCTGATAAACATCCCAGTGAATCTACACTCTACCTTTTCCATTACTTCTATATTCTTCCTATGATTGGGTGTCCAAAACTGTACACTGTCCCAACTGTGGCCTAAAATATTGTACAAGCTCAACATTACCTCCTTGCTTTTGTATTCTGTCTGTACATTAAAAAGTCAAGAATTTTGATGCTGTTTATTCTGACCTGCCCTGACAGTTGGTGTTATGGTTCCTCTGCAAGGGCCTCCTTTCCTTTTTTTCTTTCTCCTCCTCCCCCACCCCCAAACCAGTACTACTTTGCTATGTTTCTAAGATGTGTGGAGAATGCGGATTGATGGAAGATTGCCTACTTATCGGGGTCATCTTTATTCTACAAATGAAATGCATCATTCATGCTCCATGATCTCGTCCATCTTCTTCTGCAGAGGTCTAGTTTTGGGAGAGTGCTTCCCTAGTTTCAGTTTACCTTTAAATCAGAATGAATTGGGACAGTAACGGAATTCCTGGGGTGTTATCTGAGGCGGAGTAGGAGGCCATGGCAGCACTATGTATTTTACGATTATGATGTGGTTGTCTTCTAATTCTATCAAACTCTATGGTGTGTGGAGGGTGCATATCATTTGAAGAACGATGGAGACCCTACAAGGTATGTAATCTACCTGCATCAAATGTTGTGTACTGACTGATGCTGTTTGCAGAAAATTCTCAAGTCCCAGAAAGCTTATATTCAAATGATGGAATAACCTGGTCCAAATCTTGCTCTCTATTCCTCTTTCCATTACACTTTTTCAGCTTGCTACATTTATTTCTTGTAACTGTGGCTTTTCACTGGCTCTGCCCACTTTTTGCCAAGTTTTTTGTGCTTCTGTTCAACTATAAAGGAGTTTTTCCACATTCACTAGTGATGGTGAAACAGTTCTACAACCTTACAAAGTAGGTTCACAAGTGCTGAGGAGCGTAACTGTGTCCCGCCTCCAATTGCGTAACTGGCTTTCTTGCTTAAAGTGTCAAGGCGTTGTGGGGGATGGACAAAATGAGTGCAAAGGTAGATATTGGAGAGAGAAGGGGAAGAAAAGGGAGCAAGAATACAGGAAAGTGGGAACAGCCTGGAAAAGGTATCTGAACAAAACACTTGTTCATTTTGATGGAGGTAAAGAGGAGTAGAAATGTTGAAGACCGAAGGGCAGTGGTCGTGGTGAGAACTTTTGAGGCTAATTCTGCAGCACTGTTGCAGACAACAGAGGGAAAAAGCTTCTATGAGTTGTGCTACCTTTTGAATTCGGGTCCCAGAGATGAAAAGACAGTGTTCGAATACACTTTATGCCACCCAGTTTTGAACAACCTGTCATTTCTGCACTCTTCACTTCTATCAGAAGACAGTATCATTTCTTGGGCTGTAGTCTCGGTTGTTTTTCACTTGACTCAGTCCATACTGTGTATCTGATGGTAAATTCTCCTGGTTTACTAATGTTTTTGGTAATCGGATCAAAACTTTCAGGACCCATTCAAAGTTTTTTAAAAAAACAATAATTTTAATTGCTGTTAGGTAAGCATCTTTTAACCTGGCTGGCTCCCCCCTTCCTGCAAAAACCAACATAATCCTTTGTTTCTTCAGGACACTGAGACTTGACTAGACTTATGTGTCTGATGCATTAAGATATTATATAGCAGCTGAAGTCAATATAGCTGCAGTATGGGTTACAGGCAGTGTCTTGCTAATACCGCATTCCAAGAACAATTAATCTCTTGCCCAGGAGAGAACAGTAAAAATGTGTTGATAATTGCGGACAAACGTGACTGCACTCTCGTGAAGATTTACATGAACTCGAGGTAGGTTTAGTAGAGTACCCGGGAGGTCCATATGTGCCCATTTTGAATGGAATTTGAGGTTGCTCTGGAGTTGCACTTGATGTGTGAACAAGCCCTACTGGGGAGGAAGGGGGTTGGGGTGGGGAGGGGGAATCACACTGCTTCTCTCCAGTTAAATTGTGCCTGACTCTGGATTTAAACTGCAACTTATACTGCAGAAACTGCTTTGCAGTGGTATTAAAGTTGCAGCATAAACACACCCTGAGTCCAGAGAGAATGTGTTGATTTTAAGGATGATCCCGCGTCACAAAACCGTTCTCCACAATCGTGAGCTTTTAAAGACAGTTGAGTTGTCTGGAGGAGCAATCAAATGGAATTCTCAAAAGGGCAGAAGGGAAAGAAAACTTGGCAGGTGAGTGACATTTCAGAATGTGCTAATGCAGCTGCTTACAGGGTGACATTGGCAGAAGCCTGGGAGTGGGTTACCTTTCCTCTCTTTAGGTTGGTGTGTGGTGGTGAATGAGGAGGAACTTTCTAGGTGGCAGAGATAAACTTTCTTTTGGAATGAAAAAGAGTTGCAACTTTTTTTTTTGAAAAGTCGGACAGATTTTATTTGCTTTCAAATGCAGCTGGGTAAAGTGGATGGAAGTTGATGTTTAATTTGTCATTAATCTGCCATTTGTTAAATATGGAACAACATGGTGCTTGAAGCTGTTGGAAGTAAGGATAGCTTTTCTTCATCAAATGTACCGTGCCACTATGCAATTGTCGAAGGATAATCTCTGTACTCCTTGGTCCTGTATAACTGCTGCTGTTCAAAGTTTCGTTCAATAATCCTGCATGCTACTAACTAGAAAGCTTGTTGATCCTTGTTTGCTTTGTTACCAACGCATGCCTCTATTTAAGGTGTTTGGGATAGCAAAACCAAATGTATTTTGGGGAATGGGACTTTCCTTCTTGCCCTTGATCAAAATGTATAGTTTATGTATGTTCTCCAGGAGGGTGACAGTGTTCACATTAACAAGCAAAAGGAATGTCACAATAGATTTAAAATAATTAAGTTATCTCTGATAGTAAATGTCTCTATACTTGTAATGCAGAATAACTTCAGTCCTGTATGGTTTTGTCCTTCCTGGAAATCCAACTGCCTGGATGAAGGTTTAAAAAGCCTTCATTATTGCTTTTTCAGTCTTTGTCTTGATCAAGTTTTTGCCAGATTATTGTGGGTTGATTTAGTTTGATGCTCTTGCTCAGAGGAAGAGGGACATAGATGATTGACATATTATGCATCCTGTTGCATTGATCCATCACAACATTGTGATATCTCCATTCACATATTAGCAATGTGATGTCCCGATTCACAAATGTTAGCAGTGGCCAAGCCCTGGGCTTTGCTTTCCAACCGTAAATTTTCACCAATATCCTATAATATGCTGTTTACAGGGAAAAGCACTTTGTGACAATCATAATGCATTGATGTATACACAACTGAAGCATTAATGATGTAATCCTAATTTATTTTGGTCATGGAACAAAGCTGGAAAAAAATATTCTGTTGAGTATCTAGCCAGAAATAGTAGACTGATTGAAAGCAGTTGTATCTGTGTTTATACCTTATGAAAAAATGACTTGATATGGAAAAAAAACTGCACATTTCTCTCTGGGCAAAGTAAGATTTTTCTTAAGTGAAGGTTTAAGAATAATTGCCGTATTGCATCCTTGGCTGAAAACCCAAACTATTGTACCAAATTAGTTTTCATTTGCCCTTTTATATTTTTAATTAAAATTGAGAGTTTAATATTCATTGTATTTTTTTTCTTGTGCAGTTGTATGTAGAAGCCAACAATGTGTTTTTGTTGTGTGAAGTTGGTACTGTGACTTGTTTGTGCTCATCTCTGTTCTGTAGGCTACTTGCCACTCTCTACTGACTAAATCTACAGTAAAAGAAAAAAAGGAAAACATGAAAAAATCAGTAAGTTCAGTGACCTTTTTTGCAATTTTGTATCACCCTTTCTTTCAAAGCAAATTCTTAAAACCTTGTGCTTTTTTTTTCTAAAAACCACTTTGCCTTCAGCCTTTTTGATCTTCACTTTGGAATCATTCTACTAATTCTGGCAAAAAAAATAGCTTTCATTCCAATTAACCCTATTATTTTTTAATTTAGATTCTAGATCTTTGTACAAGTATAACTTGGGTTTCAAGCAGTGGGTTGAATTGATATTCTGGTTTAAAATGTGCTGCCTGGGACTTGCCACTCTTGTATAGTATATTTTAAAGCTCGAATTGTTTAAGGCTTAAAAATATGAGATATGAGCAGTGTTTCACAGTTCATTCCATCCTACTTGGAACTTTGATTAACTCGATGGTTGCATGTAAGGTTAATGTTAGATTGCTGTCAGCGAGTTGCATTAATTCAAGCAATAGGGTTTTGAATGTCTTAAGCTGGACGGGCAATTTAGGACATCATTCGATCCTTCTGACTGAATTACAGCTTTGAGCTCATTGAAAACTAGCTGGTGTGCATAATGTAAATCCCCTGGACAAAAACCTCCTGACTGGTCGCACTGATAAAGTTGGGGGAAGAATTCTAGCCTGGGGCAGTGATCCTGTTTCTGAATGACTTCGCCGGTGTGGATGGTGATCTGGGAGCTAAAGATGTGTGATCATGTGCAAGGGATTGTGGTACTCCCAAGTTGTACAGGATTTTAAAGCGTATATGGATTTTGATTTTTCTTTTTGCCCATCTGAGCTAGTCTTTTGGCATCTCAGACGACCTGCAGCTCGCACTTTTTTTGGACAAACGTGCAACTATGTTGCCTACATCCTTTTAGAATTCTTGTACCAGCCAATGATTCTAATTAAATTGGCAAAAAACATAATTGAATCATTGCATGCACAGTAATCTGAAGAATCCAAAAAAGCTTTTTTGGTTGGCTGTTCTCAAAAGATATATACTTAAAGTTCCTTGGTACAGCTTTGAAGTGGTGCAGATGAAATAGCATGTTCTTGTATCTGTCAAAAACTTGGATGTCTGCTCACAATGACTAACACCACTGCTTTGTATAAATCCTATACGGATTCCACCAATGGCAGCTAACCTTTCAGTTATCTGTAATGCATAAATTAGGTGCACTTCATTTAGCTTTTCAATGTGCATGTGCTGCTTCGGTGTTACCATGGACCAGTCAGCATAACATCATTACAATTGTCCAGTTAATGTTGATCTTTCAGCCACAATTAACCTGTAGTTTTAGATAATGGGGACTAGTCTCAGAGCATATCTGGAAATTATATTACTTGGCTTATTGTGACAGAATATAGTGCCAAAATTTTGACACTTCAAGCCAGATGGAAAGCAGTTGTGTTCAGCTGGCAGGACCACCAGTGTTCACACAAATGCAGTTAGATACATAATGTTGCACGCAGTGCTATATTTGTGGTCAAAACTATTGTGAAATGTTAGGTGGGGGTTGTGGTGGTGGTACATGCATCAGTTAATCAGGACAAACTGACAATATATCAGTTGCAAATATTTTTGGTATAACTATTTCCTTTTCTTGAAAAGTGCTTCACAGAAGAGATTGGAATATTGCTTCATAGTTCTACAGCAGATGGATTTTTTTTTAAGGTGATGTAAGTGTGGTTTGCTGAACCAGAGCTGGGAGCAAAAGGCAGGAGGGTGTAGCATTTGACTAACAAATGTCACAATCTGAGTATTAATGTGAAGTGGTGGCAACAGCTTTGAAGGGTTCTTAGAATCGTAGAAAGTTACAGCACAGAAGGAGGCCATTTGGCCCATCATGTCCGTGCCGGCCGAAAAAGAACTGTCCAGCTTAATCCCACTTTCCAGCACTTGGTCTGTAGCTCTGTAGGTTACGGCACTTCAAATGCACATCCAAGTACTTTTCAAATGAGTTGAGGGTTTCTACCTCTACCACCCTTTCAGGCAGTGAGTTCCACATCCCCACCACCCTCTAGGTGAAAAAATTTGGCCTCAGCTCCCCTCTAATCCTTCTACCAATTACTTTAAATCTATGCCTCCTGGTCACTGACCCCTCTGCTAAGGGAAATGGGTCCTCCCTATCCACTCCATCTAGTCCTGTCATAATTTTATATACCGAAATGAAATCTCCCCTCCGTCTCCTTTGTTCCAAAGAAAACAACAGCAGCCTATCCAGTCTTTTCTGATGGCTAAAATTCTCCAGCCGTGGCAACATCCTCGTAAATCTCCTCTGTACCCTCTCTAGTGCAATCACACCTTTCCTGTAATGTGACCGGAACTGTATGCTGCACTCAAGCTGTGGCCTGACCAATGTTTTATACAGTTCTAGCATAACCTCCCTGCTCTTATATTCTATGCCTTGGCTAATAAAGGAAAGTATCCCGTATGCCTTTTTAACTACCTTATCTACCTGTCCTGCTACCTTCAGGGACATGCATTCCAAGGTCCCTTTATTCCTCTATACCTCTCAGCATCCTCCCATTTATTGTGTGTTCCCTTGCCTTGTTTGCCCTCCCAAATGCATTACCTCACACTTCTCCAAATTGAATTCCATTTGCCACTTTTCTGCTCACCTGACCAGTCCATTGCTTAGTGTAGGTGGCGAGCACCTATTAAAAGGAAATATACTATTTTTAATATTCATTCTTGGTGTATGGAAGTCACTGGCAAGGCCAGCATTTCTTAACCATTTCTAGTTGCTCTGAGGAGGTGCTGGTGAGCTGTCGCCGTGAACCGCTGGAACCCATGTGCTGAAGGCGCTCCAATAGTGCTGTTAAGTGGGGAGTTCCAGGATTTTGACCGAACAACGATGAAGGAACTGCGATATATGTCCCAAGTTGGAATGGCATGTGACTTGGTTGGGAACTTAGAGGTGATTGTATTCCCATGCACCTGCTGCCCTTGTTTTTAGGTGTTGGAGGTCGTGGGTTTGTGAGGTGCTGCCCAAGGTGTTTTGGCGAGTTGCTGCAGTGCATCCTGCAGATAGTACACACTGCAACTCAGCCGATGGTGGTGGGAATGGGTGTTTAAGATGATGTATGGGGTGCTGATCAAGTGGACTGCTTTGTCCTGGATAGTGTCAAGCTTCTTGAGTGGTGGTGGTGTTGTTGTTGCAGCTGCACCCATCCAGGCAAATGGAGAGTGTGCCATCACACTCCTGACTTGTGCCTTGCAGGTGGTGGAGAGGATTTGGGGAGTCTGGAAGTGAGCCACTCAGATAGAATACCCAGCCTCTGACCTCCAATAGCCACACATTTATGTGGCTGCTCTCGTTGAGTTTCTGGTCAATGGTAACCCCCAGGATGTCAGGGCATTTGGTAATGCCATTTAATGTCCAGAGGAGGTAGTTAGCCTTTTTCTTGGAGATGGCCATTGCCTGGCAATTGTGTGTCGCAAATGTTACCTGCCTCTTATTAGCCCAAGCCTGAATGTAGTCAGAGGCTTGCTGCATGCGGGCATGGATTGCTTTATATGAGGAATTGCGAATGGAACGGAATACTGTGCAATCATCAGTGAACAGCCCCAATTCTGACCTGATCGGCAAGAGAACCAGAGGCGACATGAGGAAACATTTTTTTATGCAGCGAGTTGTAACAATCTGGAATGCATTGCCTGAGGGCATGGAAGCAGATTCAATAGTAACTTTCAAAAGGATAAATACTTGAAGGGAAAAAATTTACCGGGCTATGGTGAAAGAGTAGGGGAATGGGACTTATGGATAGCTCTTTCAAAGACCAGACAAAGTGGGCCGAATGGCCGCCTCCTGTGCTTTACCTACTATGATTATGATGGAGGGAAGGTCATTGATGAAGCAGCTGGAGATAGTTGCAGCTAGGGCAATGCCCTGAGGAACTCTTGCAGTGATGTCCCAAGGCTGAGATGATTGGCATCCAACAACCACAACTATCTTCCTTTTGTGATAGGTATGACTCCAGCCACTGGAGTATTCCTCCAATCCTCATTGACCTTAGTTTTACTAGGGTTCCTTGATGCCATACTTGATCGAATGCTGTCTTCATATCAAGGGCAGTCACTCTCGTCTCACTTCACCTCTGGAATTCAGCTCTTGTGCCCATATTTGGACCAAGGTTGCAATGAGATCTGGAGCTGAGTGGTCCTGGCGGAACTCAAACTGAGCATTTGTGAGCAGGTTATTGGTCAGTGCCGCTTGATAGTACCGTTGGCGACTCCTTCCATCACTGCTGATGATTGGGAGTAGGCTGATGTGGTCATGACATAGAATGTACAGCGCAGAAACAGGCCGTTCACTCCAAGTCCATGCTGGTGTTTATGCTCCACACGAAGCTCCTCCCTCCCCACTTCTTCTGACCCTATAAATATATCCTTTTATTTTTTTTCTCCGTTATCTAGCTTCCCCTTAAATGTGTCTATGCTAGTCGCCTCAGCTACTCTTTGTGGCAGTGAGTTCCACTTTCTGGGTAAAGAAATGTCTCCTGAATTCCCCATTGGATTTATTAGTGACTATCTTATATTTATGGCCCCTAGTTCTGGTGTCTCCCGCAAGTGGAAACATCTTCTCTACGTCTACCATATCAAACCCTTTCATAATCTTAAAGACCTCTATCAGGTCAGCTCTAGTCTTGCCTTTTGTCGAGAAAATAGCCCCAACCTGTTCAATCTTTCCTGGTAGGCATAATCTCTTAGTTCTGTCAGTATCCGAGAAATCTTTTTTGCACCATCTCAAGTATCTCTATCGCTTTTATAATATGGAGACCAGAATTGACTAGGTTAGATTTGTCCTTTTTATGGACAGGACATACCTGGGTAATTTTACACAAATTTCAGGTCGGTGCTGTATCTGTTTTAGAACAGCTGGGCTAGGGGTACAGCTAATTCTGGAGCACAGGTCTTCAGCGCTGCAATTGGGTTGTTGACTGGCCCATAACCTTTGCAGTGTCCAGTACTCAGCCGTTGCTTGATGTCATGTGCAATGGATCAAATTGGCTGAAGACTGATATTTGTGATGGTGTGGACCTCAGATGGAGGCTGGGAGTTAGCATTTCTGGCTGAAGATGGTTGCAAGGGTGCAGGTAATAATCAACAGGTGGTTTGCTTGCCCATATTTGACTTAAGGCCACGTGACATTGTGGGGCCTGGAGTCAAATGTTGAGGACTCATCGGGCCACTTTTCCCCCGTCCACTCCCCCCTGACTTTATACTACGGTCCCCTCCCTTCTGGTACGTCTGTCCTGCCAGTGGGACAGAGCATAACCAGGGATGGTGATAGAATTATACCTATCAGCCAATGTCCCAGACTCCTCTGAGTAAGACTGTGCTAGGCTGTGGCTTGAGTGTGTGGTACAACACACCCAACTTGTCACCCAGATGTTAGTGAACAGGACATTGCATGGTCAACTGGGCTGGGTGTGCCTTCGATATGTCCTGAATTGATGCTTGATTGTGACTGATTGATTGTTCTGTTCAGTTTGATTTTTGCTGTTCTTTGTAGCGGTTTGATACAATGGAGTAGCTTACTAGGGCACTTCAGAGAGCAGTTAAGAGTCGACCACGTTGGCGTGTGACTGGAATCGCAAAGGCGCCAGACTGGGTAAGGACAGTAGTTTTTTTTCCCCCTAAAGGACATGAGTAAAACAGTTGGGATTTTATCAACAATCTGGCAGCTTCATGGCAACTTTTCCTGATATCAGCTGTGCCCCCCCCCCCCCCCCCCCAACCCCACAGATTTTTAAAATTGAATTCAAATTCTCAAGCTGCCGTGGTGGGATTTGAACTCTCCCTCTGGATTTTTAAAAAATGTGTTCATGAGATGTGGGTGTTGCTGGCAAGACCACATCCCATGAATATTTCCCATTCCTAGTTGCCCTTGAGAAGGTGGTGGTGAGCCGCCTTCTTGAACCGCTGCAGTCCGTGTGGTGAAGGTTCTCCCACAGTGCTGTTAGGTAGGGAGTTCCAGGATTTTGACCGAGTGACGATGAAGGAACGGCGATATATTTCCAAGTCTGGATGGTGTGTGACTTGGAGGGGAACGTGCAGGTGGTGTTGTTCCCATGTGCCTGCTGCCCTTGTCCTTCTAGGTGGTTGAGGTCATGGGTTTGGGAGTGCTGTCGAAGAAGCCTTGGCGAGTTGCTGCAGTGCCTTTGATGTCTAGTCCAATCATTGCTGTACTGTTGACCGAGGAAGATGAAGGTGTTAACTTGGGGCGAAAAAAAATGAATGTAGATGAGGATTTCCGCCAAGGTTGATCTTAACAATTGTATTAGAATTATTTTAATCGAGAAAATGTGTAAGTAATGTAACCAAACATTCATCAACTGGGGTCTGTCTTGTTCTTAGAAATATTCATATAATATTTGTCACAATATGCCTTACCCCTTGATACCAAAGGACTTGAATGTGGCAGAGTTGCAAATAACCAGGTATTTTACCTTGTGGGTCGTCTGGAGTATTGTAATACAGCTGTCCAGTATGGTTAACATACCATCAGGATATTTGTGTGGGTAGTTTAACCTATCCAAGATTAACGTAGCTTCCCTGAGCGCACATAATTGTGTGGGTTGCTTACCTGGTGTTAAACATGCAAGACAAGTGCTTCAGTTTTAATTCTGGAATGCACTGGTATTCCAATATATCTGAATCCTTTCAGAACATAAACCGTAAAAAATATCCTCCTGTATTCAATATCGTACACTGGAGTAACTTCCTGTCTTAAAAATAGGAAATTCTGGGCATACTCTAGGCCACAGTATCTGAAAGAAAAAGATAGATAACATTTTGCATGGGATCTTTTTATCTAAACCATGTCTAATTAAAGTTGTCCCATCTGATACTGGGGTGTTCCTAAAAACATTCATAAATCTGGTTTTTGAAATGAAGCTTTAGCCAACCCAGTAAAGGCTGATGTGTGTATATATTTCATCCCAGCTTGTACGTTTCTCTCCAACTACATACCAGAATCACCTAAAATTGGTGTTGAACTTTTCACATTCAGCAATGGAGTCTATTTTTTGCTGAAGATTGCCAGCATTGGAGTTCAGCCATGGCATCAGACTTTACCTGGCATGGATTTCGCCAATCAACATGTATCTCTCTGCTATTGTCCAGTATTGGAGCACATTTGATGCTCATCCAACTTTGACCAACAAATTGATTGACACCAGAGATGAGCAACCCCGAACTCTTTCCACATTCGCTGCCATGTGTGATTTCATAGCGAAGGGTTGGAGTACAGCACCAATATACGTTGGGAGTTTCTGGCTGTGCGTTCGAGTTGCTTTGTTACCCCCATATACTTGTACAGCTGATTTTGTTAAGTTTTGGGGTTTTTGTTCTTGATAGTTCCTTGGGTTCAGAATCAGCAGCTTCTCATGAGCCATGTAACCAAGCAGATATTGCAAATCCCCTACGACCTAGAATATGCTTTGATCTGCCCAATATCGGGAAAAGTAGCGAGGCTGAGAGGTTGAATAGAGATCCCTCAACACGTGCCACGACATGATACTGTTTTCAGTAAGCAGAAGAATGTACCTCTCAGGCGGTGGCTGAGCCTCGAAATTGAAGTGGAGATGCCGGTGATGGACTGGGGTTGACAAATGTACAGAATCTTACAACACCAGGTTATAGTCCAACAATTTTATTTGAAAATCACAAGCTTTCGGAGGCTTTCTCCTTAGTCAGGTGAATGTGGAACTACCAAAATGGACCCCATTGGTCTCGCGGCGGACACAGAGGAATTCATCAGGAGAATGAGGCTCCAGGAATTCTTCCACAAATCCCAAGATTTCAGCAGCGAACCCAATGAGACAATCAACGATCCAGAACAGCAGACAGAGGGATCCGCGGTACAGCAACCGAAGAAGAAAGAGTCAAATTGGACTCCTCCGGAGGGTCGCTGCCCTAAGCTTGACATGTATGCTCAAGCTGTCAGGAAACGAGTCAATGCCAGATTCATCAGCCGCACTCACAAGACAGTCCAGAATGTCACCCGAGCACAAAGCAACGCCATCAACACTCTCAAGACCAACCGTAACATCGTCATCAAACCAGCGGACAATGGAGGAGCCATCGTCAGACAGAGCAGAACGGACTATTGCTAAGAAGCATACCGACAACTGGACAACCAGGAACACTACAGACGGTTACCCGCAGATCCGACCAAAGAACACACCCACCAGCTCAACAAACTGATCAAGACCTTCGATCCAGACCTTCAAAGCATCCTACGCACTCTCATCCCACGTCCTCCCCGCGTGGGAGACTTCTACTGCCTCCCAAAGATACACAAAGCCAACACACCCGGACGTCCTATCGTATCAGGCAACGGAACCCTGTGTGAGAACCTCTCTGGATACGTCGAGAGCATCCTGAAACCCATCGTACAGGGAACCCCCAGCTTCTGTCGCGACACTAAATACTTCCTACAAAAACTCAGCACCCACGGACCAGTTGAACCAGGAACACTTCTCACCACGATGGACGTCTCGGCACTCTACACCAGTATCCCCCACGATGACGGCATCGCTGCAACAGCATCAATACTCAACACCAACAACAGCCAATCTTCAGACGCCATCCTACAACTCATCCGCTTCATCCTGGATCACAATGTCTTCACCTTCGATAACCAGTTCTTTACCCAAACACACGGAACAGCCATGGGGACCAAATTTGCACCCCAATACGCCAACATTTTCATGCACAAGTTGGAGCAGGGCTTCTTCGCTGCACAGGACCTCCAACCAACACTATACACCAGATACATCGATGACATTTTCTTTCTATGGACTCACGGCGAAGAATCACGAAAGAGACTACACGATAACATCAACAAGTTCCATCCCACCATCAAGCTCACCATGGACTACTCCTCAGAATCGGTTTCTTTCTTGGACACACGAATCTCCATCAAAGACGGGCACCTCAGCACCTCACTCTACCGCAAGCCCACGGACAACCTCACGATGCTCCACTTTTCCAGCTTCCACCATAACCACGTCAGAGGCCATCCCCTATGGACAGGCCCTGCGAATACACAGGATCTCCTCAGATGAGGAACGCGATGGACACCTACAGACGCTGAAAGACGCCCTAGTAAGAACGGGATATGACGCTCGACTCGTCGATCGACAGTTCCGACGGGCCACAGCGAAAAATCGCATAGACCTCCTCAGAAGACTAACACGGGACGCAACCAACAAAGTACCCTTGGTCGTCCAGTACTTCCCCGGAGCGGAGAAACTACGCCATGTTCTCCGCAGCCTTCAACATGTCATCGATGACGACGAACACCTCGCTAAGGCCATCCCCACACCTCCACTACTCGCCTTCAAACAGCCACCCAACCTCAAACAGACCATCGTTCGCAGCAAATTACCCAGCTTTCAGGAGAACAGCGTCCACGACACCACACAACCCTGCCACGGCAAACTCTGCAAGACATGCCAGATCATCGACACAGATACCAACATCACACGAGAGGACGCCACCCACCAGGTACATGGTTCATACTCCTGTGACTCGGCCAACGTTGTCTACCTCATGCGTTGCAGGAAAGGATGCTCCAGAGCATGGTACATTGGCGAGACCATGCAGACACTGCGACAACGGATGAATGGATACCGCGCAACAATCGCCAGACAGGAGGGTTCCCTCCCAGTCAGGGAACACTTCAGCAGTCAAGGACATTCAGCCACCGATCTTCGGGTAAGCGTTCTCCGAGGCGGCCTTCGAGACACACGACAACGCAAAATCGTCGAGCAGAAGTTGATAGCTAAGTTCCGCACCCATGAGGACGGCCTCAACCGGGATCTTGGGTTCATGTCACGCTACATGTAACCCCACCAGCGAATAAAATTTATCTGTTTTTAATGCAACGGGTCATTTTCTGTCTTTCTCTTCCTTTCGGATGTTTCTCCCTCTCTCTGTGTTTTGTGTTCTGGCCGTTAGTATAGTCGGTGGTCCTGTCGGTAACGCCTCTCTGTCTGAAAACTTTAATTGCCTTGACAACGGGCAGTTGGAAAGATTATCTGTAATCACCAGGTATTGTTCTCTGAATATAAATGCGAAACGATGAAGGATTTCCACATTCACCTGACTAAGGAGAAAGCCTCCGAAAGCTTGTGATTTTCAAATAAAATTGTTGGACTATAACCTGGTGTTGTAAGATTCTGTACACTAGAAATTGAAAACAAACCGTGAACAACATTGAACAGAAACATTACCGTACATTACAGCAAATACAGACTTCACTATTAGAATCATAGCAACAGGAGAGCTTCCCCTGTTCTACCTTGGCATAAAATGAACCCATGAAACTCTGGTCCTTCTTACCTGGTTATCAATTTCCAGGGACTAGCCTTCTACGCACAAGTATTGATTTGGCTCAGTTGATAGTACTGTGGCTTTGAATCATCAGGTCATGGGTTCATGTTGCACTACAAATTTGAGCACATAATCTCAATTGACACTTCAGTGCTGCACTGAGGGACTGCTGCATTGTCAGAGGTGCTGCCTTCTGGATGAGGTGTTAAACTGAGATATTTCATTAACCGAAGCCTTGACTTCTGTTTCATTTTTTTTGGTTAGATGACCTTGTAAAATAAATAGTTCTTAAATGTTATACTTTAGATACCAAAGCAAACAGTTTTGGAGTTCAAACTTTGTTTCTTTTTGGGCAAAGGGTTTTGAATGTTTTATTTAAGTAACTACTTTTGATCTTGAAAGAAGGTTAAATGAAATGCTGCAGTTTGTTGATAAGTGGTTCAGCTTCAAGTAAAACGCAAGAACCCACCTTGTTTTTAATGTGTTGTGTGAGCTGTCTGGAGATTTGTCTGTAGTGAATAAATGTTGACTTGTGTCCTGTGATTTCTCTACTATAATTTCTATAGTTCTCTACTTTGTAACTTTATAAATAATTGCATTGATTCTAAACCGCGATACAGTTGGACCATAACTCTTTCCTCTGTTCACCCTTTCCTCCCCCACCCCGTCTCCTTTCAGTGTATTAAAACTTTATAAGGAAAATCAAGGACCTGAGAGACAATTTTCCCCTCATATTTATGCCTTTTAAAAGTGTTCCTTTACAAAAAAAAATGCACTGTTGTTAGAGAATAGCATCCTCACCTTAAAATGATTTGAGTGGAGATAACTGAAAGCTGAGTGAGTTCAGCATGAGTACAGGCTGACTGCACTAAACTGACCTCCATTCTAAACCAGTAACCTATTCTAATTGATTGTGTTTGGACTATCTTTAAATATTTTGCTGTCGATATAAATGCTTAAACTGAGGATTATAGTGAACAAATGTACATTCATTGAGTACTTTTGTTTGAATTTTAAAGTAACTACATTTATTGTTTAATAACATTGCAGTTGAGATAGTTTGGTAGTTTGTTTCTACAATGTAATTTCTGAAGTTCAGTTTTAATTTTTGCAATTTTTTTTACAAATCTCCTTGAGTACAGTCCAGGTTAAAACTCTTATTTGCAAACAAGCCATTTCAGTTGGGTTAACTAGCTATTTGTGAAGTTAAACTTTGGTGTTTCAGCAGTTCAGCTTGATCATCAATCATAGCTTTGCATATTTAGAATTAACTGTAGCCACATGTAAGTCAGACAGATGTCCCATGTAGATGGGGATCAACCTGTCCAAGTCTTGGAGCTTTCCGTTCAAAAAAATGCAGAGCTGCCTTTGAACTGTTGATTTCTAAAGGATGTACTTCCACTCTAAAAGCAAATGTATGACTGTGTGACATAAGGGAATAAATGATGCACTTGTTACCTCAGACAGACAGATCATTATTATATCAATTGCTGCGCAGCGTGGCGGGATGTAGGTGTGCACCTACGATTCTGCTCATGGTATTTTACTGATATAATTTTGAGCTGTTGGATGTGGCGCAAATTATTTGGTGCTTAATCTGGATCGAGAATCAGCTTGCACCATTGCTGCATTATCCCTGGCCTCTGATTACAGGACACTATTGACAGAAACTTGGGAGCAAGTAATCTTCACAGCCTGTTGCCAGGGGAATGGTATGTAACCTAAAAATGGCAGAAAATGGGGAAACAACACTGCTTGTATTTGTATAGAGCTTTTAATGTGGAAAAACATTAAAGGCATTTCACAGAGCAAATCAAAGTTGGACAGCTACAATAAGAAATGGTCTCTAATAGAGGACCAGTGTTTTAATTCCAGTTTTCATTAATGTACTTCCTTGGCTGCTTTTGGGGTATGTTTTACTCTGGTGGAAGAGACAAAATTGGTAGAGAAGACTTTCTTTCATTTCAATTGTACCTCCTGCCAGTTGACCAAGTGCCAGCATTGACTACCACGAGAAATCTTAAATAAAAGCAAAATGACATACAAAACAGGTCGTCTGCGTCTTAAAGGGGGAAAAAACAAGTTAAGCTCATGAGTAAGAAGAATAATGAGAATCTGCATTTTGGTGGTCGGGGGGGCGGTGATATAAGAAATTTGAAGAATTAAGGTTTTTGAATTGCACTTCCTTCCTAATCTCTCATTTGTGTTTCCATGTCATGTATTAACAATCTTTTGCTGATATCATCGACCGATCTTTACCCTCTTGCATATTCTCACGTAGTCAGACTCATGACAATGGTCAGCCGCTACTAATATCTTGTCAACTGCGCATTCATTTTCTTGATTTTGTACAGTGTAAGCAGGGCCGCCACTTTATGGTGACTGAATAAGCAATTCAGCTTTTTATTACAACATCAAGCATTTATATATCTCGTTTAATGTAGTAAAACATCCCAAGGTGCTTTTTTAAGGAATCATGGGATTTTCACTGGTGTATTGTTTGGGGGGCAGGGGTCGTCATTTTATAATTTGAGCAGCTAGATTATGGATGACGTGAATGTCAAATTCTGATATTTAATAGGATCCAAGGGTTTTTTTTTAAACTGATGTTTTGGGGATTATGTTCTGTGTTTTCAGCTATTTTTTTAACGAGGATCACAAACCAGTGACTTTGAGTGTGTGTCAAAAAGATGAGCATTGGCGATGCAGTGAAACCATCCCTGCAACTGATGAGCATATAATTTGCATGACTGGTTGGGGAAGATAGGAAACAGAGATATTACCAATGGAGTAGAGCAGCTTCCATTTACACAGTGCCACTCACCATTGCACCTTAAGATTCCTGTTTTCATTCAAGAACATTGAGGAAGAATTGGACCGATTGCTTTCCCTCAACGCCTGATAACTTACTGACATTTAGACAGTTAGATATAGAGATTATTCTGAAATGGAAACCATGGTTCCCAGTTTACGTTGAACAGTTGCTTGGAGTTCGCTTGAAAACTATGACTGGTAATTTGTCTCCTCTGCTGCAAAGTTTTAAAAACCTACGTGTGAATAAAGCAAATTAAACACACTATTGGCATTCTTTTGGCTCCCCCACCCTTTCTTTGCCCCCAAACATGAGTAAGGCTACCAAATCTTGCTCCCAGCCTTTTTGTATTAAGTTTTAAATTACAATGCTTGTCATTTTCATGAAATAATTTTCAGAATTCAGAGTTGAGGTCACCCCACGTTCTAATTACTGAAACCATTCCTTTGAAAATATTGTTTGAAGAAAGTTAACAAAGTTTAAATGTTGAAAACCACATCACATAGCGTTAACCTAATTAGTGCACAGACAGCCTCTAGCTGCAATGGAGCCATGTTGTAGCACTAAACTGACCTTTAAGCACTTAATTAACTTTGCCTGTTTCTTTTCACAATCTTTGAATGGCCTAATGAAATTAAGTTATGAAGATGGGTTCAATAAGATTTTAATCCACGAGTTACTTAATTGGCCATTTTCATGGTATATATCATATTCTGCGAGTCTTCATTAGGTATCCTCTATCTGTTATCTGCAGTGTGCATCTTATAATCTAACATGTTGACTCACCATCACCAAAAAACGCTCAACTGAAGTTGTGGAGGGAATATGTTTCCAATATCCTATGAAATCCTCTGTGACAAGATACAAGAAGTCCACAAGTGGTTCAGTGATCTCTCCTCTTCCCCTTGATATTGGGAGGGTGTCTGCATATTTGCATGAGGAATAGCAGATGTGAATGAACTTTGAGCAGGTTTAATATGTTGCAGAATTGGTCTGCTAGTATGCTTGGTGATCCCCTGTAGTTTTAAGACATTTAACTCAACGCAGTGGTTTTGGCTTCAAGGAGTTAGTGTTCCTTTTGTTTGCTATACCAAGTGTTCATATGTTAACAGATCTATCGAACCTGACGATAAAGGAGTATGAAGTACTTCACCTCTTTTCCCTGCCCCCCCCCCCTCCTCCAAAAAAAAATCCGAGAACAAACAGTAACAAAACCTCCTATCTGCAGAGGGAGTTTTCTTTTGGCTTTTCCTCGATTTTGCATTTCATGTTTCCACACGACTGATGGGAATGTTTCCAGCGGTATTCGGAGGCTGATATCTGAATTAATCCTAGATGTCAATTGAAAGGCATCTGGCTCAAACACCTTTCCACCAAGCTGGAGAACTGATCCAGATGCTAATCTTCTGGATTTCCAGTGGAGCGGCTCGCAGCTATGCTAAATCCTAAAATTTTGGGTGGTCTGTGGGATGGAGATCACGGATATTTTTCTTACTTTCTCGATTATTTTCCAACTTCTTAAACAACTTCTGCCTCCACCCACCTTTTAGCTTTTCCTTCCTGTTTCTAGCCTGCTCTAACCCCACCTCTAATCAATCCAACTGCTCTTCTCTCTCGCTTTCTCTTTCCCCCCCCGCCCCAAAAAAAAAGTTTGAAATTGACCAAACTCACGAGTAGTAATGCTGGAAAATTGGTTCCAGGTGATTTTGGGCAGTGTCTGTTTTTTTTCACATTTTTCTCTGTTGTTAATCGAATGTTACCATTTATAGCTGTGACATAACTCAGTGAAGTCCTCAGTGCTCCTGATATTTTACCTTTGAATTATCTCATCCTTGAACTGATTCTAAAGACGTCCATGTTTTAAAACAAAATTTGTGTGGTTATTTTGAAAGTCTGCATTTTCTCCACCTCCACACTCGTTCCCACCACACCATTCTCTCGTGTGAGCTGGGGACAAACCAGATCCCTTCTGTGGCACTTGTAACTCTTTCGAATTTTAACTGATAGAAGCATAACCTCTGCAGACCAACAAACTGAACATTATCTTTTTATTCCTGTCACTGAACAGCTCTTCAAAAAGGCATTTAATTTTATTTTTAATTGCAATGTTATTAACATAACATTCTGCTTTTTCTTCCCTGCAGGTTGTCAGCCAGCGTTTTCCCCAGAACAGTATAGGTGCAGTGGGAAGTGCTATGTTCTTAAGATTCATCAATCCTGCTATAGTGTCTCCCTATGAAGCAGGAATCCTTGATAAGAAACCTCCACCTAGAATTGAACGGGGATTAAAGTTGATGTCAAAGGTAAAAATTTTAACATGTAAGGGACTATTTCCCCCCCCCCCCCCCCCCACCCCCAACCAAGACACCTAAGCAAATTTATCCAGTGAGTAGCTGAGCCATACAGACCAAAAAGATTCCAGATTCGACCCCTGATGTGTGCTGAATATTCTGATCTCAGCTGGGGCAGTGATGGGAGTGCTACAATTGGCCTCAGTGTCTGGGGTCAGGGAAGGAAAAACTGGCCAGGGTTCCCACTCCTCACCTTACAGAAATCCCTGCTCGAAGTGCAAATATGTCAGGTGAGTACAGGATCAGGCTTGGCTACCATGGGGCTTCCACTCCAAGGTCGACTAATCTAACACTCATTGAAAAATGATCATTTGGGTCTCTGCACATATGGCTTTATTTCTACTCTTGGCCATAATTCATTCTGTTACTTATCACTTCTGACACTCGTCACAGGAATTATCTCCTGCTGAGGGGTTTTCACTCTTGTAAACAAAGTGGTCCTGAGGGCGATAATGGGACTGAAGTATAATCATTAAATTTGTAAGCAACATTTAGTGGCTGAAAGAAGATGCAACACCAGTGTTCAAATGCTTGGTCCATTCTGGGTTTACCAAAATGTTCAACACTGTAAAAGGATTCTTCTCTTCACTCTGATCTGCTTGAAGCTAACTTTGGTTCCTGGTGTTCAAGTGTCAATGACGTATTCCTCTCCTTGTTTTGACACTTCACAGCAATTTGCCATTCTTGCTGCTGAGATGCTAAATGGTAAAGTTCAGTGAAAAGAAATGAGGGTTCTGGCCCAGACCTATGTTTATGTTGCATTGCTGAGGTGCAATGAATGTGGAATTCATATCACACTTAACTTTGGGAGTCCTGGATGTTACCACTAAGGTCAAATAAATGTTCAGTCCAAGTCTATCTCACTTCATCCCAGCATGTAACCAGATGCATGTCCGTCAGGTAAATTGGGATGAGCTTGTGGCTCGTCCTCTTGGTTTATAAACATAAATCATTGATGTGTGTACTAATTCTGTTTTTCCCAGATTCTACAAAGTATTGCAAATCATGTCCTGTTTACAAAAGAAGAGCATATGAGGCCATTCAACGATTTTGTTAGAAACAATTTTGATGCTGCACGAAGGTATCTAATGATTTCTTGCTTTTATTGATGAGGTGAATTTTTAAAAATCATGTTTTTGAAAACGTGAATTGTTTTTTGTTCTGCTGAGAGTATGATCCTACACAGCAGAACTGGGCAAAAATTATTCCTTTTGGGTGTAATGCACATGCTATTAATAAATGGAATGCTTAATGAAGATTCAGCGTTTTGTTCAGGGTTGCTGTGAATGCAAAAAATGAATTTTTCCAGCATTTCATATTTGTTCCCTGCCCACCGCACTCATGTAGCTTTAATAGTTTAGTTTTCAGAAGTGTCTTTGATACTTTTTTAGCCACTTCAAAAAATCTCAACTATGCAGCTACATTTCTGTAGCAGCTTAGTATTTCTTCCTCCAACCTATTTTCTGCATAGGGAGTCCTCTCCCCTGTGTCGCTGGTTGCCTGTGTTTTATTCAGGGGCCTGTTGCTTTCGACTGTGGCCCTCAAGGGCTTCTTTTCGGAACAGCTCTTGCTGTCGTACTGGGAATAAGCTTCTCAGGTGCTGCTCCATTGTGTTCTCTGATTATTGATTTTTCTTATTACATGAGAGAGCAATGGGCATCTGAATGAGGGAGAGCTTTGTCGCAAGTGGGAAAGGGAAGTTATTTCCTGTTTGTTCCTTGCTGCTGGACTGTATTTATTTTAAAAATATATTTTTTAAAAAAAGCTTTGAAATATTTGATTGTTTCAATCACCAGTGTTGTATATTGTTTCCTGAATTTAAACATTTAGTTATTTCTAGAAGTAAGAAAATTGTGAAGCTGGCAGTTTCAATTAATTTACTTTATTAGATAGCAATTTTAGAATTTATCACTCCACATGTAACGTGCAAAATGCAAGCACAGCAAACCCATGGGTTACTTTAGAACAGCTCCGTACATCAGGCTGTATCAATGAAAGAAAGCAGAAACTTTGGCAATCCACTTTGCAGTCCAGAAGTTGGATTGGAATTTGACCAGAGCTACAGGGAAAGATCGTTAACTGAAGTCACAGAGGGGAATTCCAGAGAGACGATCAGGCAAAGTGGATGTCCATGTCCTTCTGTAAACATCTCCATCCTTGCCGTTGCTGTGGGAAAGGGGAATATTAAGGGTAATGGGGAGCAAACCGAAAAATGGTTGGTATTGGATTTGGGTGGTGAAGTGGAGGAAAACCTTGGTACAAACTTGATGGGCTGTTTTTGTGCTGTAACATTCTATGACTCCCACACCTTACACTCCTCTCTCTCAACTATCAGGACTGAGATTGGAAACTCATTGTGCATGTGATTTATCTGATCTTCCCATTTGGGTATGTTTTGGTGTAATGCTTTTCTGAAACTATATAAAAGACCTTTTTGTATTTTCTTCCTCCTCCTTTTCCCCCCCCCCCCCCCCCACCCACCCACCCATGTCACCTCACCGCACCCTTCGGAAGGTTTTTTCTGGACATAGCATCTGACTGCCCAGCCAGTGACACAGTAAATCACAGCCTTTCGTTCATCAGTGATGGGAATGTTCTCGCTTTGCACAGGTTACTGTGGAACAATCAGGAGAAAATCGGGCAGTACCTCTCCAGTAACCGGTATGTGCGAGACTATATTTCATTTCGTTAACCATTTGCATTCAGTGAATCATTTTTTTTTGTGTCCCTCGCCAAATTTAATAGGAAAGTTATGAACACAATAGTTTTATTCCAACAGTGTCGGCTAAATACAATTTGCTTTTCTTTTTCAAATTACCATTCGGAAAATGCTAGATGATCTCCCGTGGCGTTGCACAACCAAGCATAGTCTCTCGGTGAAGCGGGGTTAAAGGTCGGGACAATTCGACCAGAGTGTGCAGATGTTATTCAGACCCCATTGTAAAGCTATACATTGTCATTTTTATATATTTCTATTGTAAATACTTATGTCCACATTTATAATTGCCTATCTAAATTTGTCTCAGTAATTAAACCCTCCTGGTGGTACACTCTACTGGAGAGAGGGTGTAATTACAACATGACAAGTTTATACATATGGGCATCGGAATTGATAATTGAAGAAGTTGATAGGAAATGTGCACAGATGTAAGATTTTTAATGTATTAAATAATAGATTGTAATTAATGGCAAAATTAATGCAATTTTTTGAGTTTAACTTGATGCATATTGCCATTGAAATATGTTTTAACGAAGGAATGTAAACCCCTTAGTATTAAGTGTGCATGATGGACAGTATGTTGTCATATTGGTAAGACACTATATTGCAGGAGCAGTTTCTAATGCTTGAATCCTTAATATTAAATGGCATTCCAATTTCACACTGATTTTTACTGTACACGTACCAATGGAATGCTTTTATCGGATATCCATAGGGACCATAAAGCTGTAGGCAGAAGACCATTTGACAAGATGGCTACCTTGTTAGCCTACCTAGGGCCTCCTGAGCACAAGCCTGTAGCTGACACTCATTGGTCCAGCCTCAACCTCACCAGCTCCAAGTTTGAGGAATTCATGACTAGGTAAGCAACCATGTACGTATTTTTCAGAGAGACTGGAAACTTGAAGCTTTCTAACTGAACAGTTTTTTTTAAATGCTTGAGCTCATCCAAAACTCTGCTGCCATATTCTAACTGGCACCAAGTCCCGTTCACCCATCACCCCTGTGTTCACTGACCTACATTGGCTCCCGGTTTGGGAATGCCTCAATTTTAAAATTCTCATCCTTGTTTTCAAATCCCTCCATGGCCTTGCTATCTCTGGCCTCTGGCCTATCTCTGTAACCCCCTCCAGCCCTATAACCCTCAGATCTCTGTGCTCCTCCAATTCTTGCCTCATGCGTATCCTCAATTTTAATCGCTCTACCATTGGCAGCCATGCCTTCATCTGCCTCGGCCCTAATTCTCTCCCTAAACCTCTTCGTCTCTCTACCTCTCTCTTCTCCTTTAAGACATCTAAGTCCTAATATCTCCTTACGTGGCTCGGTGTCAAATTTTGTTTGATAACACTCCTGTAAAACGCCTTGGAACGTTTTACTATGTTAAATGCGCTATATAAATGCAAGTTATTGATGTATTTAACTGGTGTCATTTATATATTTGGACCCAACATTTGTGTGGAAGTAGAAATACCAATGAACTGAGAATACTCTTCAAACCGATTCTTGGAGCGTGATCAGATCTTCTCATTTGTATCAGTTTTCTTTGCAAAATAGGCATGCTGGAAATTGAGTCCACAAACGCTCTCAACTAACATTTACGTCACCTGAGTTGCTGTTTGTTTTTCATTTTTCCTTCCATTTTCTGACTGCATTGACTGATGCTTGAAGTATGGTTCCACAAGTGCCAGCGACCCACCAATACTTCATTCAGGTGCTTGTGGCTTTGTACGTGAGTCATGATGCCATCACAGCCAAGCCTGATATCATCCTCAACCAGCGGCCATGCATAACTGATCAGGAGTCGGAATCCTGGCTGATTTATTTTGCTCTCTTTACTTTTTCCCCAAGCCCAGGGGCAGCATACTGCTCCACTGTGGCTCCAGTTGAGATCTGCTGGTTCAGCACAAACTGGGCATTGAACCTCTACTTTCCTGTTCTATATGGCTTAGTGCCAGCACTGGATGGTGCATTTATCCACTAAGCCTTGAGGGGATGGCTTTAGGTATTTGAATGAATTGGGTAGAGATTATGGCAGCAGGAACTTGCATGCCATCTTGGATGAGGAATTAGAATCACTTTGGCAAACAAAAGTGCTTTTTTTATTTTTAGGTGATGAATGCTTGCAGCACAGATTTTTGAACACACTAGTTATAGTGAAACATTTTCTTTCCAGGCATCAGGTACATGAAAAGGAGGAGTTCAAGGCCTTAAAAACACTCAACATTTTTTACCAGGCCGGAACATCAAAAACGGGGTATCCAGTGTTCTACTACATAGCTAGAAGGTAGGATTCATTTTAGGTTACTCTGTGTTACAGCTCTTGTTGCAATGAATGAACTGCTGTGGGATGTGTGTAGGGTTACCAACTCTGGTTGGACGTATTCCTGGATGTTTCATTACATGACCTCCCACCTCCAACTACCCGTGCCCTGCTCAAAGAGCCTTTTTCCCATCTCCAATATTTTTTATAACTACTAAATGAAAATGTTTAAAGAAATTGAAAAATAAACTTTTTTTAATGCCTGTATGATTTTTCTCCTGGGTTGCTTGCATCAGTATCCAGGAGATTAATCTTCAATTCCTGGAAACTCCAGGGCAATCCTGGAGGGTTGGCAACCCAAAATGTGTGGGGCTTCCCCCCACCACTAGTTGTAACATCACTTTTCTAGTCTGGAGATAAGGTCGATCGACACGGCAGATCTCTGTAGTGTTAGGAATTTTTTTTTAATATAAAAGTCCAGCAGTATTTTTATTATTCGTTTTTAAAAAAAAAAGTACTGTCATGATTTTGTCACCTAAAGTAATCATTGACCAGTTCTGATGAATACGGTCTTGCTATAAAATAGCTGTGGTACCGATGGGAGCTGCTCTTTCAAATTTCCCAGCAAAAGGGTTGTGTGAAGTTTGATCATGCCTGTTGGTTAAGTTGTTAGTAAAAAAAACAAAAGCAATTAATGTTGTCTTGTTAAAATGCTGCTTGAACTATATCTGTTTCATTCGCAAATCCCTCCCGGCAATGAGATTTTGCTGTTTGTGGAAAAAAAGTAGGAATGCAAACAAATCTTATCAGTTTATGGAGTCTGCTAGCAGCTTGTTCAAATGTTAAACAGATTTGCGTTGCTGGCAGAGTTAATCGGGAGCTCCCGAGGGTCTGTATTTGTTATTCTAAAGTACGTACTTTGTCCTTCAAAGATTGAAAAGCAACTTTAGTGTCCCTTTTTTTTAAAAAAAAACTTCTCATTCAAGGTGTGAGTACTTTTGCAGTGAAAATGTAGATGCATGTTACATGCATGGCAGTCCCAGCTCTTTGTGGGAGTGGGAAAGATGGAAGAATCTGTCCAATGTCCTAATGTGAATCAAACATTTCCTTAGAACCAACCCCACAAAGAACTGAAATTTTTTTGGTTGGCAGGTGGACTTCAAGAAGCCACAGCTCACAAATTTGTTTCCCAAGTTGCAGGTTATAATCAAGGAATCATGTATTTTTTGGTTGGAGAGTGTGGAATTCTTCTGTCATAAATAATGTAGTTCAATGGTACCTTTTTTATATTGCATGCAATGACTGAATTCATACATTGGCCATAAATAATATGTGCATGACCATCGTTTGCCAAACAGTTAATAATAGTGGGTATTTCAACCTGTTGCCCATTGTTAATTCTGGAAGTTCTTGAGCTGCACTGATTTAAACTCTTCGTGAATTTTCACATTGGGTACAGAAATTGTTTGTATTAACCATAAAATGTCCTGTTGGTGAGAGTATATGGTTTGGCTGCCTGTATTGTTTGCTATTGGGATTGTATATTTAACTGTAAAAAATCATTTATAATATTTGTTTCTGGACAGCTGGATGCTCAAATGGCTTGCTCTGGTAGGTAGTTCTTTAAAAAAGGGAAGTGCATTCTGTGGTTTAAGCCTTAAAGATGGTTCAGTAGTGATGAGCAATACCTTTTTTTTTTTTCCCCACAAATTTTCTCCCCACCTCTCCTGAATGCATGGACCCCTGCTTGGGTATGGTTCCTCCAATGCCTCGTCCACTTATGTTATTTGATGGTGAGCGTTGATAGACTGATGGGTATCAGCCAAACTTGATCACACTCTTTCCTGATGTGCACTTTTCAACTGGGCTCACTGGCTAAGCATCAGGAATGGGGGCTGTTATGAATTCAGGTCTACCATAAATCGGCCACAACTGGAGTATTGTGTCCCATTCTGGGCACCGCACTTTAGGAAGGATGTGAAGGCTTAGAGCGGGTACAGAAAAGATTTACTAGAATGGTTCCAGGGACGAGGGACTTCAGTTACATGGATAGACTGGAGAAGCTGAGGTGGTTCTCCGCAGAGCAAAGAAGGGTGAGAGGAGATTTGATAGAAGTGTTAAAAATCATAACTGGTTAAGATAAAGTAAATGAAGAGAAACTGTTCCCGTTGGTGGAAGGGTCGAGAACCAGAGGACACAGATTTAGGGTGATTGGTAAAAGAACCAAAGGCGATGTGAGGAACACTTTTTTTACGCAGCCAGTAGTTATGATCTGGAATGCACTGCCTGAAAGGGTGGTGGATGCAGATTCAGTTGTGGCTTTCAAAAAGGAATTGGATAAATATTTGAAGAGAAAAACCTTTCAGGGCTACAGGGGAATGGGACTAACTGGATTGCCCTTACAAAGATCCAGCACAGGCTCAATGAGCCGAATGGCGACCTCCTGTGCTGTAATGATTCTTTGAAATATCTTTTTGGACTTGGGTGTTGCCCGCCGGCAGCCTGATTGCCTACTTTTCAATGGAAGTTGATTCCCATGATCCTGTGTCAACTTGTGCAGCAGTGGGACCTGGGATTGTAATAATGAAACTCCCCTGTGAGCTGCACCCGATTTCTGTGCCTTGCACATATGCACTCTTTCTTTCATTCTCTCCAGTCATGAACTGAGTTAACACTGAGTGAGACAAAGTTTGGTTGAAGTCGTGAGCTAATTTAATCCACAGTAGGTAAAACATACAAAAACAGTGAGATTAATGGGAATGGTTAGATGCAATTGGTACAACTTCTGGTCGCATGCAGTTGCACAAATGAAGAACACTTGATCGTCCAGGTGCATTGCCCAACTCAACTTAAAAGCACAATCTCTCTGTAACCTGTTGTACCACCCAAGAACACAGTTCGGCCCCTTCACTGTTCGCAGTGTCAAGATTCTGACTTTTAGAAGCTTCTCTTCCCCCACCCGCACAGATCGAAGGAGCTTTTCAACATCAAGGTGCTAGGTGTCTTCTTGAACAACTAGATGCATGAACGAAATGGCCATTGTTTGATCTCTGCAAAACACAACTTCTCATCTCACATTTTAATAATTGTAAACAATTTTACAACACCAAGTTATAGTCCAGCAATTTTATTTTAAATTCACAAGCTTTCGGAGGCTTCCTCCTTCGTCAGGTGAACGATGTGAAAATGACGAAGGAGGAAGGAGGAAGCCTCCGAAAGCTTGTGAATTTAAAATAAAATTGCTGGACTATAACTTGGTGTTGTAAAATTGTTTACAATTGTCAACCCCAGTCCATCACCGGCATCTCCACACATTGTAATAGGCCATTGTCTGCCTATGGATTCACAATTCAGCACGGGACTGTTCTGTGAAGCTAACTACTTTGCGACCAGCTTTGGTGCAGCACATGTAGCCTGTCCAGGTCCTTCACTGTGGTCAAGTGGCCAAAGAATCCCAAACTATGACGGGGACCTTAACTGATTTTCCTTTCCTTGGCCCTGGGTACTGAGGACAATTGCAGCACAATTTACCAGCTGAGCCATGTTAACGTTAATATTGAAGGGATATTAGTTAGGGACTGGGTGTGATGTAGGTTAACACATTGTCCTTTCAGTCCAGACTTGTTTGCATCTCCAGTCAGTGTCTGAAGTGAAATGGGTTGTGAGCTAATGAGTGTAAATCCATTGCACAGAACTGTCCATAATCAACACCGAGCTCAAAATCTATTGACGTTGAGGGTGGGTAGTGAAGGAAATAGTGATACCAAACTGGTGCAGTAGAGGGTGGTCTTTTGCAGTTTGCATAACATTTAATTTACTTCAATTTAAACATTTGAAATGCTGTACATTATTTTAAAAAATGCAATCAACAGCAACAAATCTATACATGCGGGTATTTCAACATGTTTACAATTGATCTGAAATGATCATTAAGTTAATTACTGCTGCGATAGAACTACAGATGCAGCTGAAGTTATGTGAAAGATTTGTTGTCGAGGATTATGCTGAAATGTTGCTGCATCATTTCGGCAGGTTTGTTTCTTGTCCTAACCAGCCAGTTAGCATTTACAAAGAGTACAGAAATGGGTTTATTTTCAAGGGAGGAGCTTTACTGTCATGCCCAGCATTGCAAACCCTGTAGCTGATGCAAGCGTAACAATTGAAGGTGTGAAAGAGGCAGCCAGTGACATACTGGTGTGGTGAAAACTGGATGTATTATTGTAGCTCGTGATGGTGGCCAGAGGGCTCACCACCTCTGGTGTCTGTCAAATTGTCGTGTTCCGTGTTCTCTGCACTGGTTAGGTAAGTTCCAAGTGTAACTGCCAATAGCATCAACACATGATATTGAGGTGTAGGTAGTCATTTTGTGCTGTAAATGCAATACAGGTGATTTTTTAATATATAAAAGCCAGTTTTAAAGTTAATCTATGAATTGCAATTCCGGTTTAGCACTGGATAATGATTTTTTGACAACCTTCTGATGAGTTTTGGTATTTAACTAATGAAAAATATAATTGCTCTTGAACACTGTTTCCTCATTAACATTTTTTTAAGTGAATAATTTGATTTTAGAACTCCCAACTTCCTTAGTAGTTTACAGTGTAAATTTAGACACTACAGATAGTGGATGAATTGTACACCTTCAACTTAGATCAGACTACATGTGCAATTTTAACTTCATTTGAGGGAAATGATTATGTATTAAGATATTTTTGAAATCTGTAAACTTACATAGCCGACATCATAGAAACAGGCCATTCAGCCCAACTGGTTTATACCTGCATTTATGTTGCACACGAACCTCCTCCCACCCCTCCTCATCTAACCCTATCAGCATATCCTTTTATTCCTTTCTCCCTCATGTACTTATCTCGCTTCCCTTTAAATGCATCTATGCTGGTCACCTCAACTACTCGCTGCGGTAGCGAGTTCCACATTCTCACCATTCTTTGGGTAAAGAGGTTTCTCCTGAATTCCCTTTTGGGTTTATTGTGATTATTTAATATCTGCTGATCAAAAGCAAGGCTGGTAGCAGTGAGACACTACATTTTAATACCGTAAATAGATCACTGAAAGTAGGGCAATTGCTAATGCTTGAGTTCGGCAACTCTGCAAGGGCAGATTGCAGGAAAAAGTACAGCTTTTTATATTGCTAGAGATGAGGCCCACTAAAAGGGGAGAACATAGTTTCATTAAATGCCCCACATTGTAATGCTGGGCATGGCACTTGTTGCCAGGCTGGTGGGCTGCCAGCTATGAGGCTTCCATTATTGCTGCTCTGAAGGAAACAACTGGGCAAAGTGCTGCCCATTTAACAGTTTAACTTGAGCTATTTTATACTTCCTTCTTTTGGAGCACAGTAGAACAGTAGTGTGATTTAAATTTCCAAGTGCTGCACTCACTTTTTAAATTGCTGCTTACAAATCTGATCAGTTCAACATGTTAAATCACATTCATTGTAAACACTCATTTAAAAACCACAAATCTGCAATGTGTCGACCTTTGTAATAGTTTGTTGGTGAGAATAACAGACTTACAGTTTTCACCATAAACTCCTAACTTATCCTTAAGTAGCACTACAGCCCTTCAGGGTTTTAGTGACTTTGGGTATGGGCTGCGCACACTGACATAGAAACATAGAAAATAGGAGCAGGAGTAGGCCATTCAGCCCTCTGAACCTGCTCCACCATTCAATATGAGCATGGCTGATCCTGTATCTTAATACCATATTCCCGCTCTCTCCCCATACCCCTTGATTCCTTTTGTGTCCAGAAATCTATCTAGCTCCTTCATAAATATATTCAGTGACTTGGCCTCCACAGCCTTCTGTGGTAGAGAATTCCTCAGGTTCACCACCCTCTGAGTAAAGAAATTTCTCCTCATCTCAGTCCAAAATGTCCTACCCCATATCCTGAGACTGTGACCCCTTGTTCTGGACCCCCCAGCCAGGGGAAACATCCCCCCCCCCCCCCCCCCCCCCCCGTGCATCCAGTCTGTCTGGCCCTGTCAGAATTTTATATGTTTCAATGAGATCCCCTCTCATCTGAACTCGAGTGAATACAGACTCATTTGACTGGAACAAAACTTTGTTGTTTTAAGAAGTAATATTGTATCGATATAAAGTTGGTTGCCAAATGTAAAAACCTGCCTATTTGTTTAATGTCATCACTCCACTAATGTTTTTGCATTCAATTTTTGGCACCCTCTGGCCAGTTTGACTGTGCACTGCAGCAGTTGCAACTGAACAGGACTCTGAGTCAATAGACTAAACCAGGGCTTCAGAATACTGCAGAAATTGTGAAGCTGGGTCCACTTTTCCAACCTGAGAGAATTTCAGTGCAGTCTAAAAATAAAAGTGAAGATTGTCGAAAAAGAAAGCTGCGGTTGATGGAAAGTGCACCATAGGCCTATCTGCATCTTAAAATGAGGAAAGACAAGCTAATGTTTTGGGGAGAAAAATTTGAGTTCCAACCAAGGGTTTTACCCTAAACCTTGGGGTCTACTCTTCAGATATTGACTGACCTGCTGTAAATTTGCAGCGTTTCCTGATTTTAATTATCGCTCATACAATTCCCACCTTTGGTCAGCTCAGTTTCACATTTCCCGCTTGTGTGTTGTATTTACTTTTAACATGGTATCATGCAGTGACAGCCATCACACATTGTTCCTAAACTCATTCCTGTTGCTGGATAGATGTAGCTTTTTGTGTTAAGAAGCTTTGTGATGGATGCCAAGTTTTGTCCTTCCTACCAGTTGTTAACCTCGGGGTCTCGAGGGCTCTTGCTGTGGTAGACTGCATTAACATGTAATTATACAACAGGTACCCCAAAGTTGTAGACTGTTTCTTTAGGAGCCACATGAAATGTACACAGAAAGCTGGAGTACATTCCAGAACAGAGCATCTCTTTGTTTTAGAGAAATACCTGTTAATGTCAGGGGCCACTTCAAAAAAAAAAGTCCTGCTGCTTGTACCAAGTGCTGTGAACGTCAAGTTGGACACCTTCAAAAATAGAAGTGCACAGTTTTTTTTTCTTGAAGGAATTCTGCTCATCCTAAATTGGGCAAGCGCAGTGAGTGAATTGCCAGTTCTTCTTACTGCTTCAGGATCTTATCGACTGCTGTAACTGGTGGAATTGCTGGTCTACAAATTAGAGCAGAACTGGCTCCTTGAGTGCACATTGAGGGTTCACTGGACGCCATGCTTATCCAATGGGTTCTCGGGCCACTGGGACCTGCTTCGCTTTGGCGGTTTTTCATGCTTCCCTTTCTACCTGTCCCCTTTAGCTATTTCCAAACTGTGTCTCGTACGTCTTTTATTTATTGGTTTCTCTCATTCAGCCTCCTTGTACCTCCTACTACCATTTGCCATTTGATCATTACCTGTCCTCCACCCAAACACTTCACAGATTATTCTGTTTTCCTGTTTGTGTGTGTGTTGTTTCCCCTTTTCCCCCTTCCCCACGTTTTCCTCCTTCAGTGCTGCTCTTTTGCAATATCTCCCAGTCTTGTGAAAAGAGCCAACGCCTTGAAATGTTGACTGCTGTTTTTCTACGGACGCTGCCTGACTGGCTGAATGCTTTCAGCTTTTTCTGGCTTTTTTTGTTTTCAGATTTCCAGCATCTGCAATGATTGATTTGTTTTTTCGGTATGCTTATCCAGTCGGCCTGGCAGCACAATGCAGTTGTGACTCAGTCAAATTAGCCCATTGGATGAGTATCATTTCTCAATATAACACCCTTTGAAGTGTTTAAAAATGAACTAGTGGGAGGTGTTAAAGTGATGCAGCGCACAGTGACGTTGGATGATGTAACTACTTTTCAAAGCCACAATAAACTTAAATTGGTTCTGTGGTTGTCATGGGTATGATAGTATGGAACATGTTAATTGATTCCTTACAGTCTCTCTATTCACCAGCAGTGGTGTGGTTGCTAGGAGCTCAGTACTGTTAAACACAGGATTTTATTGTAGCGTGTGGTTATATATTACATCTTACATAGAATGTATAGCACAAAAACATGTCATTCAGCCCACCTGATCCATGCTGGTGTTTATGCTCCACATGAGCCTCCTCCCACTCGACATCATCGAACCCGATCAGCATAACCTTCTATTCCTTTCTCCCTCATGTTTGTCCAGCTTCCCTTAAATGCACCTCTGCTATTTGCTTCAACTACTCCTGTGGCAGCGAGATCCACATTCGTAGCGCTCTTTGGATAAAGAAGTTTCTCCTGAATTCCCTATTGGAGACTATCAATTATTTATGGCCCCCAGTTTTGTTCTCCTCTCCCCCACCCCCCCTCCCCCAAACAAGTAGAAACATAATCTGCACTTCTACCCTATCAAACCCCTTCAAATTTTTGAAAACCTTTTTAAAATGTTAATTTTGAAGGGAGCATACATATTCATACGGTGTGCACACTCAGTTGCATCTATATGTCGAGAGGTGTTGATCTCAATTTTGTCTATTGGGCTGAACAGTGCTGCCCATAATGTGAATGGTCTTCATCTTAAGATTGCAATCTTGATGCTGAGTTTTGGACATGCACATGACACTTCTCCCTTCACACCCCACAGTAGAGATGGAATTTGGTGTCATGGGAGGTGTCTGTGTACAGGTGAGATCACCTCATATAGGTGTTCTGGTAATAAAGAACTTCAAATATCTTTTTTTGTTTTTACAAACTTAACAGAAGATCTTATTTTGTTGAACTTTACGCTTTTCCAATACATTTGTCAAAGTATTTTTCGAATCCAATATTTCAGTAGATGAAATAACTTTTCAGGTAGCAAGAGTTGGTTTGGGGTTTCCGCTTGTGTGTGTGTTATCTCGAACCATTCATCCTCTATGGAATGGTCTTTTTTCTATTCAGTAATTCAGATTCAAACCAGCATTATATGCCGTTTAAGTGTCTGCATGAACTGAGTGTTACTACAAAATGTCAATGCCTTGAATACAGATTCTGTAGTATATACAGTGTTGATTCCTTATTACTTCCATTTGAAGGTGGGTATTTGGGGTGGGCTTCCCGTTTTTGCATTATCTGTTATTACTTTGCCAGCTTGTGTTGTTCTCCCAGCTCGCCATCACTGCTCCCTGTAACCAGATGCCCAGGGAATGCCTGAGGTTTTAACATGTTTTTCCAGGATTTGGACACCCCTTAGGGTGCAGTGAATCTTTGTGCTGCAATACCTGCTCTCTGCCACTAGAGGGAGCTTTGCTATGCACAGCTCATTAAGGGTCGCCTGTGCCAGACCAGTGGGTGGCCTTTAAAGAGATGATGTTTTGGGTACAGTTGAGGCAAATTCCTACGAGGCAGAAAGGTAGGGCAACTAAAGCTAGAGCTCCCTGGATGACGAGATAGTGAGTAAGATGAAATGGAAAAAATGGGTTTATGACAGATGTCAGATTGATAACATAAGTGAGAACCAAGCAGAATATAAAAAGCTCAAAGGGGAAGTGAAAAAGGAAATTACGAGGGGCAAAG
The DNA here is from genome assembly GCF_035084215.1 of Heptranchias perlo. Lineage (NCBI taxonomy): Eukaryota > Metazoa > Chordata > Chondrichthyes > Hexanchiformes > Hexanchidae > Heptranchias > Heptranchias perlo. The sequence continues at coordinate 33,129,940 of NC_090352.1, forward strand.
AGAGAGAATGAGAATAGACTGGCGGCCAACATAAAAGGGAATCCAAAAGTCTTCGACAGGCATGTAAACGGCCAGTAAGAGGAGGGGTGGGGCCAATTAGGGACCATAAAGGAGATCTACTCATGGAGGCAGAGGGAATGGCCAAGGTACTAAATGAGTACTTTGCATCTGTCTTTACCAAGGAGAAGATGCTGCCAGAGTCTCAGTAAAGAAAGGCATAGTTGAAATACTGGATGGGCTAAAAATTAATGAAGAGGAGGTACTAGAAAGGCTAGCTGTACTTAACGTAGATAAGTCACCTGATCCGGATGGGATGCATCTTCGGTTGCTGAGGGAAGTAAGGGTGGAAATTGAGGAGGTACTGGCCGTAACCTTCCAATCATCCTTAGATACGGGGATGGTGCCAGAGGACTGGAGAAGTGCAAATGTTACACCCTTGTTCAAAAAAGGGTGTAAGGATAAACCCAGCGACTATCGGCCAGTCAGTTTAACCTCAGTGATGGGGAAACTTTTAGAAACAATAATCCGGGACAGAATTAACAGTCACTTGGACGAGTGTGGATTGATTAGGGAAAGCTAGCACGGATTTGTTAACGGCAAATCGTGTTTAGCTAAACTGAGCTTTTTGATGAGCTAACAGAGAGGGTAGACGAGGGCAATGCAGTTGATGTGGTGTATATGGACTTTCAAAAGGCGTTTGATAAAGTGCCGCATGGTCGGCTTATCAAGATTGCGGCCCATGGAATAAAGTGGGCAGTAGCAACATGAATACAGAATTGGCCAAGGGACAGGAAACAGTAGGGGTGAACGGTTGCTTTTCGGACTGGAGGGAGGCGTACAGTGGTGTCCATTAGGGGTCGGTGCTGGGGCCACTGCTTTTCTTGATATATATTAATGACTTGGACTTGGGTGTACAGGGCACAATTTCAAAATTTGCAGATGAGACAAAACTTGGAAGGTTAGTAAACAGTGAGGAGGACAGTGATAGACTTCGAGAGGGTATGGACAGGCTGGTAGCATGGGTGGACACATGGCAGATGAAATTTAATGCAGAAAAATGTGACGTGATTCATTTCGGTCGGAAGAATGAGGAGACAATATAAACTAGAGGGCACAACTCTAAAAGGGGTGCAGGAACAGAGAGATCTGGGCGTATATTTGCACAAATCGTTGAAGGTGGCAGGGCAGGTTGAGAGAGAGAATAAAAAAGCATACAGGATCCTGGGCTTTATAAATAGAGGCATAGAGTACTGATGTATGGAAGTCATGATGAACCTTTATAAAACACCGGTTCGGCCACAACTGGAGTATTGTCCAGTTCTGGGCACTGGACTTTAGGAAAGATGTGAAGGTCTGAGAGAGGGTGCAGAAGAGATTTACTGGAATGATTCCAGGGATGAGGGACTTCAGTTACGTGCATAGACTGGAGAAGCTGGGGTTGTTCTCCTTGGAGCAAAGACGGTTGCGAGGAGATTTGATCGAGGTATTCAAAATCATGAAGGGTCCAGACAGAGAAGATAGAGAGAAACTGTTGCCATTGGCGGAAAGGTCAAGAACCAGAGGACATAGATTTAAGGTGATTGGCAAAAGAACCAAAGGTGACATGAGGGAAAACTTGTTACACAGCGAGTGGTTAGGATCTGGAATGTACTTCCTGAGGGGGTGGTGGAGGCAATCATGGCCTTCAAAAGGGAACTGGATAAGTACTTGAAAGGAAAAAATTTGCAGTGCTACAGGGAAAGGGTGGGCGAGTGGGACAAGCTGGATTGCTCTTGCATAGAGCCGGCGCGGACTCAATGGGCCGAATGGCCTCCTTCCATGCTGTAACCTTTCTATGATTCTATTGCAGCAACAGTGGATTCTCTGAATCATTTCTAATTCAACTTCTTCAACTCAGTAAACATTCCGGTTGGTCCTTGGACTAACTCTGCCCTCACCCCCACCCCCTGGATTAAAACCAGCACATGCCTTTGCCCAATGGTGCTAACTGCTACCGGTTCTATAATTTAAATTAAAAATATTTCATAAGTAACTTCAAAACCTCCCAAATCCAGTAGATGCAGATTAGCAGTTTTTTTTAAAACCGTTTTTCTGGTGCCTTAATTTTTGAATTTTTTTTGCACATGGACTTGGCTCTAGCAATAAATGTGCCCTCCCAAACATCTGGTTTGTTTCTAAATTGTTGCCTTTATTAAAGTTGGGTGCTGCATCTTTGAAGCTTGGGGATTGAAACTTCGATTTTTGTTTTAGGGTGCAGCAGAGTTGGCCCAGGGGAATTGGATGTTGAAACATTGGACCTCTGGTCAGTCTGCACCTGCAACACTTCATGTGGTTCTGGCCACCCCAATATGGGAGCCATCCAGGACTTGCAGCTGGGATGTCCGAACTTCCTGTTTCTGTAGGCTACTATGACAAGCCTGCAGGTCACATACGCACAAATAAATACAAAGCGCTAACTTTGTAATTAATGTGTAATTAAATTAATACAAGTAAATCTCCTTCCCTCCAACCCAAGTTAGAAGCTCCGATTAAAAATTCAGATTAAAACCATCATCTGCTGTATTGATGCTGTGGCAAAGTAGAAATCCTTTCACTGAGGCTTTCTGGGCACTGTATGGCTTGACACTCCAATCCTGCAGACAGTACAGTGGAGGGTAACTAGGCTGATCTCCAGTGTTAGAGCGATAATTTAATGAGATGATTTGATAAGCTAGGGCTCTTCAGCATTGAGAATAGATGCTTCGAAAGAGATTTTGTAAACACATAAAAGGCCCTGATCAGTAGAGATTCTAAACCCAAAATAATCTTTTAAAATATGCCAGGATCTGTTCAAGGTTGTGAAAGGACTTGGAGTCAACAACAGCTGGAATGGGTTGTCAGAAGGGGATTTGAGGACAGGGCACTGGATTCATTTAAGCCACATCTGGATGCTGTAATGGGAAGACAGTACGGTTCATATTTTGGAGCAAATGGGTCAAAGAGCTTTTTTCATCTGCATCTATCCTCTGATCCGTTCAATGATAATAGGAAGTTCTTCCAACAAAGAATGCACAGTGTTGCTGTAGTACAGCACTTCTGCCACAGTAGACCCTCAATGAGCCAGGCTTAGTGAAGCACACTCCAGTGGCAGAGAGCAGTATTGCAGCATAAAGATTCACAGCTCTCAAAGGGATTTATTCATTTTGAGATTTTCATAGTTGCCCCCAATCTTGGACTGATGGAGTTTCTTATTCCCAAGAGGAAAGCTGCTGGAAAGGAGCCATGTAAGGGGTTCTCGAACTGTGTGTGGTAATTCAGCCAGGACTTTTTTTAAAATCAATTAATTAACATTTTCAGTATTCACGTATAGTACTTCATTGGCTGTGAAGTGCTTTGGGACGTCCAGAGGTTGTGAAAGGCGCTGTATAAATGCACGGCTTTTTTTCTTTATTTACAGTTTTTGTGTGTAAGTTTCTCTCAGGATATTAAATGGATGGAGTAAGAGTCCATGATGGAATAGGTTGTGCATGGTCTCTGGAATTCTCGCTGGCTTCTTCTCACTCATGTTTTCCTATGTACATTGTGGCCAGAGCCTCCCCAATTTCCACCCTTCCCTAAGCAACCTAGGATGCATCCCATCCAGAATGGGTGCCTTTTCTACTTTGAGTGTTGCCAACCTTTTAAGTACCTTTTCTTTATCCTGTCCAATTTCTCTACTGCCTTCTCCTTTATACTGTGACATTGGCAGTATCCTCTTCATTAGTGAAGACAGATGCAAAGTTCTCATTTAGTATCTCAGCCATGCTCTCTGCTGCCACAAGATGATATATTTTTTGGTCCCTAATCAGCCCCATCCTTCCTTTGACTACCTTTTTACTATTTATATGTTTAGAAAATAATTTTGGGTTCCCTTTTGTTACCCATTAATCTATTCTGATAGACTCATTTGCTTCTCATTTCCTTTTTTTAGTTGTCCCCTGTACTTTTTGTATTCAGTTTGGTTCTCCACTGAATAATGAACCTGACATTTATCAAAAACCTCCTTTTTCTGTTTAATTTTAATCTCTATATCTTTAGTCATCCAAGGAGCTCGAGCTTTGAATGGCCTTCCTTTCCCCCTCGTGGGAATATGTCTGGTCCGTACCTGAACTATCTCCTCTGCCAGCCTTTGATTCCAATCCACCTGGGCCAGATCTTTTTTCAACACACTGCAATTAACCCTCCTCCAGTTGAGTATTTTCACATTTGATTGTTCCATGTCCTTTTCCGTAACTACTCGAAACCTAATATTGTGATCGCTGTTTCCCAAATGCTCCCCCACTGAAACATGCTCCACTTTCCCCACTTCATTCCCCAGAACTGGATCCAGCACTGTTTCCTTCCTTGTTGGGCTGGAAACATACTGATCAAGAAAGGTCTCTTGTACACATTTCAGGAATTCCTCCCCCTCTTTGCCCTTTACACTACTTTCCCAGTCTATATAGGGATAATAGAATTTTCCCATTATCACTAAAGTTCTTGCATCTTTTTGTAGTTTGCCTGCAAATGTGTTCCTTGATCTCCTTCCCACTATTTGGTGACCTATAATATACACCCAACAGCATAATACCTCTTGTTCCTTAATTCTAACCAAATAGATTCTACCTTTGAACCCTCAAGTACACATACCTTTCTAGTGCTGTAACAGTATCTTTGATCAATCTTGCCACCTTCTCCCCAGCCCCCCTCCTTTTTTTTTCTCTCCCTATCTTTCCTGAATAAATTGTAGCCAGGAATATTAACTATTTACTTAACTATTTCAAAACTTGGAGCAGACAAACTTCTATTGGTACCTGTGGGGAGAGTGGTTTAAATAAACATATTTTAATGGCTGTTTTCAATGGGCCTTGCAAGGCTCAACATTTTATTAGCGATTTAATTAAATTACATTGCAATTAATTTGTATTTACAAAATAATTTAGCAGTTGCATGCATCCTCCCACACGAGAGATTGCATATTACAAATAGAGAATCCAGTTGGGCATTCTAGATAATGCAGAAATGATTTGGTAGTAAAATTATTAAACTATTCTCGAGTTTAATTTTACACAAAAAGTTGGCATTCTGAATATATACATAAAAAACTGATTGATTTATGTTGAAAATAAAAATAACTTGTTCAGAACACAGGGGTAGACAGTTCATCTGTTGACTTTGGTAGTAAGGATGCTTTCTGTTACTTGCTGGTGGGTAGATTTGTAATGGAGGTTTTGTCTTTTTTTTCTTTTTCCTTTTCTCGTGATGGCGTTGAACTATCGGGAGTACAGTGACCCAGGTAGTGGCAGCCGCGCTGCCCTCCAGAACTTCGTCCAAGTGGCTTCTTCATATGTGAGCCTCGACCTCGAATATTAGGGTGGGGGGGCGGCCAGTATGAGGTCACATCCGAACCTGATGCTGTCCAAAGCTGACATTGGCACATGCGCACTTTCCCGCAGGGGTGAACGAGTTGCTGTTGGGAGCGGGAGCCCAAGCTGACCTTTTGTTTTTTCCTCCGCCTTCTTTCCTGGACGTGGGACAAAAAGGCCTGGCTGAAATAGGCTGACACATCACAGACCAGAGATCAAGTTTGCTCAGCATGGCCCACTGAACCTTTTGGGGAGACATTTATTCTTCAATTTTTAAAAAATGTTTATAAAATACCTGATTCATTGACTGACTATGTTGTTGAGTATTGTCAGTAATGGTGGTTTCCCTTGTTTAGATGACTAAACAACCAGTGGTGCCAGCATGGTGAGAATCATGAGGTCGAGGGTGATCCCTGTACACACATGTGCTTTTGAGGTTGTACCTTGTACTGTTACATTTTGGTCCATACTGTTTGTTGTTCCAGTGGTCAGATTGATAGAAGCAGTCTGAATGGTACTTGAGATACTTCTCATTGCAACGTGAGAAGTAGTTGCATTGACGATACTTGGCTCGAAGGTTGACAGTGATACTGATCCGTTGGTCTGGCTGTTCATAGTTGCATTGGAACTGTTGACCATTGCAGTGGATTTAGTTGAAACAATGATGTCAGAGGTGAGTTCAGGAGCTGTAATGGACATTGTGGATGATGGCCTCTTAGTTGTTTTGGCAGTAACACTCGGCATATTGCTTGAACTTTCAGCGCTGGACATTGTTTGATTGGAAATATTCCGAGTTATTTGTGTTGCAGGTTTACGAAAGGAGCTTTGTGGTGGAGAATTCAAACTAGTATTGGTGACTAATTGTGAGAGGGGTGAAGTTCCAGTTTCTTGACTAGCTGAAGTGTGAAATGTACTTTTTTCATTCTGATGTCTGTGAGCTGAAATGTGACTTGGCAGTGTAATAGTACTTGGGTTAGAGGTGGAGGTTCTTTTGTGACTGCATGTAGTTTCTTCAGTACATGGGCATCCATGCACAGTTGCTGTGGTCTCCCTTACCCATGTCAACAGATAGAATATATCCTGTTTAGAGTTGCATGCCCAAGGATTTGTGTTTAGTGTCATCAGTTGCAAACCAGTGAGTTCATTAAAAGTACCATTTGGAATAAATTTGAAATCGTTGTTGTTCAGATACAATTTCGAGAGACCGGCTTGAGGAAAAGTGCCTGGGAGAATTTGAAACAAGTTGTTGTGTGATAAGTCTAAAGTATTCAAGTTGTTGGGCATGTTGGTTGGGACTGTCGAGAATCTATTTCCACTGAAATTGAGGAAGTTGAGGCGAGTCAATGTGTTCTTAACGAAAAAAGTTCTTTCAATCATGTTGTTCGACACATCCAGTTTTTTCAGGTTCCATTGGGTGGCTATGTCATTCTTCACAAGTATTTTGATGCTATTGCTGGCAGCGTGGATTTCCCACAGCGCCACCGGCAAATGAGTAGGCATGTTACTGAGCTGATTGCTGGATATGTCAAGGATCCTCATGTTGATGAAACGGGTCAGACTGTTGTCGAGATCTTTAATGCTGTTGTGGGAAATGTTCAGGGATATGACATTGACCTGGATGCTCTCTGGAAGTGCTGTCAAGCCTCTGCCTGAGCAGTTCACGAACCTGTCATTTTGTGTGCATGAACACTCTGAAGGGCAGGTGGCCGTGGTTGAAGGTAGGATGAACAAAAGGGCCAAGAGGCAACCAGATAACCTGAAATATCCCATTGTTGTCCTATAAGGAAGATAATTGAACATTAGATTGTTTGCCCTCTGCAAAAAAAAATAACATTCAATCTGTCATTTTCTAAAATTGCAATATGAGAAGAACATGATCATTTTAAAACAAAATGTTACCATGTAACATTCTCTGGATGAGCAGATGGATAAATCATCTGCACGCAGACTAGGATATGAGCATGGACTGCCCAAAGCAACAGGCTGCCTGTTTTCCTCTGACTACCAGCCCATCTCCCCTCTTTCCACCCCCCCCCCCCCCAAAACAAAATAAAATATACTGTCCAAGTACCAGACCTCAGCTCAGAGTCCCTTCAATGAAATGCCTTGGCTGAGGAGATAATCGCATCGAGAATCTCGAGCACATGCCTTGCATTCTAATACTCCTGTGGCACAGTTCCAGTATGGTGCTAGTGCGTGCCTCATGCCTGGCTGTGTTTAAGAACTTAGATGTCTGAATGCTCCATTATTGTTGCCTGTGATGCAACAACTAGATGTAGAAATGTTCTGGAATGAATAAATCAATACACAATGTTGCAGCAAATGATATGTGCCAAATTGCTATGGTCGTGTTGTGATTGTGGTTTCTTACGATAGTCCTGCAATAAAACGTTCTTGATAAATTACGGATTTTTTAAAAATCTAATTTTGATAGTGTTTTAATTTGTGTAACTTACTGCTCTATTTCTTATGAAACGTTATGGTTTTTTTAATTAAACAATTATATCATCAAAAAAGCTGTACTGTGACATTCATAATGATTAAGAAAGGCTAGTTGTAATGATATATTCATTCTGCACTAAACTGCCAGCATAATGCAAAAATCAGTTCTATTTTGATAGCATCCCCCTTTCATACAAAAAAAATTGCTAAAAGGTTTAGTTCTGTGGGGAAAAAAATCCTGTATACGGTTATTTTATTTTATCATTGATAGCAGAATTACAGCTGCTGTCTTGGGTTCTATATTTGCAAGCACTGCGTAAAAATCCATTCTAGCTGTTCTCGACAAATTCTTTTTTTCTCTGCAGTCTCCGGGAAATGGTGCAAGTGAGAAAAATATTACAAGTAAGAACAAAAAAAAACTTATAGACAACATAGTGGACTTACCAAAGCAGCTCTGTACAAGAGAATGCTGGCAACTGGAGTGTTCTTGGGTGCAGATGTTCAAATTCTAGTCAACTGCTTAGAGATGAACTATTTATACCCACTCCGAAAAAACGCAAGGATCTTTAGTGTAAGCACTGTGCCAAGTTCTGAATATAATCTAAATTACGTGTTATTGACAATATGACCTCATTTCTACAACACCTCCCTATAGTGTGTATGACACAGAATTTTAATTTGTGCATTGCTGCTGAAATAATAAGTGGCAGCCAGCCAGGAATCGAATGTTGCATATCTATTGTTTGTGCAACACTGAAAGATAAAAGATGTTATGTACATTTAGTGCACGCGGTCATCATGGGGAATGTTGGGTTTCTGTATGATTAAGACCACTGGTTTGCAGTTTTAATGGAAAAATGTGTGGAATCCTGGAATGTGATGTGCGAAATTGTTTTTTTAAAATGGAATTCCACATAATAGAATTTGATTTCAGTCACCAAAAACCATGGCTATTATGTGAGTCTCACCAATGAGAATGCATTGGCAGCTTTTATCCTGTGGGGGTTGCTGAAGAGAATTTGGAATTAATGTCCACCAAATTAGTTTGCATATATTTAAATTATTTCACTCAGTTTCCTCCCCTTTTGCACTTCACCTTCCCAACCAGTTCATAAGATGTGCACCTAAATGGCACTGGTGCCACTCCGTGACTTCCCTGTACTACTGAAGATTCAGTTTCTCCACAATCTTCTTGGATGTCTACTTTTGAGCCACTTGAGCTACTGGCTGAGAGATCCTCCAATACCGGTTTTGTCTATTTATCCATTGACTTGTATTCTATTCTACTTAGTGGGTGGGGGATCTCCTGGGTGGGGGATTGGTGAGTGGCCTGTAACAAATTCCATGGTGTAAGATGTTTCTGCTGACCTTCAGTGAGTCAGCTTTTGGCACTTCCCTGAGTCATAGTATTACTCTGCTGAAGCATATTGCACCTTTTCATTGATCTTTTTGGTTCAATTAAAGGAATTGTTCTTGCTTTTTTGCTTCCCCATCCAGGAAAGGCTTTGGGAAATCACATTTATGAGCCTAAATACGTTCACAACATATTTCTTCATAACAAGGAGTGATGCTTTTGATCTCCTAAAATTCTCATCCTTGTTTTCAAATCCCTCCGTGGCCTCGCCCCTCCCTATCTCTGTAACCTCCTCCAGCCCTGCAGCTCTCTGAGATCTCTGCGCTCCTCCAAATCTGGCCTCCCCAATTTTCAAGGTTCCATCGAAGCTCTGGAATTCCCTCCCTAAATTTGTCTACCCTCCTTTAAGACGCTCCTTAAAACCTACCTCTTTGACCTGTCCTAATATCTCCTTATGTGGCTCGGTGTCAAATTTTGTTTGATAGCGCTCCTATGAAGCGCCTTGGGATGTTTTACTAGGTTACGGCACTGTATAAATGTAAATTGTTAACAGCAGCTTGTATTTTTACAGTGACATTAATGCAGTAAAATGTCCCAAGCTGCTTCACAGGAGTGTTAGCAAACAAAATTTGACACCGAGCCACATGAGATATTAGGAGAGGTGACCAAAAGCTTTGTTGAAGAGATAGGCTTTAATGAGTGTCTTAAAGGAGGAGGGGTAGAGAGGCAGAGGAGTTTGGGGAGGGAATTCCAGAGCTGAGGGCCTAGGCAGCTGAAGGCACAACCGCCAATGGTGGAGCGATTAAAATCAGTGATGTGCAAGAGGCCAAAATTGGGACAGCTTATCTACTGGAGAAAAAACATTGAAAGAAATATTGACACAGCAAATAAGTGGTAAACATTGACATAAAACGGTGAGCAAAAATTGTAACTATAGGAAATGTGTGCCATGCGAGATTTTTCATTTAATGGATATGGTTTTGATTAACGACGCTGAAATGTTGCAGTCTGTACTGAACAGCTTGCATTTTAAAGTACCTTTCACATAGAAAGGTGATCCACTGAGGAGAAGCTGATGGCAGTCAGTTGTGGAGTGATGATATTTGCTCGCAGTAAGCAGTTTGGCTAATCAAAAATTTATCCACATGCTTTGTATACGATTTCGACGTGGAATAACATTCTGGCAGTAACATTCATGGGTGTGACGTTAATTGTAAAGAAGTGACGTATTATTAGAGCAAATGATTTAGGATGACATGACATTCCACAGTAGATCACTTGAATTTCTACACCTGGTATCTGCAACGTGATTGCAGGTACTGCAATATAGCATAAAAACAAGGAAAAATGTTGGTATCTGAGTAATAACCGGTCATTGACCACAACACATTTCTTGTCTTAATGATGTCCAGGCAGTTTCTACTAGAGCTGTCGCATTATTGAATTGTCTCAATCTTGAGATGCTAACTATAAAATTCGCATGGGAGGTCCATAATAGAATACATTCAACCACTGTGTAATCGAGATAGGTGAAGGAATCACTGCAAACGCTTTCCGTAGAAGTAAAAGTATTTTTAAAAAAAATAATTGGTAAGATTTTTTAAAAATCTATAAATGTCAGATCTCTCAATTTAAGAAAATAATGCTGGAAGTATACAGGACAGACATTGTTTCAGCAGGGTTCTGATGAGGTCACATGCTGCTGACAACTTATCACCACCTCTGTCAACCTCTGAACCAGGGAGCAGGAGCAGCAACATGGCCAATGCTCAGGGACAACAGCAGCACCATAGAACTATGTAGAATGCACAGCACAGAAACAGGCCATTTGGCCCAATAAGTCCATGCCAGTGGATTATGCTCCACACGAGCCTCCCTCCCTATTTCATCTAACCCCATCAACATATCCTTCTAGTCCTTTCTCCCTCGTGTTTATATAGCTTCCCCTCAACTGCATCTATGCTGGTCACCTCAACTGTTCCCTGTGGTAGTGAGTTCCACATTCTAACCAGTCTCTGGTCAAAGAAGTTTCTGCTGAATTCCTTATTGGATTTATTAGTGACTATCTTATTGGAATGGCCCCGAGTTCTGGTTTCTCCTGCTATTGGAAACATCATCTCTACATCTATCTTATCAAATGCTTTCATAATCCAAAGGACCTTTGTCAGGTCACCCCTCATTCTTTTTTCCAGGGAGAAGAATCCCAGCCTGTTCAATCTTTCCTGACAGGTGTAACCTCTCAGTTCTGGTATCATCTGAGTGAATCTTTTGCACCTTCAGTGTCTCTCTCGCCCTTTTTATAATATGAAGGCCAGAACTGTTCACAGTACTCCAGTTGTGATCTAACTAAGGTTCTATACAAATTTAACATAACTTCCCTGCTTTTCAATTCTGTTCCTCTAGAAATGAGCCCAATGCTTTGTTTCCTTTCTTTAATGGCCTTATTTACCTGCGTTGTTACTTTGTGATTTGTGTATCTGTACCCCCAGATACCTCTGCTCTACTCCATTTAGACTCTTACCTTCCAAAGATTGTGTGGCCTCCTTATTCTTCCTACCAAAATGTACCACTTGTCAATATTGAAATTTATTTGCCGATTGCATGGCTATACTACAAGTTTATTGATGAATGACATTGCGCTGTCATTACCTGTCAGTTTATCGCATGTATCCCCAAGTGGCCCTCTCCCTATCCTGATGTTACTTCTGTTATTTGTGCCTGTAAAATACTTCAACCAACCAAGGTTGCTTTCATGAAATATAACTGCTTCCCCTAATAGCATCCATCTAGTATAGTCTTCTGCGTTGAAATAAACACTCACCTTCAACAAAAGAGTTTCCCTTCTAATAAGTTGACCATAAGATCAACCTTGACCCTGTCCAAACCAATCATTATCCCAACTCTCTATCCAATCTTAATCCAAGAAGACTTGATTCTGCGGGCAAATGTATTTAGTGACATTGGTGGCAGCAGAATTAAGACCAAGGTTCATGGGGCACTCAAAAAGCTGGTATATTAAGAAGGTAAATTTAGCTGCATTAGTAATGGGTCTGGGAGCACATGACAGTAAATGTGAAGAACCAGGTATGAAGGTGACGTGCAGAATTTCTTCCATAATCTCTACTGTTCAACAGCCAACTTTGGCAATCTCTTGAGAAAATCATGAACTGGTGCTACCAGTACCTAATGAGACCAAAAGCAGAATCGTGTCCTGAGCCGCTTTAACCCCTGGTTGTTACCTCATCCAAACTCAATGACTTGAAGCACCATGATCTGTTTTGGACAGAGGGAACTCCGTGAATTACATTTTCTATCCCAGCTCAAGAGGTTTGCAATGGAAAGATGGTGGTGCTCAGCCTTTGAGGGAATGGACTGCAGGCACCACCCTCCTGCAGATCAGTTTGATTTTTTTTCAATGACTCCGACCTCTTATCGTTGCCTTCAAAGCTTGTGTTATTTGAGTGGCTTCCAGCAGTTTTTAAAATGCATCTTTAAGGCAATTGTTCTGTTAATGATATGGCCTTGACACACTGCATGAAGTGGATGTGTATATCAAAGGATCAAGCGTCTTTATTTTTCCTTGCTCAACACAGCCATTTTAGCCATTAGTAACTAGCTGGCCCAAATTCCAATTCTGTCTGCGTTTCCATATTTCAATTTCAGTCTTTGAAACTAAACCAGAATAATACAACCTTATTGGTCCATCCAACAGTAGTTAATTTAGAGCATGCAATGTTTCACTGGCTCATATAATATTGTCACCTGTTTTTAAAAAGAATCTACCTGTTCAGTGTCTGTGCTTGTGAGGCAAGATTGGTAGAACAAGTTTCTGGGCAAGCTGAATATTAGTCTTGTGACCCAGCCTACAAGTTGAGAATGATGTGATTTATTTGAAGTAACAAGTCAAAAATGTTTATTCCACTTATATTAATACATCTGTGCACATTGTATACATAATACGTACCAACACGCTATAGCCATGTGTACACACATCTGGGAATGCAACAGCTGTCTCCATTCCTTTAGTATACTCGTCAATCTTTTGCGGCATTGCACAGGAATTAAGACCACATGTAGTGCTTTCTGTCTTTTTATGTGATACTTCGATTTTATATTAATTCCAGTTAAATGGAAAAACTTGAGAAAATTTGGGAAGTCGAGTTGGTTGGAGTGGAGGAGTTTTAGGTTGAAGAGCTGGGAGATACAAAACTGAGATGGCGCACCACTGGCAGAAAGGTGCAATTGCCGCATGACTCATCGACACAGGCAGTTTCCATTGTAAATGTGGGCATAGGAATTGATGGAAAATTTGACAGGAAGTGCACCCAGGTGTAAGATTAGTAATAAAGGTTGATGTAAATTGTGGTACACGTTTTAAAAAATTTAGATTGTATTTGCAATTTTATTTCACATGCACCAGCATCTTGATGTGAGTAGCATAATAACACTGAGCTGTCTATCACAGGGGCTTCTGACTCACTCTCTGTGGTGATGCACTCCAGAATTAGAACTGAAATGAACGCATTGGACCAGAAAGCTATATTCTGTCCATTTTATTTTTGCACTTCATTAATGCTACAGCAGGAACTATGATATATATTGATGCCTAAAATCAGTGGGATTATCTTTTCAGTGCAATAAATGTTTTAAAAATATATTGAAAATTAGATGTTTGTATCCAGATATTTCTAAATTGGATAAAAATGGTTCATGTTCCACGAGTGAGAATCAGTGAAATTTCATAGTCATGATTAATGTATTTTTAACAAAGAAAATGGTATAAAGCAATATTATGTGGTGATGTAAGATGGAGTAATGAGTGAATGTAAATATACTACAATTTTCACATTAGTTTCTTTTAACCTCGTGCTACGTTTGTTTTTTTAAACATCTGAGCCTTCTGGAATAATCACACAGTACAGTAACTTTCGTTTTGCAATTTGAATAGCGCAACAGCAGCTGGGTTCTATTTAATATGATCTAACTCAGTTCAGCATTACAGGCTACAACCTTAGCAGAGTTCAGCTTAGTATAACTGCTTCGTTCAGCATTACATCTCGGAGGAATGCACCATATTTTAGTCTTTTATATTTTGTGTGGCAGCAGAACCAATACAAATCAAGTGCCCTCTTTAAGCTAAGTAGATGTAATACATTTGGATTTTGAAAAGGCCTTTGATAAGGTACCACATAGTCAACTCACGACTAAGGTCAGAGCATGTAGAGGTGGGACAGGTAGCAGAATGGATAGCAAGCTGACTAAAACAGAAAACAGTAGGGGTTAAGGGTAGCTACTCAGAGTGGCAAAAGGTGGGAAGTGGTTTTCCACAGGGATCAGTGCTGGGACCACTTGTTCACAATTTACGTTGACTATTTGGATTCAGGAATCGGAAATCCAATTTCAAAATTTGCCGACGGCGTCGAGTTGAAGGGTGTCGTTAATACAAAAGAAGAATGTGACAAAATATAACAAGACATTAATGAACTTGTAGAATGGCCATATAATTGGCAAATGAATTTCAATATAGATAGGTGTGAGGTGATGTATTTTGGTAGAAAGAATAAGGAGGCCACATATTGCTTGGATAATAGTCCAAATGGGGTAGAGGAGCAAAGGGATCTGGGAATACAGAATCACAAATCACTAAGAGTAGCGACACCTGCTAATAAGGCCATTTTTTTAAAAAAAAGCAAACCAAGCACTGTGGTTCATTTCTAGAGAGAGAATTGAAAAGCAGAGACGTTATGTTGAACTTGTATAGAACCTTGGTCGACCAAACTTGGAGCACTGTGAACAGTTCTGGTCTCCATATTACAAAAAGGATATAGAGGCATTGGAGAAGGCGCATCACAAGGATGATATCAGAACTGAGAGGATATATTTATCAGGAAAGGCTGAACAGGCTGCGGCTCTTTTCTCTCGAAAAGAAAAGGCTGAGGGGGTGACCTGATAGAGGTCTTTCAAGATAATGGAAGGGTTTGATAGGGTAGACATAGAGAAAATGATTCCACTTGTGGGTGAGTCTAAAACTAGAGGTCATAAATATAAGATAGTCATGAATACATCCAATAAGGAATTCAGGAGAAACTTTTTTTAAACCCAAAGAGTAGTAAGGATGTGAAATGTGTCACCACAAGGAGTAGCTGAGGCAAATAGCATGGATGCATTTAAGGGAAAGCTGGATTTGCACATGAGAGAAAAAGGAATAGAAGGGTGTGCTGATAGGGTTAGATGAAGTCTGGTGGGAGGAGGCTCTTGTGGAGCTAGCAGAGACCAATTGGGCTGAATGGCCAGTTTCTGTGCTGCAAACTCTATGAGCTTATGGTGTCCGAGGAAAGGCTTACAACGTTCTTGCACCAGGAATGGTCTACTACCTGGTCAATGTTGAATCTTCCTTCGCAGTGAATTTTGTGTCTCCCTCTGCAATGTGTTGTATGCAGTGCCTTGATTATGTCTTTAATGATTCTTCTGCAGTCATCTTTGATATGGTCCATCAGGATTTGTCTTCTGTTTCTTCTGTAGCTGTTATATATTGCTTATACTTCAAGGACTTGAGTTACTTAGTTTTAACTTGTCTCAAACTGCTAAACTTCTCTCTGAGTTGAACCAAGTTCTCTTGACTTCCTCCAGTTTCTTTTGCATTAGTCTTTCTAGGCACCTTGCCCCAATCTCTCACTTTTAAAAAAAAATGTACTTCATGCACTTAGGTCCTGAAGTCACGATAGGTGTTATATAAATGCAAGACTTTCTTTTCAAAGTTATACCCAACATCAAAGAAATCCAAAGCATTGTGGAATATCTTGTATCCCTGTTTCAAAAATGGGCTTTGCTTTTAACCTTTATTTAAATCATTTTTTGTCCATTTTGATATGTTATTAGTGCGTTTTGTTTTACTGAGCATATGGACCATGGGTAAAATATTCAACTAATAGTTGACTAGTTCCATCCTGACCAGTTCACCATGTTTGTGTATTAATGTGTGCCACCAAAGAGCAGTCCAAAAGTTTATTGCAGGCAAGTGTACTGATGAAACATGCAGGAAAAGTCAGGGATGAGAAAGTCATTTGACCTATCCAAGATCACCCCTCTAGTACAGAAACTCTCCCATCATGCCATCCAGTTGTATCTTGAAAAACGCCAATGCTTTTGCCTCTACTACTGTGTGTGTGTGTGTGTGTGTGTGTGTGTGTGTGTGTGTGTTTATTTTTCACGAATTTCTGTGTGTGTCCTCTGACCCTGCAGCTTGTCTTACTTTAAAGTAATACTGAGTTCACCCATATCATTTGCAGGCCCCTCTTAACCACTCATTGTAAGACTGTAAAGTTCAAGTTTCACAAATAATTTATCACATCTCATCTCTATATTTGGGATCAGTCTTGTTGCTATTCCCTGTATTCTTTCTAAAACATTTATATCCTACTTTCTGTTAACTTTTTAATTGCTTTACCACCCGACCCCAATATTGAAATTAACATGTCAATCATTACTCCCAATTCCATTTTGAAGTTTCTGTTAATTTAGTTCCATTAATTGCATACTTGTGACCCACTTTTTTCCACTTGCATGTAATGCTATTCATTGTTAAATTTGATTTGGTATGTCTCTACCTAGTTGGATAGCCAAACTGAATCTATATTTCAAATGTTCTCTGTTTCTACTGCTCTGTCTATTTTATTATTACTCTCCCTATTTGTGAAATAGGCTGGAAAAATTATAATTGTAAAAATCTTCAACACATTTGTGGAGTCCAGCATTCCATTTGTTTTCTAAACTGAGATCTACAGATGATGTTCTGTGTACTGGCACAGTACCCATGTAAGAAAATATCTGCACTTAATGAAAACGCCAGCTGACCGTTCTGTTGCTTTTATTATGTCTCTCCCTTAGATGGTAACATATAAGCTATGACTTACTGATTAAAACGTGCAGATCTAGATTAGCATTGTTAAAATGATTTACAAAATTTAGCACTGCAAAGAAATGAGTATTGGATTGTAGCCATGTTCTGAAATCCCTTCTCTCTTCACTGTTTCCTTTGTGGCTCAGCAGTGCACTGGAATTCTTCGCTCTGATTTTAAAAAATGGAATATGGACCAAAATTGGGAACATGGCTGGAAGGAATATGAAGTTTCCCAGCTGAGAGTAGAGGAAATTCATTGCTGTTGTTCACTTAGTGTCTCACTGGTTATGTCAGTATTTTTCCTTGAATAAATCTCCAATTGAATTAAACAATTAATGTACTGCTATCTACTCCTGTTCTTTGAAAGTTGTGTTCTTGCTCAAAAAAAGTTGTATTCCGTTGAACAACGCAGTGCCAGTATCGCAATGTTCCTGGTCAGTTATAGCTTGGAGTTCAGAGCAGGGCAAACTCTATGCAGTATCAATAAGTTGGCTTTAGTTTAACCAGTGTGACGTTTCCCACAATAACAGTGTTGACTGAGTGAAACTGCAGAATTATGCTGTGCACTTGCACCCTCAAGAAGCTCAGTTGAAACTGCTGAGGCTCATTTCATATTAGACTCATGGTCAGCAATGGTCCCATCTGTTTGTAATGGATTTAACCCTGAAGTCAAAGATGAAAGGCCATAGTTTTAAGTAGCTGAACCAATGTCATCTAGACGTTAATGCTATACCACCCCCCACACCCCCTCCCAAAAAAACTGCAAGAAAAACCTTTCCATTAATACAAACAAAATATTGAATTGTGTACATTATTACCAGCCATACATTTTCTGGTATGTATCTATGCAGAAGGTTGAGATAGATTATTTGTGACTATTGGCCCACGAAGGACTCTGATTTTTCCCTTTTGTACCAACGTTCCAGTATGGTGCGTGAAAAGCATACCCAAAGCCCAACCAGTTCCCTAACTTGTGGGTCCAGATGGACAAAGCTGGCTGCAGGGAAGGAGGGGAAACTTAATGCATCTGCTAAGAGTGGCATCAACTGACAAGTGAAGGCATGCTATCTATCCGCCCCTCAATCTAGTGAATGGCCTGTTGGGTACAAATGCGAACAGATCAGATTTTGCAGTCATAACTCCCTTCCTACCCCCCCACCTTTCAAAAAATTAATGCACACTTAACTTAAGAAAGGTAAGACTAAAATGTGATATGAGGAATGAGTAGGGTAGAAGGAAAGCTGGAGGAAAAAATTGGGAAGCCCAACACGGATGCAACTCAAAGCAATGTGCAGTGCCATGGGATATGATTGCGAAGCATTGTTTCCCTGTTTTTTGTTCAGATTACAAAGTTGTCTGCTGCAAAATTTTGTACAAAAGCTCACTAAAATATTAGTTCAATAACATTTCTGCTAAGGAAACACAACCCATGGAAAATCAGATTTTTTTTTGTTTTCTGTACTTTTTAATTTTTTGAATCTCAACTGAGGAAAGGTGCATGTGTTTAACTCTGCTTTTATGGGGATGTTTAGCTATGTTTTTTCCATTTGTAATTTTAAAAAAATAATTTGCTTTGCCACCTAAGTACAGGAAATGCAGCATTTGCTGTTTTATTGTGGTTGACCACTTCAACTGTGAGAACTGTATACAGGGTGGCTGCTGAGAAGTGAATTGGATGGATAATAAAAGTGAAAAGCATTTTGAGGTGATACAGTTACCCTGTGTCTCTGTGCAGAAGTGGAAGTGAAACAAATTGGGAGAATAGGCTTGTATTGCCACCCTTTTAATAAAAAAAAGCAGAAGTGCCTTGATGGAATTGCAGTCCATAGGGGATTTTGTGTGTAGGTACAAATCATGTCATCGCTTCCAACTTTGCATATTGGAAAGATGCAGTGCATTGCACATTTGGCATGATGGGCAGTTTTAACATGTCTGATTTTAAATATGGAGTGGCAATGCTGATGCACAGACAGTTGCAACAGGAAGGCAACTTATGCCCATAGCCTTGGAAGAAAGTCACCCTGTAGCTGATGCGCATTTTCTTTGTAGTCCTGGGAGCTAAAACAAACACCGAGCACTTTAGACTTCCAGCTCAGAGAGCGGTGGTGGCAAATCGAAATCATTCACAAGATCCAGAAAATCCAATGGAGGAGGGGGAAAGTTTGTATTATTTGGACCTACGTCAGGAACCCCCTGAGGTGGGCCTCGAGCCTCTGTAACTGTTGCAGGCAGTGGATGTTGTGGGTCATTGTTATTCAGTGGAGCTTGTGCCTCAAGAGGAGGTGGTGGAAAATCTTGACTTTGTGTTCCATTTACAGTTTGTGTTTGACTTAAAGCTTGTGTTTCTTTTCCTGTTTCATTTTCCATTTTGACTTCAGCAGGCACTATGATCGTTCCTTCAATCTCAGGTGAAGAACTGTTGATGATTCCTTCAGACTCTTGCACCTCCATGTTATATTGATCCAGTAAGGATTCACGTTTAGATTTTTTAGACAGAAAGGTGGTGAGTGAGGGGCGTTTCGCTGGAGCAGCATCGATATCGTTGTCCTCAACTACATGTACAGAATCTTCACCACTGGGGACTGGGCAAGTTCCTGCCCATGTGAGGTCCTGTACAGGTTTCTTTTGTGAGCATCTTTTCCACACTGGAATGGCAACTATGATGAGCAACATTAACAACAATATCCCACCGATGATGCAAGCAACGATCGTGCTTGCAGCCAAGTCACGATCTTGGTACTGGGTCGTTGGCTTACTGGTCGTTGGCTTACTGGTCGTTGGCTTACTGGTCGTTGGCTTACTGGTCGTTGGCTTACTGGTCGTTGGCTTACTGGTCGTTGGCTTACTGGTCGTTAACTCAGTAGTGGTCTGTTTTATAGTTGCCACGTACGAAGTAGGTTTGGAGGTCGAACTTGGAATCGATTGTGCCTCAGATGAAAATTTCGATGTGAACTGTGAAGTAACAGAAGGTGTATTTGCCAAGATAGAAGTGTCACTGGGAAGATCACTTGAAGGCCCACTTATGGTGGTTGGCATACTTGTGATTATCCAGGAAGTTGCAGTGGCCAGGTTACTGGAGTCCTGAAGTGAAGATGATGCACTTGGATCTGTTACAATATCTGATCCTGTGGATGACTTGTAGTTCACTGTGGTTGTACCCCCAAGGCCCTTTGCCAGTAGTACCAGTATAGTCAAATGGATTGCTTCCATCTTTCCTAGCTTTGAAGAGACAGGCTTTAAAAACCAAGACCAGGTTGCTGACGACTATAAATTCCTGCAAGAATTAAGAATGAAATTTTTTTTTAGAATTTTGCTGTATTTCAAAAAATACTTTTATTGCTTTTGTTGGTGTGTGTAAAAGCAAAATGTGGGATGCACACACTTCAAATATCAAGTTAATTTTTAAAATTCATACCATAAAAAAGCAAGTTTAAAAGTTCCTGTTTTTGACTTGCTTGTGATAGTAAGTGTTGTTGAGCTGTTAGCTTCTCACTATTCCTACCCTTGTTGCCCAGTATTATGCTTTCAAGGGGAAGACGAGGAGCAGGTTTTGCTCTGAATGATTTTATCTGCTTCAGTGATATCACGAATGGGAGTGGCAGATTGTGAGCTGCGTTCCTCATTCATGATGCCAGTGGAGCTGAATGTTCTGATGTCCCAGCAGGAGCGGTGTTACCATAAGTCTCTGCTTTCAGCCTGCCTCTGACCAACTGTTCCTGAATATGGGACGGTGGCTGAGACACTGCTACCTGCGAACATGTTTTCTTGACATTTAGGGTTAACGAGCAAGTCAGTCAACTGTACTTCCCCTTTGAGAGGTTATTCATCTTCTGTCACCAGAGGATAAATACTTCCTGGTAGGTCACTGATAACAGCAAGATAAATGGGTGCTTAATCTTTTTTTGCTCCTATTAGTTAAAGGAGGAATGTTGGCCAGGAGCGCTATCTACTCTTGGAACATGGCCATGGGACCTTTAAATGACCACTTCAACAGGCATTTAATACTTCATAATGCAGACTTTTACCAGTAGTGTAGAAAGGGCTTATTAAGGGGGAGCTTTGCTTCTGTTTTCTTTGAGTGGAGCATGCTAAGATTGAAAGTTGGCTCCACTGTTCTGTACCTGCAACTGAATGGAATGACAGCCCATTTTATTGAAATATATGTCTGATTTAAAGTGAAGATCTGAGCAGTAATCTTGCGTTGTTCAGCCATAAGTACCACAATGCAGCTCATTGAATACCGTGTAAAATACTCTTTTTTTTGGTACAAACGTACTTTTATATCTTACAGCATTTTTGCACCTGTTCCGGGAGAATGACCTCAGTGTGTCATGCTCTCATTTTCACTCACTGCATTGAAGAGCCAGTCCCAATAGTGTTGCTGGAGTGTGGGACCAACTCCTCACTTTACTTCAATTAAACCACTGGCTGTAATCCAATGGTGTATTCCTAGACCTACATTTTCATGGGTCTGTGATGCTATCAGTTTGCTGTAGTTTGACCTGTATGTACCATGGATTGTAACCAACCAAGGATGGACTGTACACCTGCAATCTGCCGTAGTTCTGTAATGTCAGCGCACATTAAAATTAATCCAGGTCCATACCTGCAATAGTGCATCATTCACTATCTGAGTGCGACTGGACCAGTGAATGTGTTTGAGTGGTAATGCAGATCTGTGTTCCTGTACTCATCCTCAAGCAGGTTTGTGCAAACAGCTTCCAACCATCATTGTACATAATCTAAACATAAATAAATTCACGTTTGATGGACTGCTGATACTGTTTTTTTTGCAGTAAACTGGTGCTGCTGGCTAGTGATTCTGTAGCCTTAATTTTGACTCTCATGGTAAGGATCATCATGAGCCTGATCTGAAAGTTACTGCATCATTTTCAAAAGCAATTGTGATCTTGGGACTGACTTTCTATCTGAACTTGAAGATGCATTTTTAAAAATGCTATTTAAACGATATGCATAGTAGTTCTATTATTTAGCTTCAGGACCAGGTGAACTGGATATCAGAAAATAGTTTACTTTAACTGGGTCCATTGACACAAAATAAAATGGAACTCAATTTAAGCAGACTCAGAATTAATTGTCTCTGCTCTGAAGCAATGTCTCCTGTCATCCACCCTCCCTTCCTTTTGCAACGTGATGCTTAGCAGCAGCTCAAATGAGATTTGACACCTGTTTTACTTCCTGAACATATTTCCAATTTATGTTGAACAATGATTTTTAATTCTTGGTTTGTTTTGGTTGATTTTTCTCCCTTTTCCATTTGAGCAGCTTCTAAGCTTCTGCCAGTGCTGCAGTATGATTGGCTGGAAGAGATGACACAAATGTAGCCTAGGAAAAGTTGCCTTTTTTTTATTACCTTCTCTTCTGTTGGCGGGGGAAATGTCTATCATCATCACTGCCCTTTCCCAAGAGCTAAAATCGGGAAATCTCAGTGTAAGGGGGATCTCCCCATTACTTTTATAGTGCAATGAAAAGAATTGTTTTCCTTCAAGTAGAAATCCCCACGAAACATTCCTGTGTCAATCAGTACCACCTAAAAGCAGATTGACTGGCCAGCCATCTCCTCGCTCTTGTGAGCGGCATCTAACTTAGAATGACTGCCGCATTTGCCGACACAACCATCACTGTTCAAGAAAAAGCAAGAGAAGTGCTGTTGAGAGGTTTCAATGTGAGTGGCACTTCATAAATGTATGTTAAAACGTCATTATTAATCAGTAGACTTGCAGTAAATTGCCAGTTGTCTATAACTACTCAGTACAAGTGTCACTGTGCATCAGGAACTAACATTGTCCGTGCCATGAATTCGAAATTAAATTACCCCACAGAAGCACCCATATATCATCTATTAAAATAGATGCTGTCGTGTGACTTCAAGTAAGCCACCTAATCTCTGGATTCAGATGCCAAGTTGTGAATTGGTGCTGTTTTGGTTTATGATGCCATCTGAACCCCCAGATTCGAATACTGACTTGCAATCAGATATCCATTGTTAGCTATATATTTTGGCGTGCATGCTCATACACACGCTAACTGACACGTACTCATACACGTACACATACCATGAGATAATGGAGTATTTCACTCCATTTACCAATACTTGTTTTAATTGCGGAGCAACCATACATGACACTTGAGAGATTGTCATTTTGAAATCACAAACTAAATCAAGTTAATCGTTGGGTTTCTTGACTGATCACATTGAACTATTTTCTGCGTGATTTTATTAAGAAATTAATTTATCAATGCATTTAGGTCCAAAAAAATTGCACTTGTGCTTTTGAAAACACTTACCACTGATGGAGCTTGGACTTGTGCAGTTGAGGTCGAAGGCTGCTTCTGTTTCTGCAATTGTTGTGCATTACACACTAAGAGGAAAAAGTTCCTCTTAAAGTTAATAACTTGGCATTTATTGTCATACTTGGTAATGAAGCAAATATTCTAAACCCATCTGTGTATGCGCGGCGTTGTGCTGTCACTGGTTAATTTTGAGGTTTTCGAAAAAGGGAAGTCAGAACAGTTGTCCGGATATGAAGAAATGAGTTAGAAACCAAGTGTTCTGAGCACTGGCATTTTTACAAAAAATTGAAGTTTGGAACTAAATCTGCTGAAAATTAAACTGTGAATGTCAAGTTTGCAATGTGATGTAATTTGCTGTTTACTTCTGATACAGTTAGAGAGCTCCTATTTATTATAAACTTGTTTTGTGGCATTTTATTTTGAACCTGCCATCCTGGTAAGTCAAGGTTAAACTGTGTGTAATTACACAATTTGTTCTGGTGCAATTTCGTTCCCAGTACGATTCCTCTGAAATCCTGTGCCTGACTCTCCTGTCTCTTCCCCACCCCAGGGTTTCATTGTGTTTTTGTTGTATAATGCAAGTACAGTCATTGGGAGTTTTAACCTTCGAAAATAAGTTGTTGGAGAAGCAGCGTGGGCTACTCTCATTTTAGAAAGACTAATTTCAGCCCCTTGCACAATCTCTCACTTGAACTCAGCTAGCTGGGTCAGGAAGTTGGCTCTTGGCTAAGCCTCTTGCAGCAATTACATTCGGTGATGAGGTGGTGACTGAGAGGAAATGACCAGCTGAACCCCACTGAGGAGTGTGCATACCTTTGTTTTCGCCTTCCCCTGTATTGCCCCAAATTGATACTGCCGTTCAAAGCCAGGTTGCTTTATGCAGCTCATTAAAGACATTTCTACTTCTGCTTAAAAAGTTGTTACAATTTGGGGAGGAACAACCTCTCTGTTCTATTCTCCCCTCTGCAATATTTCTATTGAGCACTGGTCTCTACAGTGTGAAATATGGGAGTGCAATTGACACCTGAATGCCCTCTGAAGTTACTTGCATTTGTGAGTCGATCCTAGGGATCAAGAAGTTTATACTTGGGATTGCAGTTGTTGATAGAACTACTGCAGCGTGCTGCACTCCTCCAATATAAAAGCAATTCTACATTACTCCACCAAATAGGGTTTAACTTGCGTTGAGGATGAAGTTTGTCCACCTGGGTAAGTGTATGAATTCATATTTTCTTAAAATTTAAGACACAACATCCTCAGTAGATGGCCTAATGTTTATCAGACATTCAGCTTTTTTGTTTTACCCACGCCCAGTAAAACATTTCAGCACTCTCCACACACCCCCCCCCCCCCCCTGCAAATGGATCTCCCCCATGCCACCCATTATCCACAGCCAGGGGGACGGTGATGCTCAAATTGCTTGGGGTGAGAGCAGGGATGATGCTTCCCTCCATCACCTCCCCGTTCACTGTAGAAATAGACCAGCTTGTACTGGACAAATTCCCTGTAGGGATATGCCTAAGGATTGGCTTGGTGCTGTGAGGGATCACTGGTGTGACACCCGTGTTTGGCTACTCGAACATGCTATGCTATGGGTAATATTTTGTGCCCTGTTATGGGCGTTCACGGTCACAGATACTTTGTTACAACAGTTAATTATTTGGTCCCAAGAATGCTATTGCATTGAGGGTACCGCATATGTTTTTAGCTGCTTAAGAGAAGATGGAAATAAATAGAAGATGGCCCAAACACTTACAACTCGTACACGCACCAAATGTGTTTCATTCATTTTCTCGACCAAAGGTAGCTTCCATACGTGAGCATGACCTCCACGTGGAACTTAACATCAGGAAAGGTGTACACTTTTAGCAGAGGGGAGAAAAACATTTAATTTTTAAAAAAATGTCACCTCCTTTTCTTGAAATAAATTTTGATGCTAGCCATCTTGTCCTGATAGCTGAGTACAGGAGTGTCTCCTGTGATGAAGTTCCTAAGCAAAATCCGTCATCTCTTTCAACTGAAGCTCAAAGGACACAAGTGTTGAAACAGAGCAATGAATTTTCAGCCCCCCCCCCCCCCCCCAACCCAGCAGAAATGGGGTGATGACACAAAAAAAGTGGTAGGCAATGACCTCCTGTCCCATTGCCGTGGCATTATTCCCCCAGGCCTATGGCTGGGTGGCCCACTGAATCAGTCAGTCGATCCAATTAAAATGCTAATCGGGGTGCTACAATTACATAGGACCCCGCGTGCCATCTTTGGACTGAACTGGGCTGAACATCCGTGTCCGTAGCTCCTTCTGTAAAGCATGCTGGGATGTTTTGTGTGAAACGCACTATGTAAATAGAAGTTGTATTTATTCCCATATCTCTGTAAATGCCACTCAGGTTTTGTGTGCCAAAATTGGGCCTATGACTTGCATTATTGATTTTTCTGCTTCTATTTTTCTTCCTTCTCTCAGCATTTCATCTTCGCTTGATGACTCCTGTAAATTCTTTGTGTGGGCAGTTACAGGTATGGAGCAATGCCTGCCACTCTGATGCAAGTTGTTAGTACACCAGTGTTTGCCAACAGATCATCTGGTGCCATTTGTATGCTGTTTTTAATGTAATCATTTCCATAAGTAATGATTTCAATAAATCAGGAAAATACATGACTGGAATCATTGCTTTGTACACTTACTTTTCAATATGGCATTTGTTTACTTTATGCTTTGTGTGATAAATTCAGTTTGTCAAGTATAGATTAAGGATGAACTAGCATTTAAACTGAATGCAGCCTTTGTCATTTATCTTTGGGCGGGTGTGCAGTTCTCACCTTGTGCAAATAAATAAGTTTTTGTGAATACAGATGTAACCCTGGTTACTATTTAACACACAGTTGCCATCTATACAAAAATTGCCATTACTACATTATGAATTACTGCATCAACTGTTCAAAACGTTTAAGAAAAGGAGCCTTTGAATGAAATCTGATACATGATTTCAGATTTCGTGTACCAAAGCTTGATCGCAGTAAAATATCATGCACGCTTGCTCACCCACGTGTGTGCGTGCTCAGTGGCTTAATGTACCTGGTATTGTTCTGAGCCGTGCAGATCAGCGAGGTCCCAGATTCGGAGTCTGGGAGAGAGAACTGCAGCTGATCTCAGTAGTGGCGACAAAGCAATTGGCCTCCATGTTCTCGGGCTAGAAGGCACATTTTAAGCAGGGTTTCTACCCACTGAACTCTACTGAAAAGTGTTCATTTATTCATGATAACAGATCAGGTTTGGCTGATATGATTGCACTGTTTGATGTTTAACTCTTCAATATACTGTTCTTAAAGGATGCTTGGGTGAAGTTCCAGAAGGCTGCAAGTACCCAAGGAATTGTGTTCCAGTATAAGCTGCTGCCTTTTTAAAAAAAATGTTAATGATGAGAAAATTCCATTCAATCCACCAAAGCTCATTGTTCTAGTTCTAACTGTACCAGCCCAGGATTTTGAATGCTGCTGATACCTATATCTCTGCTACCTTGCCCAGCAAATTTTACCAGACATTTATCACCTGTTGCATGAAAAAGTTTCTCCTTGTATCTGTTCTAAATTTATTTTGCACTAGTTCACATTTGAGAGAGTCAACATGGATTTATAAAGGGTAGGTCATGTCTAACAAACTTAATTGATTTTTTTGAGGAAGTAACTGAAGTAGTAGACAAGGGAATGTCTATGGATGTAGTTTATATGGACCTTTAAAAGGCATTCGATAAGGTTCCATATAAACTGTTAACTAAAATTAAAGCTCACGGAATTGAAGGCAAATTATTGACCTGGTTAGGAAATTGGTTAGGTGGTAGAAGAGAGAGTAGGGATAATGGGTATGTACTCAAATTGGAAGGAAGTGATTAGTGGTGTCCCACAAGGATCTGTGCTTGGGCCTCAACTATTCACTATTTATTGTCATATTTATTGATTATTCAATTCACTGTTAAGTCATATTTATTGACTTAGATAACACAATACAGAGCCATTTATCCAAGTTTGTTGATGACACACAAATTGGTGGCATAGTAAGTGATGTAGACGGGAGCATAAAATTACGAAGAGACATCGATAGATTAAGTGCGCAAAACCGTAGCAGATGGATTTCAACGCAAGCAAGTGTGAGGTCATCTATTTTGAATCAAAAAAGGATAGATCAGTGTATTTTTTAAATGGTGAAAACTAGGAACAGTGGAGGCCCAAAGAGATTTAGGGGTCCATGTACACAGATCACGAAAATGTAGTGGTCCGGTACAAAAAATAATCAAAAAAGGTTAATGGAATGTTAGCCTTTATAACATATAGGTGTAACATAATATAAAGTGGAGGAAGTTTTGTGACAGCTATACAAAGCCCTGATTGGACCACATCTGGACCGCACTTTAGAAAGGATATATTGGCCTTGAAAGGAGTGCAACACAGATTTATCAGGGCTCCAAGGGTTATATTATGAAGCAAGATTACATAAACTAGGCTTGTCTTCCCTGGACTATAGAAGGTTAGGGGGTGATTTGATTCAGGTATTTAGGATTTTGAAAGTAATTGTTAGGGTAGATAGAGAGAAACCTTTTCTGGTGGTGGGGGAGTCTAGGACAAAGGGACATAGCCTTAAAATCAGAGCCAGGCCATTCAGGAGAGAAGTTCAGAAACACTTGACACAAAGTGGAGTAAAAGTATGCAACACTCTCACACAAAAATGAGTAGATGCTAGCTCAATTAATAAATTTAATTCTGAGATTGATAGATTTTTGCTCGCCAAGGGTATTAAGGAATATGGAGTTAGGATACAGATCAGCTGTGATCTCATTGAATGACAGAACAGGCTCAATGGGCTGAATGGCCTACTCCTGTTCCTACAACCTGCAATCCTATTCTGTCTTATTTTAAAATAATATGCAGGGTTCGTCTTAACCCAGCTATTTAATATTTCATATGCATGTAAAAGCCTCTCCTTAACTGTCCTTTCTCTGTGTATGGATTGAGCTTTTATAAGCTTTCCACATAGTGAATATGGTGGGGGGGAAACATGTTGATAGCTGCATGAACTGCTTCAGTGCTGAGGTGAACTTCAGCCAGGAAGGCAACATCTTCCGGCAAGTCACCAAGTGCTCTTCCACACCTCCTAGTGGCTGGTTCAAGAGCAGCATTAATGCATGTCTCCGAGCAGAGTGTCTGCGCTCTCATCCCTCCCCCAAAAAAAACTCGGTCAGGGATCAAGAACGTAAGAAGTGGGGGGGTTGCAAGAAAAGGGAATGATTAAAATATTAAAATGAAGTACCACTTGTGTTTTAAACTCTTCTGGAAAAGGGAAAAATGGAAGTGTTACCATTTGGTAGGTCAATCAGCATGGGTGGAGAGCACAGACAAGTTCATGTTTCAGGAGTGGACCTTTCATCAGAACTGGAAGATAGAGCATTTAAAAAGGAGTCTTTACTGCTTTCACTGTTTTTGTTTGTGTTCCAGCATCTGTAGTTTTATTTGCCATTCATTAGAGTAATTTATTAGACAGGAAACTCCTGGTGAGTGCAACCCACTATCTGGTGGTAATCTGAATAATCCTATACTCCACACTCCATTTGAGATGATACGTTTGAATACAGATAGACTTTTTAGCCCATATTGGTCTGGAAAGCTTCTTCCAAGCACCTGCCAACCAATCATATAGCAAAGTACTGGAGGTACTTGCATTTATATAGTGTCTTTAACGTAGTTAAATGTCCCAAGGTGCTTCACAGGAGCGTTATCAAACAAAATTTGACACCGAGCCCCATGAGATATTAGACGGGACCAAAAGCTTGGTCGGAGAGGTAGGTTTTAATCGTCCAGAAGGAGAGAGAGAGGTGGAAAGGAATCCCAGAGCTCAAGGCTTAGGCAGCTAAAGGCGCGGGCGCCAATGGTGAAGCCATGAAAATGGCTCCCTTCCTTTCTCTAGGAAAGCACTTGTTTCTTCTCCCTTCCCCTCCCCACCTCCGTTAACTGTATAAAGCTGGACCAACACTAACAATGCCATGACATTTTATATTTCTAATAATTCCTTCAGTTTGCATCATATATGTGAAAAGATCGGGCAGTACAATCACAATGTTAGGGTGAACTCTAGCATTTATTTACACAAGCCAGTCATGTCATTAACAATTTTAAGAATGCAAAATCAACAGATTGAAATGTGGCCAGGAACACAAGTGAAAGTATACAAATCATTCCAGAACTTGTGCAGTTGTCTCGCTTCAAAGATATTTAATTGGCACAAAACTGAACAGCTTTTTTACTAACCCTAACCTGCTTTACTGATTAACAAAATGTATCAACCAGTCCAACTGTTGGGTTACTTAATCCATTTAATTGGTAAATAGGTGTAGCCTTTAGATTTGGCTCGTTAATCTGATCCGAAAACCCTACTTTCTTGATTTTGCTTGATTAAAAAGACAAACAAATTTGATTCTCCAATCGAAGTATTTGTTGCACTAAATTGACTTTTCTAGACTTCCTGGCCGCGCCTATTATTTCATTTTGAGCACCAACCTATATTGTATGCGATGTGCATGCCTCTGAGATGTTTCATTTTTGTTCGCCACAAACTTCAATCCAAATTATTGAAAGACTCTCAAAAAGGACTTTTTTAATTGGCCACCTTTTCAATCTGACACTCCGTAGCTGTTGGTGACACTTTGCATTGCGATTAGCTCCACCTTTGGGCTACTCCCAAGTGTTACTCCTGTTTTCACCAAGTATTTTATGATCCCTTGACTATTTTTGTCAAGCACATCAGACAGTTCTGTGGAGCTTGAAATAAAGACAGGAAATGCTGTCAATACACAGCAGGTTCACCAGCATTTGTAGAGATGGGTTAATGAGGACCACTTAGATTAATATAGCATCTTCAATGTCGAAGAACATCCCGCAGTGCTTCAGAGAGGCACAAGGACAACATTTTGGGTTTTGAACTAGAGCCTACGACCAAAACCTGATTAAGCACCTTTGTTAAAGGTTATTAATTTGTGCTACAGTTACACAGGCATTAATTAGTTGCCTTACAGTACCCCATTCCCCCCCCCCCCCTTTCAGACGCTGGCAGACCTACTGTGCATTTCTAGCATGTTGTGTTTTTATTTATTTTCCAGCAATTGCAATTTTTTCATCTTTTTTCTTTGCATTGCATTGTTTCAAACCATTTAAAAGTTTAACTTTTCTCATTGAGTTTGCAACTTTATTTCTCTTATTTTTGTCATAGTTTTTCCTTGTATATTAAATGTTACTGTTGCTTACTGCACGTACATTGCAAGCAAGATAAGTTAGCAGTTTCACTAAAGTATAAATTTGAAAATAAACGGTTACATTTGAACTTCCACAACGATCCTGAGAGATGAATTACCTGAGCTGTCAACCCCTCAGTTGTAACTTGAAGTGCTGTGAACAGGTGTATATTCAAGGTATTCTCTATTGAGGTTGACAGGAATAAGTAACTTAGTTTTTGTTTGAAATTGGTATCTTGGCAGCCTACAATTGGGAATAATGGTTTAGAATGCACATTATTTGAGGCTATGCTAAGTCTCACTTGTCTTGAACTAAAGGAAATTCTTCCTTGCACAAAGAGTGGAAGTGAAAAATCTGGAATCTTTTAAGGAACAATTGGATGCCAGAATGATGGGACTTCAGGATCCTTTTGGGTGGATTAACTGAGATGGCCAAATGGATTTCCTCATCTGTTACTGTCTTGTGAAAGTGTTCAGTCTCACTAGCTTTCTAAGTGACAATCCAATTTGTCTTGGTATGAAACTTTGAGATTTCTGTAGTGGACAAAATGAAGGCAAGAAACTCATCAGTTTTACTATTTTTTTTTTAAAAAGGGCTCCCAAAACATGTGCACAGCAAATATATCACTGAAATTGGTTTTAGAAATTTGGCATCTCATGAGTTGGAGGAAAATCAGGACAGTTTTTTTTAAAGCCTGCAAATGGTGGAAACCTGATACAAAAACAGAAAATGATGGACATATACAGGTCAGCACCTGAGGAGAGAAAAAGTTCACATTTCAGGTATTGCCAGCTTTCTTCAACCAGTTTGTTGGTCATTCAACCCATCAACTCCCCTCTCTCTGATTGGAGTACTGGTTTATTTCCCCTTTTTTCTTTTCCCCAGCCTTACTAAAATGATTGAATTTTCAGTCTGATGCAGGATATACATCCACAAGGGTAATTTTTCTCTTTACAGATGCTGACTGGCCTGTTCTGTATTTCCAGCATTTTCTGGTTTTGTTGGAGAAATTCAGTGGTATTTGAAACCTTTGCTGAGTGGTGATGCTCTTTAAACCCCATCGTGGAGTCCGATATCATATAGTATTCAGTGTTAGTAGGAATGTTTGACCCAGCACAGCTGTAGTTGGATATATAACTTCTTCCACAATTCTCTTGCCCTTTGGGACACCATTTAACGTGATGGTCCCTTTAGTATTTGAAACTTCCACCACAGCGAACAAGTTGCCTGAACCAATCATGTCCTTTCCCTCTAAAATCTTGAAAACATCAATTGGGTCACCCATGATGCGTGTTGGCATTGAGATCCTGTTACTTAGGGCATCATTTGTCAAGGCCTCTGAACAACTTGCGGAAGTGATAGTTAGTATCTTATTCCCCCCCTCAATTTTAATTCAACACTTCTGGTGTGACAATTAAGGCTGCAGTCGAGTACAGAAAAGTTTGTAAAACTTCTTTTTGGGAATCTACTACGTGGAAACATTGTTGTATTTGTTTATATCCTGCTGCCTTTGGTAATGAGTTAGGTTGAAGGATTTGATGAGACAAACGTTGGGTTGGTTAGTTCTCAACAACCATTTACTACATGAATTGTACAGCTGATAGTTTAGTGAGTACTTAGCAAGTCAGTGTTGTATATTTGAGTCGGATGGGCTCCAACACTGACTAATTGCATTCATCTCTGAACAATAATTTACGTTGCAGATTCCTGGATTGTGTGTTTGGGCTTAGTGGAGAAAAAAGCTGTTAGAATTGACAGTGCTGGTGCTATGGTTGTGGATTTCTAGGTGTTCAAGATGAGGATTGAGACAAGTGGGTTATTTATTAAATGAACACATGGATGATTCCAAACAAATCTGTTGAAAATTGTTAACTGGGTCACCAAGGTATTTACATTTTACCTTGTCTGCTCTTCCCTTTCTCCAAAGAATTTGTGTGGTTTAAAAATACAGGTATAAAAAGCACTTGTGTTTTACTGAGAATTTCTTTTGTTTGAGTATTCTGATTTGTGGCAAATTAGATATATTGACTTTCACAACAGCACAAAAAAACCTGATCAGTCGACTGAGATCAGTCCGATTTACTGCCTTTTCTGTGTCAGCTGGACTTAATGGTTTCCTTTCTCATTCTTTTGATGGCTTGGCCTCTTCCTTTGCCTTCAGAGGTATGACTTCTGCCAGCATTACGTTGGTTTCCGCTGACTCGCCTGGCAGTTGGCTGGAACCAGTAGGCCAGAGACTGGATGTCTTAACAAAGTCAGAATTGCCTCTCATTCGCCGCTTTTTCAGGCTGACCTTGAGATCTGACACCTGATAGGCCAAGGCAGCTGTTGATACCAACAAGATAGTGCACAGAATTATTAATATGCCTATTATGATTAAATAAATCAAAAGTTCTCTGCATTTTGTGCTTTGACTTGAAAGAGAATGCTCAGTAACAATTTCTTTGGTAGTTGTCAAAAAAGGAGTTGTACCATAAGCAGTGTATTCATTTCTCGCGGTTTTCGAAAGAGGATTTGCACCATTAGCAACATATTCTTTTTTAGTGGTCACCGGAAAAAGACCCGCACCCTCAGTAACGTATTCTTCCTTGGTCGTTACAAGATGATCTGGACCCTCAGTAACGTATTCTTCCTCGGTTGTTACAAGATGATCTGGACCCTCAGTAACGTATTCCTT
Organism: Heptranchias perlo; assembly: GCF_035084215.1. Taxonomy (NCBI): domain Eukaryota; kingdom Metazoa; phylum Chordata; class Chondrichthyes; order Hexanchiformes; family Hexanchidae; genus Heptranchias; species Heptranchias perlo. Next base: position 33,163,266 of record NC_090352.1, read on the forward strand.
GGTCGTTACAAGATGATCTGGACCCTCAGTAACGTATTCTTTCTCTGTCATTACAAGAAGATCTGGACCGTCAGTAACGTATTCTTCCTCGGTTGTTACAAGATCATCTGGACCCTCAGTAACGTATTCTTCCTCGGTGGTTGTTTGAAGAGTGTTGGCCTTGATCTGAGCAGACAAAAGGGCCAATATTCCAGCTGCCACCAAGAAAAGTTTTTTTATATATCGATTCATTGTTCTTGGGACTTCACCTGTCAATGGATCATTTAAAAAAAAGTTGTGATTTGTAATTTTGTACATACGTATGTTTCATACTGAAGTGAGAGAACAGCAAAGAAATCTGTTCAAACTTGAACCCGGTCAGACTCCAGTTTTTTCCTCCAATTACTCTCCATCTCTGCTGAATATGCAACTCACACTAGGATCAGTAAAATACAAACACATTTTATACCTATTAAGACTTTTTGCTTCAGTCCTGTTCCATTTGTTCTGACCCTGTGTCTCCATGTCACATTCTGCAGTTCTATGAAATGAACGGGCTTTATACTTTTTGACCGTCTGAAGGGACTCCATCCATTGGGTATGAAGAACCTCAACTTTCACATTGCTGAGAACTGGAAGGGACAATTTTTTTTTTCTTGCCCATCTGTTACTCCCGCTCCAAGATTTTGAATCCTTGCTGTGGTGCAGGTGCCCTGTCGAAGTGGCTGCTATTTGTATGTGAGCCTACCTGCTTTGAGCAGGGGTTCATTGGATAGCATTGTAAATCTGGACAGGATTCTGCCTGCCTTCCTGGGCTCCAAGGCCAAATTAGTCATCCTCACTAAGATCAGCTACTCTTGGCTCACCAGAATCCATGACCTTCCTGGTTGATCTGACCCAGTAACTTGCTGGATGAATGCACCGAGCCACTGAAGAGCCTTAAGGGACAACTCTGTAATCTTTTAATGGTTGGAATGGTCTCAGTTCTCATACCTAACCACAGGCTAATACGATGAGTGGTTGAACCATATTTTGCTCTTGACATAATACTGAACGCTGTTTCATTTTCCACGGACAGCGCTTTTTGGGGAAAATTTAAAATCCAAAATCTTCAGCTTGTCCCTAACGGCTTTAAGAAATTCCTTTCATTAAAAAAATAATTAACACTTTCAGTTTAGAAAGTTGTGACATCCCGTTAAGAGCAGTTTCAGTTTGGATGGCTTTAAAGTTTCTTCAGTCTGGAAGAATCATTTCATTTTTCCTTTTCCAATTTCCCTCCTCCTTTGCTTCAGGCAATGACTCTTGCTGGGATATGTTTTACACACACCATTGTCTGGGACATTGCCCAAGCACCCATTCTTGTGTGGCAATAGTGAGTGTCAGTGGGTTATTTGACCATGCATCACAACCGTGTCCAATGTTATCACCCAGCGCTCGCTTGCCAGCTGCGGTCAATAGATAGCATGGGATTTACAACATGCAAATGACACTTGGCCTGACCCTGTGCTCCACACAAGAAGTCATCCCTCGCTGATCCCATATTTGTTGATCTGCCTTTCCTTCAACCACCTATCGAACCTATTTTCACAAGTTAACATAATGGCTGCTTCAATCACTAGTATATTCCATAGCCTCACAACCTAGTGTTTTTTTTTTAAATAATTCTCCTGCTCTCAGTTCTAAATCTCTTACAGTTAATCTTGAATCCATGTTTCCTCATTCTAGACCTGTCTCCAGCCTTTGACATGGTTGACCACATCATCTTCCTTCAATGCCTCTCCTCCATCATCCAGCGAGGTGGGACTGTGTTTGCCTGGTTACATTCTTATCTATCCAATCATAGCCAGAGAATCACCTGCAATGGCTTCTCTTCCCGCTTCTGCATAGTTACCTCTGGAGTCGCCCAAGGATCTATCCTTGGCCCTCTTCTATCTCTCATCTACATGCTGTCCATTGGTGACATCGTCTGAAAACACAACATGGGGTTCCACATGTACGCTGACAACATCAGCTCTACTTCACCACCTCTCTTGACCCCTCCACTGTCTCTCATTTGTCACACTGTTTGATCGACATCCAGTACTGGATGAGCAAAAATTTCCTCCAACTAAATATTGGGAAGACCAAAGCCATTGTCTTCGGTCCCCAAAACAAACTCCGTTCCCTTGCCACCGACTCCATCCCTCTCTCTGCCCACTGTCTGAAGCTGAACCAGACCGTTCGCAACCTTGGCGTCCTATTTGACCCGGAGATAAGCTTCCGACCACATATCTGCTCTGTCACCAAGACCACCTCTGTAACATCGTGCGCCGCTGAAACCCTTATCCATGTCTTTGTTACCTCTAGACTCGACTATCCAATGCTCTCCTGGCTGGCCTCCCATCAGCCACTCTCCATAAATTTGAGCTCATCCAAAACTCTGCCCATATCCTAACTCGTACCAAGTCCATTCACCCATCACCCCTGTGCTCGCTGACGTGCGTTGGCTCCTGGTCCAGGAATGCCTCAATTTTAAAATTCTCAACCTTGTTTACAAATCCCTCCATGACCTCACCCCTCTCTATGTCTGTAATCTACTCCAGTCCTACAACCCTCCGAGATCTCTGTGCTTCTCCAATTCTTGCCTCTTGCACATCCCCGATTTTAATCGCTCCACCATTGGCGGCTGTGCCTTCAGCTGCCTAGGCCCTAAGCTCTGGAATTTGCTCCTTAAAACTCTCCACCTCTCTCCTCCTTTTAAGACACTCCTTAAAACCTACCTCTTTGACCAATCTTTTCGTCACTTGTCCTGATACCTCTGTGTGGCTTGGTGTCAAATTTTGTTTGATTGCTCCTGTGAAGCGACTTGGGACGTTTTACTACATTAATGGCGTTAAATAAATGCAAGTTGATATTGTGCCCTGCCCTGCCATGATTTTAAACACCTCTATCAAATAACCCCGTAATCTTCTCTAACAAAATCAGCCCCATTTTTGAAGGCTTTTTTTGTATTTGTGTTTCCTCATACCAGAACAATCTGTGCTGCATCCTCTCTATTGCCTCAACATTCTTCATATGGTGTGGAGCCCAAAACTGCACACAGTACTTCAACTGTAGTTTTACTGAAGATTTATATAGATTCACTACAACATCTCGACTTTTATATTCTATACCTCATGTCATAAAACCCTGTGTTCCATTAGCTTTTTTTAATAGCTTATTCACTTGAGATGCTGCTTTGAATGTCTTGTAAACTTGAACCCTCATCCCTCTGCTCTTCCATGTAACCCATCAAAAGTAGAAGTGTTGGCTGATTTTTCTTGTTCCTCACCCATCTCCAGGTTTTGGGGCACTGTTAGTGTGGCCCTCACTGATAATGGATAGCACAGACTGGCGACTTTTTTCCTCCATGGTTGTGTGTTCCACCTAGTACTCCATTTATTCTTTAGGCCATTGAGGGAGGGTGGCGGGGATTGCAGGGTTGGCAGAGATGTATGCCATTTTACTTCCTTCGGAGTTCAGATTTGCATTCTGTTTGAAGGCTGGTAGTATTGTCATGAGGTAATGAACACAGAGGTGAGCTTCAGCTAATTGTGTATTGCTGAAAAATTTTAATTTAAATGAGGCTCCACATTCTTCTGAGTTAACGCATTGTTGTGCACTGTACTGAATGTACCCTGTGGTTGTAATGTATCATGACTGTTGAATTAGAGATGTAAACAGTGTGTCCCCCAGGGGGGTCAATACTTGGGTATCGAGTGCACAAAATGAAAATTTGCAGGTTATCTGTCGAGAGGACTGGGAAACAATTTCAAAAGGATATAGGTTAGTAAATCGGGCAGAAAGATGTAAGATGAAATTTGATGTGGAGAATGAGGTGATGCATTTTGGGATGGAATATACACTAAATGGTAACTTCAGAAAAGTGGAGGAGCAAAGAGATTTTAGCTTCAGGTGGACAAATCTTGAAAAGTGGGAGCTTCAAGTTGATGAAGCTTAATTCTGATTAAGGTGTCCACAGTCACCAAGGGTTTTTGATGATCAGCGGGAAAAACTATTTCCACTGGTTGGTGAGTCAGTACTAGAGGGTATAAATTTAAAACAAAAACTGAAAATGCTGGAAACACTGAGCATCTGTGGAGACTGACCTTCTTAGCGGTTTCCAGCATGTTCTGTTTTTGTTTTAGATTTCCAGCATCTGCATTTTTTGGGGTATAAATTTGACATTGCTAAAGAACGAAGGGAGAGGTTAGGAAAAACGTTTTTGCATGTAAGGCCCTATCAGTGGTTGGAGAAGAATCCATAATTGCTTTTAAACGGGATAAATAATTTTTAAGGATATGGGAAAAGGCATGGGATTATAGATAAGTGGATAGCTCCTTCAGCGGGCCAGCACATGCGATGTGTCAAATGGCCTTCGCCTGTGATTTTATTCCTGCCTTTATTGATTGTAAGGCTGGTCCATAAAGGATTTTGGCACATCCTCATCCCCGGTGGCTGGAGGAGCACAGCGCAAAGCTACCCATAAATTAGCTCTAATTGTAGCACCAGTGGAAATTACAAATTGGTACAGTAGGGGTCGGGACAGAGTAGGAGAAGCATTATTCTGTATTTGCCCATGAGATGTCTGATACAGATCACCCAAATGGAAGCAGTATTCCTTTCCCCTCCACTGACAAACTTCATATTGATGAAGTATTTAAAAAAAGTAATAACTAAAACTTGTAAATTAAAATTTGCTACCCTGTGTACATCATACTATAACAATGAATACTTTAACTTTTGTTAATGTCAAAAGCTGTGCATTGTACAAAATAGAAGATGCATTCAAAATTGAGCAAAAATGGAGATTTAAATCATAGTTGTGCTTTTGTAATTTTTAAATATGGATTCCTTGTTTAGGCCATACTTGAACCAAGTTGTTTGGACAAAATAAATGTGCAGTCTTGTAGATACTCTAATACTTTGCAAAGCGAGGGTTGCACTAGCTCATCATTTTCTTAGTTTCCCAAAATGTCACTGACATTGAAGAGCTTATATATCTATCCAGACAATGAGAATTTTGTTATTTTCAGCACATAATTTAATTTAGAGTCTCTCCGCTTTGAAAACGTTAAACCCGTGCCTGTGCTTCTCTACTTGAATTCACTATCTCAATCGCATTGCTGTGAAAAAATGTGAGGGGCGAGATCAGCTGTTCCTCTTCAGAACAGAGAAAGGTTGTAGGGAGAGTCACCTAGGGATGTTGGTGTGTAATAACTAGCATCATTGGAGCATTTGATGAAGGTGCGAGAGTAGACCATGGTCAGGAAAGTTTTGTGGGGCAGAGGAGCTCAACTCGGGATTTGAAAAATTCCTTGAAAAAGGAAAACAGAGCTTTACCGCTGCTCTAAAAACGACCGAGTTGTATTTCCCTATTTCTGTCCCAATCCTCCCCCTTCCTCGGCCACAGGCTCTGTAATCAGCTGGTAAGGAGGCACACTATAACCAGCATGAGCTGGCCTTTCAGTTTTACCTTTCTCCCTCGTATATTGTCTCCATTTCTCAAATTTTGCTCTGCCTGTTCTGTTGCTATATATTTTTAAACTGGATGTTTTCTGAACTATTAAACAAATCAAGTACAAAGAGTAAAAACTACGAGAAACTTTTTGACAATTTCTGGGGGATCAGAAAGGAAAGAGAGGTTTCCTCCAGCTCTGCAAAATTGAAGTAAACATGTCAAAACTCTCCAAAAGCTGAGATCAATAGTTACAGTTCTTCAAAAACCTGCTCTTGCATTTTCTGCTATGTCAAAGATCTGGTTGCAAGATTGAATGCAGCAAATGTTTGTTAACCGAGAGAAATCCAACAACTGCAACCTACCTCCAGCCAGCTCCTGATTCAGTCACTTTTCTTAAGTGTGGGTGAAGTATACTCCTAGGTCCAGTGATTTAGCCCAGTTGCTTTTCAAGGTAATGACTTTATTGATGTTGGAGCAGATTGTGATTGAGAAATACTTGCCCAATCCCTTCTATGAATAAGTTGCACCACTATATTCGGTATCGATGACGTTGATGGACCACAAAGGATTAACATATTTCCTATGCAGCAAAAGTGCAATTTCTAAATAGAGCTGCTTGATGTTTTTAAAAATGACCTCAAACTAATGGTTTAAAAAGTGGTTCTCCACATGAGCTGCTGATGGAAGATTTTTTTTTGTGTTGTAGGAGTGGCTGAGAAAATAAAAATAGAAAATGCTGCAAATACACTAAATGTAAAAAAGTGATGGGTCAATGTTTTGAATGTCAGGCCTTGGCCAGAATAGAAATTTGTAGGAATGAACAGCACAAAAGGCGGGGATAGGAGACCACAGGTAAAGGTCAAATCCGGTCTGCTGACCTTTGTCACACAGAGCCAGTTACTGGATTCAGTCAAGAAGTTGAAGGAACATGGATATCAATCAATTATAAAAGAAAATTAATTCTTCTGGAAAAATTGAAATGGTCTTGGTGAACTGTGACACTTGAAATATGTAGGTATTCCCCAATGTTACTGTGTGGTTTAGTGTGGTACCAGGCTGGAAATTTTCTGGAACAACCTCTAAAACGTTCGCTCTGCTGGTTGTGATGCTAATTTAATGAAAGTGAAATTTAAAAGAAGTTTTTTTTTAGAAGTCCATTTACTGCCATTTAGATTGCAGAACGGCATTCACCTGTGCTGCTTCACAAATCAAAGACCATTAAGAGCATAAATTTAAGATAATGAATCATAGAATCATAGAAGTTTACAACATGGAAACAGGCCCTCCGGCCCAACATGTCCATGTCGCCCAGTTTATACCACTAAGCTGGTCCCAATTGTCTGCACTTGGCCCATATCCCTCTATACCCATCTTACCCATGTAACTGTCCAAATGCTTTTTAAAAGACAAAATTGTACCCGCCTCTACTACTGCCTCTGGCAGCTCGTTCCAGACACTCACCACCCTTTGAGTGAAAAAATTGCCCCTCTGGACCCTTTTGTATCTCTCCCCTCTCACCTTAAATCTATGCCCCCTCGTTATAGACTCCCCTACCTTTGGGAAAAGATTTTGACTATCTACCTTATCTGTGCCCCTCATTATTTTATAGACTTCTATAAGATCCCCCCGAAACCTCCTACTCTCCAAGGAAAAAAGTCTCAGTCTATCCAACCTCTCCCTATAAGTCAAACCATCAAGTCCCGGTAGCATCCTAGTAAATCTTTTCTGCACTCTCTTTCTAATTTAATAATATCCTTTCTATAATAGGGTGACCAGAACTGTACACAGTATTCCCTAAGAATTAAAGGGGGAAGTTTGAAAAATGGCTGTCCACCAAGGATGGTTAGAAATGTGCAATGCTAGAAATGGAATGCCACATAGGGTTGTTAAAGCAAAGCCCATAAATTCTTTTAAAAGGGACTTAGATAGCTGCTTGAAAGAGAGGAATGGAAAAAAAATATGAGGAGCAAGCAGAAAAGTGGGATTAGGTTAGGTGATTCATGGGAGAAAAGGACATGCACAAACGTGATGAGCCAAATGCCCTGTTTGTGTTGCAACATTTTATGATTCTTTGAAGGAAAGCAACCAGGTGTGTGAGTGCCATTCTTTTGTCCCAAACCAAAACCGTTGCATTACTGAAATAAACCAAAGTCACTTACTTTTGTATTCAGGTGCTTAGCAATAGACTGACCATTTGTATCTGGGAACTGGTCCTAAATATGATACGCCAAAGGCAGGTGCCTTTTACTGCCCTCAGATTGTGGACTTACACTTCAAAAATGATGAATCATATTGGTATATTTTTGGAACATGTGCAACGTGATTTTCTTTTGCGTAAAGTGTCCAAATGGCTTTCAAAAGAGGAATAGTTTGTCTTCTGTGTGTTGGTTTTATTTTTAAAGGGACCTTGGAGCACTTCGGTCCTGGTGTAACATTTATGTTGCCCTTTGTACTGTACTTCACTGTCAGATATTTATTTCATCTGTGCAGCATAACACTGCCATTGCTTAGTGTAAGCAAAACTCGCTGTAAGAGGTGACCTCACCTTTTTAATTCACACTGCTGTTAGTGCAAAACCCACTCATTTAGCTCGGACAACTCCGTGTCACCATTCTAGTTTTTTTTTGAGTGGTTGAAAATAGATGACTACATAATTTGCTGGCAGTAATCCAAGGCCAGAAAGCATCACACTGTACGTATGTTTGAGCGAGCATGCATGCACGCATAGAACTCTATCATCTCCCACTTCATAGCAAGTGAGTGGGTAGCATGAATACATCTCCCCACTTGTAACAAATGCTGTCAGCACTGCACCAGCAAGTGCAATAGGAGTAAAAATAAATTCATTTTTATGCCAGGGTTTTATTAAGAAACATAGATATGCCCATTAACTGTGTGGGCCAATGTAAAACCTGGAATTGGCCCTGGTAGAAGACAAAACTGTGTTCTGTCATAAAGATTACTGGAGTTCAAGATAAAAGAAAGAACTGGCATTTGTTTCGCACCTTTCAGGACATCCCAAAGCGCTTCACAGCCAAAGATACCCAAATGTGAACAGATCCATGCCACGATACTTACTCTGATTTCAGTTTAGTTAATCACCAGTGCTAACTGTAGATGAACAAACAGTTGTATGCATTAAATTGATTGGTACAATTGGACATTAAAGGTTCAAGGTCGTTATGACATTTTAGTTTTCTGGCATGCAAGTGCAACATACCACAAAACAAAAAGCAGGACTACATTGGGGGACAGTGTGCACTTTGTGAAGTGTTAAAGCTGTGGTCCAACAAAAATCAGTCGAGCTGAAGCATCAACTGGGTTTTTTTAAATAAAAGAAAAATTCATGCAGTTGGCAACTTATTTTGGTGGCCCTATGTTGTGTCCCATTGATATATGCAACAACAAAGAAAGAGCTTGCATTTATATTGCAGCTTTCATGTCTTCAGGGCATCCCAAAGCACTTGACAGCCACTAATTATTTTTAAGCGTAGTCACCATTGTTGTGTAGGCAAACGTGACAGTCAATGTACGCACAGTAAGATCTCACAAAGAGCTGACTAGATATTCTGTTTTGATGGTGTTTGAGGGATATATGTTTGCCTGGACAGAGGGAAAACTTCCCCGCTGTTCTTTTGATTGGTGCTATGGGATCTTTTGTATGCATCTAAAGCCAGTGGGCGAGATCTTGGTTCAACAACTCATCTGAAAGATGGCGTCACAGACAAGGCATCACTTCCTCAGTAACTCCACTGGAATGTCAGCCTAGATTACGTGCTCAAGTGCTGGGGTCTGGCTTGCAACCACAATTTTGAGACTCAGTCCAGAATGCTACCAACTTTGCCAAGACAACACATGACCTAGTGCTCTCACAGGAATCCTTGAATTGTATAATGTCTTTGGGTGAGACATTAACCTGAGGTCCAGTTTACTTTTCTGCTAGTTGAGATGGATGTTTAAGATCCCATGGTGCTATTAGATGTATTATTCTTGTGCTCTGACCAATATTCCTCCCTCAACCAACAGTGCCAAAAACAGATTAACTGACTCTTCATCTCACAAAAGGATTGTCATGCTCACTTACATTGAGTAAGTGTGCTTCAAAGTAGTGGAACGTTTCTAAAGGTGTGATGAGGCGTATGTAAAAATGCAAATTCTTTACATTGAATTGTTCATCTTGTGTAGGATGTAGTTCTAATGTAAAAGGTTAATTTGCGATCTTTCAAAATGAATTCCCATTTGTGAACACCACTGATTGCCACCTCACTTCTCTGTGCATGTGTCTGCCTCTTGCGTCAATACATCCAGTAAAAGATTATCTTTTATTTAGTCGGCATTTCTTCAACACAGCTGCGATGATGGTCTTCCATCCCCCTCCAATCCCATGCCTATTCATCCAGTGGAAAAAGATATTTGAGTAACCGACATGCTCACACAGCTCTTGTTCTTTGGAATAAAAAGATGCATTTCTCTCCTCCCCCACCCCACCCCCCAAGCTTCTCTTCCCCACCTCCAGCTGTGACGCAAGCCATTGGCTCCCACAGGAAAGATTATAGATGTTCTCAAATCTGAATGGTGCACTAGCTGTGCCCAAAAGTTAGAAGGTACCATTTGTGTGGGAGTGTAACTTCAGTACAGGTCTGATGTGCAAGAAACTGCCCAGTTCACCGTAGAAATTAGTTCAATGCAATGAGGAATAACTCGAGTTTTTCATTTCCCCCACACAGGTTCAAGACTGGGCAGATAAACGGTGATTTGCTCATTTATCACGTGCTCCTAACTCTGAAGCCATATTATGCCAAGCCATACGAGATTGTTGTGGACCTTACCCACGCAGGACCTAGCAATCGTTTCAAAACGGACTTCCTCTCCAAATGGTTCGTGGTTTTTCCTGGGGCCGCCTACGAGAACGTGGCCGCGGTCTACATCTACAACTGTAACTCTTGGGTCAGAGAATACACAAAGTATCACGAACGGCTTCTAACTGGACTTAAGGGAAGCAAAAAACTGATATTCATTGACTCGCCTGGGAAACTTGTGGAACACATTGAACCGGATCATCAGAAGCTTCCTGCAGCCACTCTGGCTCTAGAGGAGGACCTGAAAGTATTTCACAATGCTCTAAAATTGGCTCACAAGGACACTAAAGTCTCCATCAAGGTGGGAGGTTCTTCCTTCAAAAGTCTCAAATCTGTCCTACCAGTCGCATTTGATCTTAAGTGTCTGAAGTCAGATGGTATTAGTTTAAAATCAGTGGGACTGCAGAAATTAGCAACTGTTCAAGTGGAACATAGGCGAGTGGGTGGGAAATCCAGAAGCAAAATGCCAGTGAAATGTTCATTGTCAAAATGGGAGGAGCTGTAAAGCTGTGAGTCGTTCGATATATTTCATGTTTTGTCGGGTTTTGTTTATTCTAAAGCAGAACTTTTTGAATTCTTGAAATGTATTATAGTTTTAAAAACGTTTAGTTTTAAAAAGTAACTGTGTGGCAAAAATGGTCATTGTTGCCCCACCCCAATGGGTTACTTGATAGGGTTTGCAGAAATTGGAAGGGTCTTGACAACATCGGACATGGTCAAAAATTAAAATACATGTTTATAGAAATGTAACATGGGTACATGCAGTGAAAACGAAGTTAAGTGAGATTTAAGTTTCACTTTCTTACATGGAGTAAAGGCACAAAAACAGGTAGCTTCAAATCAGCTTGGTTTCGTTAGTAGCACTTGGACCTCTGAATCAGAAACTTGTGTCTTCAAGTACCACTCCAGAACCTGAGGTCATAATCTAGGTTAACACACTAGTGCTACTTTTTGGGTGAGATATTCAATTGAAATCCCATGTGCCTGTTCAGGTCGGCATTAAAGGTCCCATAATGCTATTCGAAGAAGATTGGAGGCGTTTTCTTGGTGTCCTGGCCAAAATTCTTCTCTAAAACAGCACCAAAATAACTATGCATTGAGTTTCTGAATCTAGATCATTTATGTAAACAGCTGCCATCTCTACTGTTGCACAGCCAGTACTGCTGTATAAAATTACATCTGCTATAGATGCATCAGAGGGTCACCAATACGGTTACTGCCCCATGGTTCCAATCCTCTTGGTTTAAGGAGGCAGCATAATGATGGATGGCAACATTAGAACCAAATTAGTTGAGGTTTACAACAACTGTAATACATTGTCTTAAATAGCATCTACCTTTGGTCTCTTAACAGTCTTGACTGTTTATTTTTTTTAAAAAACGACATAAAACTTTCTCTTCCCCTGCCCCCCCTCAATATCTCTGTTCATCATTATGACGAAGTGGTCTTTGGCAAACAGCTGAGAGTTTTACTGCAACTCTATCAAAAAATGATATCAACACATTTATTTGATGTAATAACACTTTATAGTGCATTGTTTGTGGTCCTGTGAGATTTCTCTGCACCTTTTTTCTTTTAAATTAGGTGGGATCCACAGCAGTTCAGGTGACGTCGGCAGAACGGACGCGGGTTCTTGGCCAGTCTGTATTTCTCAATGACATTTACTACGCTTCAGAAATTGAGGAAATCTGCCTGGTAGATGAAAGCCAGTTCACATTAACTATTGCCAATCAAGGCACACCACTAACATTCATGCACCAAGAATGTGAGGCAATAGTGCAATCTATTATCCATATAAGGACGCGTTGGGAATTGTCACAACCAGACTCTATCCCACAGCACACTAAAATACGACCAAAGGATGTTCCAGGAACACTGCTGAACATAGCACTTCTGAACCTTGGGAGCTCAGACCCAAGCTTACGGTATGTTTTATCACCTTTATATTCCCTAGTTTAACACTGTCGAGTTCAAACAGTTTGTTAGAAAATTTTCACCCCTTTATCTCGGATTTAACGTGCTAAATTTTACAGAATTTTTCCACTCAGATAATTCATTTTCATGGGCTGGGCTACCTTCAGACTTCAGTCTCTTGACTGCATAAAGCTGTAATGATGGGCCAACCTGGTTAAGAACTGGTGCAAAAATGATGGTTTCGAAAATATCTCTTTCCTTACTAGAGAGAGAGAATTTTAAAGGAAAGCTCTTGTGTATGAGATGCTGACTGTCACTCTTTTTTTCTCTGCCATTTCCATTTCCCAAGTCCTATGATTGGCATTAGCAAGAGACCAAAATGCGGAGCTCTATGCTGCAAGAAACCTGCCATTTCAGTATAATTATGCTACTACAAGCCGGTATCTTCGAAATTAGTCATGCTGGAAGCATGTATTCCCCCACCCACATGTGCATGGATAAGCAAAATGATTTATCTCTGCCCTGCCCATTTGCAAAAAAAAAATTCAAGATCCAGTCGTGCATCTTCCACCCCTTCCCCATCCTCCAGCAACTAAACTGAATAGTTCCAAAAAGAAAAGGTTGAACAAATGTGTGAATTTTAATCCATTGCTCCATTACAACTGATGTAATGTTCACATATTTACATGTTTTTTTTTATTACCCGATGCAAAGTTGCTGTGCTACCTCAGTGAGGTGGATTAAAACTGTGACTGAAAGGGAAAGTGAACATTGGTGGGTGGGTGGGTAGGTCGGTAGAGTTGGAAATTTTCAGCAAAAGACGTGGCGGCTGCTGTGTGTTGCCTCCTTCAGCTGCCGACCTTCAACTTGCTGACTCCTGAACCAGTTCTTTCAGAGCCTTGCTGACTGAGATCATGAACCCATGAACTTTCCCACTTGTAGATACTTGCTTGAGTTCAGTCCAAACCTTGAAAAGCCAAAAAGGAAGAGGAAATAAACCAAAAACGAGATTTTTGGGAGGAAGAAACATTAATTGGGAAAACACAATGGTACAAATGATATAAATGAAATTATTACACATTTCTATTTCATTATCGTGCATCATTTAGCAGACTTTGTCACGCCTGATCAGATACAGTTTGTTCATCTTTAAGAATCTGTACAGTATGTCAGTAACTTATTTAAATAAACATTCATAGTCTTCAGGAACAATCTGCACACCTATCAACTAAATCTTGAGGAATTTTTGGAGGGAGATTCAAATTTTTTCCTTGTTTTTGTCTTTGTCCTTTCTGCTCTTTTTCTCTTCCCTCCCTACCCTGCCCCACTATTGCTGTCACATATCATTCTCTACTAAAGTAATCTACGTGTGCCCAAGGCCTTGCCAATGCTGCAAAAATTCACACTCCCAACCTGCAGGCACGGGATTAGTTTCTGTTCATTCCCTTCTGTAAATGTTGTGTGTGAGAGTGAGAAGTCACTGAGTAGTTGAGTCTTGACTATGATGCTATATTTTAAATATATGCTGGTGAGATGACTAAGTGAATTAATTTTGTCAGTTTTCTAGTGTCATTTAAATTGATCCAAGAGTTAAAATTTAGTTGGATGCTTGTGAATGATGGTCCTCCCTGATAGAATCATAGAATGGTTACGGCACAGAAGACGGCCATTTCGTCCATCGAGTCTGTGCCGGCTCTCTGCAAGAGCAATCCAGCTAGCCCCACTCTGATACTCTTTTCCCGTAGCCCTGCAAATTTTTCTCTTTCAGGTACCTATCTAATTCCCCTGTGAAAGTCACAATTGACCCTGCTTCCACCATCCTTTCAGGCGATGCATTCCAGGTCCTAACCACTCGCTGTGTTTATAAAAAAAAAGATTTTCCTCATGTCTCTTTTTTGGTTCTTTTGCCAATCACCTTAAACCTACGTCTTCTGGTTCGTGACCCTTCCGCCAGTGTGAACAATTTTTCTTCATTTACTTTGTCTAGACCCTTCATGATATAATACAACAGATGGATAACTTAAATTGGCTTACTCAATGTATTCTTGCTTTAAGTGTGAAACCCATGTCAAGGTTCAAGGCCTATAAATGCAGGGCGCCATCAAAGTTGAAAAGTTTGAAGAGGTACGGATAGCTTTAATTCGTTATCCCCAGTGCCTGAGCATCTGAATAATGTAGTTGTTTTGAAATCAGCCTTGGACATCAAGTGGAAAGTCTGATGTCATTTTTTTTAATGTTTTGCTATAACTTGAGTATATCAGTGCTGACAGGAAATTCTAGAAACAGATAGTGGTGATGTGAAGTTCATCTGTAATATCAGAAAGGAATGGTAAGTATGTGTGGGTGTTTTTTTTTCTTCACCGACACCATATTGACCAATTCATCACTCTGTAAAATGTCAGTGGCCAACCCAAAAATTAATCTCTTTGCATTTTTGGTATATATTTTAATGAAAATGAATGGAACATCAGACCTGAGTCACAGTCCTCAATCCACCGTCTCCCACCGCTGGAATTATTGTTCAGCTTGTTAGGTACAGTTGCAGTAAGAGATGGCACCTTCAACAATGTTGCAAAATGCAAACCTTGAAGAGTACAGACTCGTCATAATCCATAGAGCATGCTGTTTGAGATTTCACCTAATACGTTTGTTTTCAAGGGTGCATTTACACTACAATTTTAGCATCAATGCGAGTAGCTTCTCCTGCGCACGGATGCTAGTGCTGCTGCATCGATGTGCCGAGTGGAGTGTTTTTTATGTAATGTAATTGCATTATTATGTGGAAAATGTACTATTTTGTTCAAAAATTGTTACAAATGTCAATTTTTTTTAAAGAATCTTGTGAAATCTAATATGAGAAAGGAAGTCATCACAGACACAGAGGCAACATTTCAATTGACCTCCGATGAGACCCCATATAATTCATCCTTGCCAAATCTGTGAGGTTAATGGAATGGTCTCCCTGAACACATCCAAAATAACTAACGATTCCCCATCACCCCTAACCATTATTTGTTGTTAAAATATGATGGCTCTGTTGAATTTTTAACCTAGCTGAAACTACAGCTATCTTCAATAACATAGCCGAGTCTTTGCCTAAATAGAAAGCTGGAACAAGGAATGTCGGGGCATTGTTCTGCGTCTGTTAAAAATCCCATGGCCTGCTTTGAAGAAAAGCAGGTATTTCTCCCAGTGTCGTGGCCAACACTTCTCCATCAGCCAAGGCCACCAGAACAGATTAACTGGTCAATCATGTTCGTGCTGTTTATTGCGTCTTACTACATGCAAAATGCTATCATGTTAGCCGATATATCACTGCATTACAAAGCAATTAAATTTTATGTGGAGCGCTTTGAAAGACTCACAGCACTACACAAATGAAGGTCTTTTCCGTTTTCATCTTAGGATGTTGTGTGGAATTTTTGAAAAATTTTCTCAGACTGACTATGTAAAACATATTATTACAAGAACTTTTAAATATTGCTATTTTAACTTATTAAACTGGACTAGTGCAGTTCAAGTCAAAGATCAGCCATGATCTTACTGAATGGCGGAGCAGACTTGAGGGCCGTATGGCCTAATCCTGCTCCTATTTCTTACGTTCTTATGGACAAAACATTTATTGCAACATAAGTAGTGTGGAATTATGACTTCAATTTGCACAGTTCTAGAACCACCTAAGTATTATAAAGAGAAAAGTGACTGGCTGTGCATTACAAAGCAGTCACACACTTTAAAGTGTCTCCATTGACACCACTGTGTCAGCCAGTGAGTTGGAGACAGGGCTGGGACTTACAGCAGGACTCACAGAAAACAGTCTATTTTACAAGAAACAAAGCGTATTTACTCAGCAAACCAAGTCCCTTTAAACTGCGCACTACAGCAAACAGTCTACAGAGTCTATTTAAAAGGAGCCTCTCTGAACTGGAGCAAAAACAGAACTCATGACCGAAACTACAGTCTCCCGAGAAAAACAGGGTGATTTTTCCAGCAAAATGCAGTGAATGGAGGATAGTCACATAATACAAATTATGTGCGTAAAATCAATCCCAGTCACTTAGAGCAGTGCGGGCTCTAGGCTTAATTGATGGGGTAATTACCCAATCATCTCCATTCTGGCTGGGAATAGTGGTGTCACTATATGCAGTATGCAGCCCATACTTGAGGGTTTCAAATGCCACCACAAACTCCCAAGAGAGATGGTTGAGGGTACATTACAGCCTGTAAAAGTTTATTTTCTAAAATGTATCCATTTTTTAAAAGAAATTCCTGTACTGTTTCAATTCTGATACATTGTTTCAGTTCTAATCTTTTGTTCTCACCAAGTTTTCCTATGTGGATCTCACCAACATGGTTGCCACATCTTCCTACATTGCTGACCATATATGCCAGCCATCAGCTCTTTATGCACACAGTCTGCATTTCAAACTTCATGTCCCATGTTTCTGGATGAAAACCAGCAATGTTCTTGGTAGGAGGGGTACAGTGCAAGGAGAATTGGAAAAGAGTGCCAATGCAAATGAATTGGGAGGGATGTGGGGGATGGGAGGAGAGGAGGAAGAGTATTCGTATAAATTGGGCAAAGAAATGGTGAAATGCCTCCCATACACGCTGGGATGCTTCGTGGAAAAAGAAAGGTGCAAGTGAACACTGGGAAAGGAGAGGCTGGGGGGAGGGGGAAGAGGAGTGCCAGTGTGAACCAGTGAGAGAGAGGGTGAAGAGTGCTCCCATGAACTGGGAAGAAGGAGAAAGAGTCGCTCTGTGAAGAGGGGGAGAAGACTGACTTTGTCCCTGTGGCAACTGTACAAACCGACTTTAAAACAATTTAACAGCGTATTTACTCAGCAAATCAAGTCTCTTTTAAACTGCACACTACAGCAAACAATCTACAGAATCTATTTAAAAGGAGCCTCTATGAACTGGAGCAAACAGAACTCATGACCGAAACTAGTCTCCCGAGAAAAACAGGGTGATTTTTCCAGCAAAATGCCGTGAGTATAAAAAGAAAGACTTGCATTTATATAGCACCTTTCATGACCTCAGGATGTCCCAAAGTGCTTTACAGCCAGTGAAATACTTTTGAAGTGAAGTCATTGTTGGAATCCTGAGCTCACAATTTCTCCCCAACAATTGGGGGGAAATCCCTAAAATGTTGCCATAATCTTCTGTACAAGTGATGGGATATTGGGTATACCCGCAGCTTCAGCTATGACAAACCTATGTCCAACTGCACTTTGTGTGTCTGCGTAATAGCCTATATTCAGGGCTGTTCTTTCCAGCTTTATTGGGGCTGTCAGATTTTTTGAGACTGTTGGTCAGTTTTTATTAATTTTCTAGGTTGACATGTATGCATGACAGAAAGAGGGAGTGTTTTACAAGATTAGGATATTGAGCAAGGTTATAATGAGGTCACTGTGCTAAATGGGATAGATTCATAACAGATCTAGCAGCTCAAAACTGGGCATCCATGAGGCGCTGTGGGCCATCAGCAGCAGCAGAATTGTATTCCAGCACAATCTGTAACCTCATGGCCTGGTATATTCCTCACTCTACCATTACCAACAAGCCAGGGGATCAACCCTGGTTCAATGAGGAGTGTAGAAGAGCATGCCAGGAGCAGCACCAGGCGTACCTAAAAATGAGGTGCCAACCTGGTGAAGCTACAGCTCAGGACTACATGCACGCTAAACAGCGGAATCAACATGCTATAGACAGAGCTAAGCGATTCCACAACCAACGGATCAGATCAAAGCTCTGCAGTCCTGCCACATCCAGTCGTGAATGGTGGTGGACAATTAAACAACTAACAGGAGGAGGAGGCTCTGTAAACATCCCCATCTCCATGATGGCGGAATCCAGCACGTGAGTACAAAAGACAAGGCTGAAACGTTTGCGACCATCTTCAGCCAGAAGGGCCGAGTGGATGATCCACCTCTGCCTCCTCCCGATATCCCCACCATCACAGAAGCCCGTCTTCAGCCAATTCGATTCACTCCACGTGATATCAAGGAACAGCTGAGTGCACTGGATACATCCAAGGCTATGGGCCTGACAACATCCCGGCTGTCGTGCTGAAGATTTGTGCTCCAGAACTAGCCATGCCTCTAGCCAAACTGTTCCAGTACAGCTACAACACTGGCATCTACAAGACAATGTGGAAAATTGTCCTGTCCACAAAAATCAGGACAAATCCAATCTGGCCAATTACCGCCCCATCAGTCCACTCCCAATCATCAGCTAAGTGATGGAAGGTGTCGTCGACAGTGCTATCAAGCAGCACTTACTCACCAGTAACCTGCTTACCGATGCTCAGTTTGGGTTCTGCCAGGACCGCTCTGCTCCAGACTTCATTACAGCCCTGGTCCAAACATGGACAAGAGAGATGAATTCCAGAGGTGAGGTGTGAGTGACTGCCCTTGACATCAAGGCAGCATTTGATGAAGTGTGGCACCAAGGAGCCCTAGTAAAATTGAAGTCAGTGGGAATCCGGGGGAAAACTCTCCAGTGGCTGGAGTCATACCTAGCACAAAGGAAGATAGTAGTGGTTGTTGGAGGCCAATCATCTCAGCCACAGGACATTGCTGCAGGAATTCCTCAGGGCAGTGTCCTAGGCCCAACCATCTTCAGCCTCTTTGCATCCTCCTCACAGCTCACATTCCACCCCAGCTTTGTGTTGTCTGCAAACTTGGAAATGTTAGATTTAGTTCTCTCATCCAAATCATTGATATATATTGTGAATAGTTGGGGCCCAAGCACTGATCCCTGCGGTACCCCACTAGTTACTGCCTGCCACCCGGAAAAAGACTCGTTTATTCCTGCTCTGTTTCCTGTCTGTCAACCAGTTCTCAATCCATGCCAGTATATTCCCCCCAATCCCATGTGCTTTAATTTTGCACACGAACCTCTTGTGTGGGACCTTATCAAAAGCCTTCTGAAAATCCAAATACACCACATCCACTAGTTCTCCCCTATCTATTCTACTAGTTACATCCTCAAAAAACTCCAGTAGATTTGTTAAGCATGATTTCTCTTTCATAAACCCATGCTGACTTTGCCCAATCCCATTAATGCCCTCCGAGTGTTCTGTTACCACATCTTTTATAATAAACTCTTGCATTTTCCCCACTACTGATGTTAGGCTAACTGATCTGTAATTCCGTGTTTTTTCTCCCTTTTTTAAATAGTGGGGTTACATCTGCCACCCTCCAATCTGTAGGAACTGTTCCAGAGTCTTGAGAATTTTGGAAGATGATCACCAATGCATCCACTATTTCCAGGGCCACTTCCTTTAGTACTCTGGGATGTAGATTATCAGGCCCTGGGTATTTGTCAGCCTTCAGCCCCATTAATTTCCCTAGCACTTTTTTTTACTAATACTGGTTTCCTTCAGTTCCTCCCTCTCACTAGACCCTTGGTTCCCTAACATTCATGCCAGAAAAGTGCCAGGCAATGACCATCTCCAACAAGAGAGAGTCTAACCACCTCCCCTTGACATTCAACAGCATTACCATCGCCGAATCCCCCACCATCAACATCCTGGGGGTTACCATTGACCAGAAACTTAACTGGACCAGCCATATAAATACTGTGGTTACAAGAGCAGGTCAGAGGCTGGATATTTTGCGGCGAGTGACTCACCTCCTGACTCCCTAAAGTCTTTCCACCATCTACAAGGCACAGGTCAGGAGTGTGATGGAATACTCTCCATTTGCCTGGATGAGTGCAGCTCCAACAACACTCAAGCGTGTCACCATCCAGGACAAAGCAGTCCGCTTGATTGACACCCCATCCACCACCCTAAACATTCACTCCCTTCACCACTGGTGCACTGTGGCCACAGTGTGTACTATCCACAAGATGCACTGCAGCAACTCGCCAAGGCTTCTTCGACCGCGCCTGCCAAACCCACGACCTCTACCATCTAGAAGGCCAAGGGCAGCAAGCACATGGGAACAACACCACCTGCGCGTTCCCTTCCAAGTCATACACCATCCCGACTTGGAAATATTTTGCCGTTCCTTCATCGTCGCTGCGTCAAAATCCTGGAACTCCCTTCCTAACAGAACTGTGGGAGAACCTTCACACGGACTTCAGCAGTTCAAGAAGGTGGCTCATCACCACTTTCTCAAGGGCAATAAATGCTGGCCTCGCCAGCGACGCCGACATCCCATGAATGAATTTTTTTTTAAATGTTGAGGGGGGACCATTTAACGGTCTGATGCATACTCACGGTAGCCTGCAGTTTCTTTGAGAGAAATGACAGGAAAATCCCCCAAAGTACTCAACCTCACAATGCAACAATGGCAAACACCTGAAAACAAGTTTCTTTGATGTGGCCCCTCACAGTATGGATTAGGTTTAAAAAAAACACAAAATGGAGAAGAGCTCCCAACTGAGTGGGTCATCCTGATTGACTACCAACAAGGAGCACAAAGCATCCTTCAGTGCATCTTTCCAGTTGCTTGTAATTTTTTCTGTCAAATATAGAGTTGTATCTGATCTTTTTTTTGCCTGGTATTGATGTGTTGATTTGTCAGAATTTAACATGAATCATATTCCTACTGGTTGTGAAATTACTCTGGTTCTATTGAGAATATTTTCATGAGCCGAATTGATGATGGATGCAGTGGTTTTTCTTCACTTTCTTGCCCGTTGGATGGATACTGAAGAAATCTCAAAGATTCCAGAAATTGGGGAAGAAGGCAACTAGTATATATCACATACAGCAATAGTTTTTCTGAGATTTCTTCAGCCAGAATCTCTGCAGTGAAGAAGGTAAGTATAGAGAAATGGCAGCTACTTTGTTTAGGAATGCAAAACTTTCAAGTGAAGTTCATGTAGCTGTATTCTCCACTTGCTTTCAAATTAATCTGGGTCTCTGATCTGCAATGAGCATGATACATGCCAGTTTCAGAGGCATGAAGTTGCCATATTTATTCATTGCACCAAACATGAGATTTTTAGCTGCTAGTTTCCTCTTCGGGGATTGAAAATATGATTTTGGAGGGGGTGGGGTTGGTGGGGGACTTTTTTGGCATGTGTAGAGTTGACCCCATTCATGTCAACTTCAAGTGGAATACCTGCAGCTTTGACCATCTAAAATACTACCCTCTGTTCTAAATGGTGTTTACCAGCTGGTTTCAAACAGGTTAAACCTAGTTTATATATGGAATGAATATTCTCAACTGGAAAAATATTGTTATGATGTGCACAAGCACCACTTCTTTGTTTCCTTTGGTACGATTTTTAATTTTGCATTTGATGTTTTTGCGCTCCCATAGGTCTGCTGCCTATAATCTCCTGTGTGCCTTAACATGCACCTTCAATCTGAAGATTGAGGGTCAGTTGCTGGAGACATCTGGACTGTGCATCCCTGCAAACAACACATTATTTATTGTCTCCATCAGTAAAACCTTGGCAGCGAATGAGCCTCACCTGACACTGGAGTTCCTCGAAGAGTGCATCTCAGGATTCAGCAAATCCAGTAAGCACATTTTGTTTTGGAGAATGACTGACTCAATATTGCCGTTTGGAAGGGTCTGGGTGGTTGAATGGGTTATATACTGTCCTTTCACCTCTGATCCATTCTGGTATTTCCTGAATGTTTTAAATGTGCCCCCTATTTGTTTTAACCCATTTGTCCCCTCTGATCTCTTTGGGCAGTGCAGGACCTGCAGTTGAGAGGGTAACCTGTTCTGAACTAGCCACAAAGTGGTGTGACAAGGGTGACCTGCATGTTCCACCCTGTTTTTCCCCACCAGCCTCGACTTGGTACCCCTTGCTGATGGTTCAGGCCAGATTATAAATGTGGTTTGTTAGGAATTACAGGAGTGTGCCAGTGACACTGTGCACTGGGGCACCAAACAGTTTCACTTTCCATCTGTGAGAAGTGAGCAGCAGAGTATTTCACCACCTAAAAAAAACCGCAAGCTTAACGCCATCAACTGAAACTTTACTTCCCGATGAGTGAGGCTGCTAGTCCCCGGCAAGAAGCAGGGAAAGCTCACTGGAGAGAAATCCATTCTTTGTCAGGCAGATTGATAGGGAGGCAGTGATAGTTCTGTGGAGAAATCCGTATAATTAGACAGAGGAGAGTGATTGAGAAATTGAAGGCAAAAATGTTATGAAAATATTTTTATAAACCTGGCTAAAATCTACAGAATATCCAGTGAAATTTTGCATAAGTATATGAATGGTTCAAGATAGTGATTCAGTGCCAAGTCATAGTCTAGTCCTCAAAACTATAGCTCATAAGACATTGAGTGGCAGTGTTCAGAGTACAGGAATAACTGAGTATACAAGTTAGCAAGGGGACACTTTTTAAAATGGATCCTTTTGAAGTGGTATTGTTTTAATAGTCACCATATACCAATTTTGCAACTTCGCAAATGCATAAGGAGAAAAATGAATACAGGGACTCTGTTCATTCCCTAAAACATTGAGCAAGTTTGTAACCTATAGACTGATTCTGTTCTCTTCCACATGGGAAAATGTGCAGGAACTGAATTATAATGTGGGTAAATCATTTGAAGATATTCATGAATATGGACGTACATATAACCGACCTGAGCAGATGGGACCTGCTGCTAGATGCAGAGTGGAATGTTGTCTTCGCCTTAAGGATATCCATGAAGAAAATGATAAAGATGTAAACGTTTCCAAATTTAACAAACACTTTTTGTTACAGGTATTGAACTGAAACACCTTTGTCTGGAATATATGACACCCTGGTTGTTGAACCTGGTTCGCTTCTGTAAGCACAATGATGACGCCAAACGTCAACGGGTTACTGCCATCCTGGATAAGTTGATCACGATGACCATTAATGAGAAGCAAATGTACCCTTCTATCCAGGCAAAGATCTGGGGCAGCCTCGGTCAGGTATCAATGTAATTCCTATTGAAATGCCACCAAGATCAATCATTTGT
The DNA here is from genome assembly GCF_035084215.1 of Heptranchias perlo. Classification (NCBI taxonomy): domain Eukaryota; kingdom Metazoa; phylum Chordata; class Chondrichthyes; order Hexanchiformes; family Hexanchidae; genus Heptranchias; species Heptranchias perlo. The sequence goes on from NC_090352.1 coordinate 33,186,425, forward strand.
AATGTAATCTGACAGTATTTTTAGACCAATAGTGAATATCAAAATTGCAGAATGTTGCATGAATAGTAAAGTAAATTTTCTGCTCTCAAATCCTACCAGTCAGCAACTTCAATATTGCACAAAGCTTTTTTCCACCCTGTTGCAACCCAGTTTGGCTGCACAGAAGTTCATTCGCACGGTCTCTTAACAGCAACTTGCTTTTATAACACCGCCTTTAATAGCTAAAGGCGCCTCAGATGTAAGGGGAAAAAATGGGGACGGAACCAAAGAAAAAGATGTTAGGAGGGGCGACCTAAAGCATTTGTTCATAAACTTCTTTCTTGGGATATGGGTAATACTGGCAATGCCACATTTATTGCCCATTACTAATTGCCCTGAGAAGGTGGTGATGGACCTTTTGAACCACTCCAGTCCTTTTGTGGTAATGGTGCTCTCCCAATAGTGGTAGGTGGGAAATTCCAAGATTCTGACTCAGTCGCAATGGTCAGAGGTATGTTTTGAGAAATGTCTTAATTGAGCAGAAGGATGTGGAAAGGCAGAGAGGTTCAGGGAGTAAGCAGAAGTCACCATGTCATCTGTACTGGTGAAGAGATTGCTGCTGTTCCTACTCATAAAAACAAGCACCACTCCTGCATTGAGTTTGTCACACATACCATTCATTACAATTTCTGGATATGGCTGCAAGTGCAGGTTCCTCCTTTGAGTAACTTATTTGAATGGAGAATATGATCCCTTGACCTCTGCAAAAGTTTTCAAGCATTTCAAAGATTGTAATTTTCAGTTCTCCGTATGAAAACTGCATAAAGTATCTATTGTTGAATCAGGACACCAATAATTGCACCACCGACCTCGGTTCTCTAAACCTACATGCAAGGATCAAGCACTCCGCTTAGCCTGCATGAGGCAGGTTAAACCAGAAAAACTTAAAGCACAAATGAAATGAGCATTCCAAAGAAAGGACTCCATGTGATAGGGAGTTATCTGGTGCCAAGTCCTCATCGACCTCAAGCACCATAAACCATGCTGGCAACATTCAACATTTTGTTGAAGTTGATTAAATGTAATTCTAATCAAGGTTCATTTTACTGCCATTAAGACTTTTCATTGTCCTTTGATTTGTGACTTGCAGTTTGTTAGATTTGTAATTACATAACACCATTCCTCCGCACCCAGAATCAGCAAGCATCTTGACATCCAGCTCAAATTCTTCTGGCAGTGCACTCTCAGCATTCATTAAATTCATTCTGAGGCATTTGCCCTCTTTACAGTTGTCTTTGGCTTGACTTATTTTTTCATTTTGTTTGGTACATTTCTTTGCATTATCCTTTCTTTGTTTTTGCAGATCACAGACCTGCTTGATGTGGTACTCGATAGTTTCATAAAGACCAGTGCTACAGGTGGTTTGGGCTCTATCAAAGCAGAGGTTATGGCAGATACTGCAGTAGCCCTGGCATCAGGAAATGTGAAACTCGTTTCAAGCAAGGTATGAGGAACGATGCATCCAATATTTGGATTCTGACTTGGATCCAGTTACCCTTGGTATTTGTGCTGGCTTGGAGATAACAAACTAAATGGTCTATTGATTGAAGGCATGACCTGATGTAGCTCTGAGCCATGCAGACTAGTGGTCATGTGTGATTCCTGATCTATGCTGTATTAGCTGATCTCAGTCAGTTGGGGTGCTAGCACCCCTGGGATAGGGAAGGGACAAATCAGTCTGGGTTTCTTTTTTTTTTACAGTTATCCAGTGGCCCTCACTGGAATGCGTGCATAGATGGTCTTGGCTCCCCATTGTCAAATAGCCTGTTGACAGTTGCTGTCAAAGTTCGTGCGTGAAGAATGGCCACGTAAGTGAGATAACGGAGGTCCTCTGGCAACCGGAGGATTCATACCTCAGCATAATTAAATCCCTTAAGGAGAAGGGGGGGAGAAAAACTGAGGTGGGAGGGAGGCAAAGAGAACTTTTAAAAAGGAGTATCAAATTGAAGTTAATGCAAATTGGATTTATGGCAGCACAGGAGCTGCTTGATTGTGTTCACCATCTTGTCTTAAACCTCCATCTTTTGATGCGATATGTCCAAATTACTGTGCAGACCAGTTGGCAAAACAAAATGTGTTATATATTCATGTGCTACATGTCTCTGTTTATTTTCTGCAGGTGATTGGAAGAATGTGTAAAATAATTGATAAGACCTGCTTGTCTCCAACTCCTACACTCGAACAGCACCTGATGTGGGACGACATTGCCATCCTAGCCCGTTACATGCTGATGTTGTCTTTCAACAATTCACTCGATGTGGCTGCACATCTCCCCTACCTCTTCCATGTGGTCACTTTATTAGTGGCCACTGGGCCTCTGTCCCTTCGGGCTTCCACCCATGGCTTAGTTATCAACATTATCCATTCGCTCTGCACTTGTTCCCAGCTCAATTTTAGTGGTAAGTTCTGTCGATGTGACCTCCTCTCGTGTTGTGTGGTGAAAATATGGAAGAATTTTGCAATTTCTCTATTTTAACTTGTAATTGTTGTATTGATATTTCACTTACGACTTCCACAGTTTTTCTCCTGTGTGTTTGTGAACCTTTTGCTGTTGCAGATAAGGTTTTGAAATCAATGCTACAATTTATTTAGTTGGAGGAGGTGGGGGCAGCAGAGAGTTCCTTTCTCGTTTTTTCTGTACCTTATCAGTGCTCTTGCAACCAGTGGACGTCCTCCATGTTCACTGTCTCCAGGGAAATGCCAGAAGTTGCCTACAGGAGAGTATGTTGAGTTCTGATGTCAATCAGGACTAGCAGTTGAATATGTAACTCCTTTTGAAGGGATCCAACAAACTGCTGGAAAAGCTCAGTGATTTTCATAAATGCCACAGCACTGAAACAACACTACCAAAGTCACACATGTGCCATGGTGCATTACCCCGGCTGCCTTTGACAAGGCCAAGCCCACTTTCTTCCTCTAACACCTCTCCTCCGTTCTCCAGCTCAGTAGCACTACCCTTGCTTGGTTCTAGTCTTAGCTATCCAATCATAGCCAGAGCATCTCCAGCAATGGTTTCTCTTCTCGCTCTTGCACTGTTATCTCCAGAGTCTCCAAACCATCCACATGTGGACCCAGATCCCATGTTTATGGATGATGCTGTAAAGGGGCAGCATGCTCTACACCAGGCTCTACCTCTCCACCACCTCTCTCGACTCCTCCATTGCCTGTTGTCACGCTGCTTGTCCGATAGCCAGTCTTGGATGAGCCAGAATTTCCTCCAGTTAAACATTGGGAAAACCAAAGCCATTGTCTTTGGCCTCCACCACAAGCATTGTACCCTTGCCACTGATCCAACCACTGTCTCAAACTGAAACAGATTGTTCACAACCTCAACATCGTATTTGACCCCGAGCTGAGCTGCTGGCCCCATATTCTGTCCATTACAAAAACAGCATACTTGCACATCTTTAACGTTGCCTGCCTCCACTTCTAGCTTATCCCATCTGCTGCTGAAACCCTCACAAATCTTTGTCACATCCAGACATAACTATTCAGATGTTCATCTGACTGGCTTTCCATCCTCCACCCTCCCTAAACTTCAATTCATCCAAAACCCTGCCCATATCCTATCCCACACCAACTCCTGTTCACCATCACCCCTGTCCTGGCTGACGTACAAGCTCCCAACACCTCCAATCTAAAGCTCTCATCCTCGTGTTTAAATTTCTTCATGGTCTTGGCTATCCCTATCTCTATAACCTCCTCTAGCCCTACAATTCCACCCCCACCCCCCAAGAACACTCTCTTCCTCTGACTTTGACCTCTGTGCATTCACCCCTTCCTTCACTCCAGCATTGGCGGCCATGCCTTCTGCTGCCAGGCCCTGTGCTCTGGTCTTCTCTCCCCAAAACACTTCACCCTTCCACTTCCCTTTCCTCCTTTTGAGATCCTCTTGAAAACCCACCTGTTCAAGCTTTTGATTACCCCTCCTCTCGTTCGGCATCCAGTTTTTTGATTATGCCTCTGAGGAGCATCTTGGGACGTTTTTCTACAGTAAAGGCATGAATAAATATTGTTAAGGGCAAGGATGACAAATCTGGGAAATATACCTTCCTCACAATATTGCACATCCTGATGGCAGCCAGCATATGAAGCCCTGAAGCAACATATAGAGCCCGTGCAAAGTGCACCGACTCTCTGAGGTGCATCCCTTTGGAACGAGTGCAACTCTTTCAGTTTCTCATGTGACTTGTTCCTGAAATCAGTGCAGAAATTGAGGGTGCTTTTGCACTGTTGACTTATGTTTGCTAGGAACTAGATTGAAATCTTAATGCTGATGAAGGTTTGCTTGAAGTATTTCAGCAATGGTAGTCTAGTTGAGTAATGGTTGCACAATGGATGAGAAATAATTTCAAAATTTCTCTGCCAGTTCCAGAAATATCTTTCAAAATTATTGCGATTGGTACAGGCAAATGGTTTCCATTGAAATACTTTATCTTTCAGGAAGAGCAGGTGTAATATTTGAAGCCATTTTAAGTATTGCAATTATATTTTTGTAAAGCTGTTAAGTTTGATTCTTGTACTGCAGTTTAAATTTCTACACCGATTCTACTTTCACCTAGATTTGAAAACAAGAAACAATGGTATCGTCACTCTTGGACCTCTGTGTAATCTAGGCTGACATTTCAATGCAGAGTCAGCAAAATGATACCAGGCTTAAAGGGTTAAATTATGAGGACAGGTTGCATAAACTTGGCTTATATTTGAGCTTAGAAGGTTGAGGGGTGATCTTATCGAGATATTTAAAATTATAAAGGCATTCAATAAGGTAAATACAGGAATCTAGAACAGAAGGGCATAATAAAATTAGAGCTAGACCATTTGGGAATGAAATTACAAAGCACTTTTTCACAGAGTAGTGGAAATCTGGAACCCGATTCCCCAAAAGGCTGTGGATGCTGGGTCAATTAAAATTTTCAGGACTGAGATCGATAGACTTTTGTTAGGTAAGAGTTTCGAATGATACGGAACATAATGGAGTTGAGGTACAGATCATCTAATTGAAAGACTCAAGAAGTTTGAGGGGTTGAATGGCCTACTCCTATTGCTATGTTTCTATCCATCTGAGGGAGCAGATGGGACTTTGGTTTAACGTCTCATCCAAAAGATGGCACCTCCGACAATGCAATACTCCCTCTGAAGTGTTGGCCTGGATTATGTGCTCAAATCTCGAGTGGGGTTTGAACCCACAACTTTCTGACTGAGGCGAGAGTTCTACCACTGAGCGAAGGCTGGCACATGGTAGTTTACCTGGTAAAGAAAGAAGTTGGGTTCTGATGGCCTCTTAATATGTCATAAGCTAGAAAGTTACAGTGTGCATGAAACTGAACAGAGAGGCTGTGCGCATCCTTCAAGTGTGTAATAGACACCAGTAAACCAACAATTTTCAGTGCTTCTTGTGCATTTAATGAAGTGTGCCGATCGCAACCAGGTGCAACGATTGTCCTTCAATATTTAGCAAAGTATCAAAACAATCTGTGGTGGTTCTCTGTTCCATTTCCTTGGCATGGAGCCGAGAATGCAATTTGTAAATGATCAACACTAACATGGTGATGGCCAGTGGTGCTTAATGTCTTTTCCAGTGTTGGCATACTCCAGCCAATGACATAGATGTGGAGCTCCCTTCCTTGGCTGCACTCCGTAGCATAAAGACCCCAGTGTTTGGGGAACTGACCCACAAAAATGTACAGGTTACCAATGTGCTGTTGAGTTAAGAGAGCCCTTTTTCATAAACACAGGATACCTGGGGTGATGGGCAAGCGGGACTTGTTGCAGGATAGCCGATGGGCAACAAGCATGTGCTAAAGTTTACGGAGTGTGAAGGATGGGAGGCTGGCCAGACGAGCGTTGGAATTGCCGAGTCTGGTGGTGACAAAGGCATGTATGAAGGTTGCTGAGACAGGGGTGGAGGTGGGCGATCTCATGGAGATGGAAATAGGCAGTCTTTGTGATGGAGGAAATAAGTGGTTGGAACCTCAGGTCAGGGTTGATTGGGACACTTAGGTTGCGAACACAGGTGCAAAGTGACTTGGTGCAAATGTGGTATGGAACTATGTTAAACAGGGGAAGAGCCCAGGTTAATCTTTATCTGCATTGAATTAACTGATCTTAGCTATGGTGGTGGTGAGGATGCTATAGTTGGCTTCAGCATCCCCAGACAAACCAGGGTTCTTGCTCCTAATTGCTCTCTACTGATCCTTGCTGGAAGTGCACATTTGGATGACTGGTAAGGACAGGATGTGCCCCCCCCCCCCCCCACAACTGAATAGCCTACTTGCACCCACTGCCCAGACTCGCGCAAAATACAGCGACTTGGGCAAGTTTTACCAGAAGGCTACTGCGACCTGTGCAACAGTCCTCCAGCATGTGTCCCAAGCTTAAGGAAAGGATGGGAGATAATTTGTGGGGTGGAGGCTAAGAGGAAGGAAGTCACAAATGGTAGTTCATTACAGAATGTTCAGAGTGCAATGATTGCAAAAAAAAAAATTGGGTCATTCAAATTGTCTTTCTGCATTTGAAGATATTCTTATTGGGGCTGCTATCTGTTGCATCTATTACATTTTGGGCATCAACAGATACATTGAATGCAGTGGCCTAGAAATATCCTAAAGAGATATTCTTCTGTCTAGTATTCAACAGAAACAATAAGCATTTATAGTAGACTGGTTAATGCCTCCGTTACAGCAGATAGAGGATTGTCATGAACATATTTAAGCCTCCATACACTAATACCCCAGCCAGTAATTTCTAGGTTTATATGTTTAAATAACTTTGTCGACTTTTGAGTTGGAGTGTGCTTTACAGTTGTTTGAAAATGAGCTTTTTTTTCCCCCTTCCTAACAGAAGAGACTAAACAAGTGCTGAGGCTCAGCCTAACCGAGTTTTCATTGCCCAAGTTCTACCTGCTCTTTGGAATTAGTAAAGTCAAATCGGCTGCTGTGATTGCTTTCCGATCCAGCTATCGAGATCGTTCCTTCTCGCCTGGATCCTACGAGAGGGAGACTTTCGCCCTTACCTCCCTAGAAACTGTAACTGAAGCCTTGTTGGAAATAATGGAGGTAAGAGAGAGACAGACAGAGCTTTGCAGTCACCAAAATGCAAAAATCATGCAGCTCTTAATAACAATCTGATACAACAGGACATCTGACATGAAGGTCATTACTTCTGGCTTCTACCAGCAGAGAATCTGATCAGAAAAAATAAACCCCTTGCTGTAATTAACTTGTATTATTTAGCCTTGTTGCAGATGATTTATAAGAATATTTCTTTGAGGAAACAGGCATATTTTACAGCAGGGAATAGCTTGTGTTCTTCCACAAGTCAGTCAGAAATAGATATAAAGGTTGATGAAATGACCGTGGTGTGGTGCATTGCTATAACAACACGTACTCACAGTTAGCAGGACATGGCTTTGCAGCAACGAGTTACCAACCCCTTCCCCCCCCCCCCCCCCCACTGACTTAACTCGGCCAGATCATTGAAGAAGGTAGCAAGGCCCTTCACCATGGGAAGGGAAAATAAGAGTTTGAAGTACCTTGGCTTGCTTATAATGGAATGGCAGGCATCTGGGACCAGGTCCCACTCGGCCTGAGGAGGATGTTTGGGTTATTATTTGCTTTAAATGGGAGATACAAGGAAAGAAAATGCAAAAAAACATTTTTAGCCACTTATTGCCATTTCTGGTACAGTATTGCTGATTGATGTGTTTTTATGAAATCGATTTTAAATCACTGAAGCATTCTGTTAAAACTTCTTGTTTGCATCTTCAGTAATTTTGAAATTGTAAAGCTAATTTCATTTCCCTCATTTCACTGTTGAACTTGCTTTTGTGCAACTGTAGCTGGGTGTGTCAGTTAAGAAGCAAAATAGTGTTTTTGAGCAAGCCTTTGCATTCTTTGTGTTTGTGCCAATTTCAAAGTGTCAATTATAATTAAGTACAGTTATTGTTTGAGTGAAGAAAATTAACCAAGAAGAATAATTGATTGTATCTTCAGGGATGGGCCACACACATTCAGTATTTAGCTTTGCCAGCTGCTAGTGTACGCCTTGACAGGCTTCACTGGAGTGTGCCAGGAATGCAGTTTCACTTCTGATTTCCAACATTGCCCCATCACCCCAATCCTCCAGACAGTAAGTTCCCAATCCAGCCCATCAGAGAAAGGGTAGGAAAATCTGAACGCAAATCGACCTCCTGTTAACTAAGAGTGGCATATATTAGAAATGGGTATCACCAAGTTAGTTTATAATATGGACTGGGGAGGCTGGTGGGGGGGTGGTCTAACAAAGCAGTGGTCAAATAAATGCGTGTTTTTAAAAGGAGAGTTCTCAGGTTAATGAAGGTCAGTGGGAAAATGTTATCTAGTGCAATAATACGATCTGTGACTTTTTTGTAGAAGAATTTGATTGTAGTCAGAGTTGTAATAATCCATGGGTTTGTTTCAGGCCTGTATGAGGGATATACCAACCTGCAAGTGGCTGGACCAGTGGACAGAATTAGCACAAAAGTAGGTTTTATTCATCTGTGCCTTGTACAAAAGATGAGTTGTATTTTCTCTGATGTTTGCAGTGTACTACCCTCTTAGATTTCCCTTAATTTTTCCTCCCTCTGCTGGTCTCACTCGGCTGTATGGCACAGAGAACAAAAAAGTGGGTCATCTGTTCTCGGGCCTTCACCAATGCTTCTCCTGAGCTGGCTCCAAGGAACCTTGCGTCCTTGAACTCCTTCCCATTTTACTTTAATGACATGGCTGAGATTGGGATCTAAGAGTGGATGGCTCAAACGTGTGTCCCACCACTTCATGATGCTCCAGTGCACTGCATCTCTGCTTTCTTTCATTTTAAACAATGAAATATTTCATGCTGTCCACATAGTCAGTTAGATACTTCTAATGTACATCCTCCTCATTGCAGAAACCTGCATTGTCCAATGTATATTGTATCTTTATAAATGGTACAACAAAATCTGGCTAGCAGTTAGCTATTTCCCTCAATCAATTCAAGCTTCCTTGCTATTCCAATCTGCATTGGAGCTGAAAGGAGTTTTAAGAAAAACTTACCAACGGGCATTTAGATACCTACTGTCGGCAATGAGAGGTGCATGCAGAGAGCTGAATCATCTGTAAGCAGAGTCAACTTGGCCTTATAAGGGTGGCTGTTAAGTGGAATAAGCCTTGGCCGTTATTCTCAAGTTAGGTGGGTCTGCCACATTGTGGTTTGTCTATCTTCAGTACCAACTGGGGCATCACATCCAAGCCCAATGCCCCCCTCCAAGGATGCCCATGTGCATACTTTGCAGCAGGAGTCAATGGATAACAGTGGGGAACTCTGAATTATTCCTACCCAGCTCGGGGTGGGGCGCTGATATAATTGCACCCTTACTGGCAGCTGGGTGAGATCGGCTGACTCAGCACAGACTTGAGTATTGAACCAGGGACCGTTGTGGGTTTAACTACATGTGTAAAAACTGTTGATGTGTGATTCTCCTGTTCCAGCTGGTCTACTCACACAATGCATAGTCTGGTATCATTGCAGCTTTGTCTTGTTCTTTATTAATTGTTCTCGCCCTACATAGATTTGCATTCCAGTACAACCCATCTCTACAGCCAAGAGCCCTCGTTGTCTTTGGCTGCATCAGTAAGCGAGTGACCCATGGGCAGATTAAGCAGATCATTCGGATCCTCAGCAAGGTGAGTGGAACACATTACTGTACTTGCTGCTTTCCTTCCACAGCCTTTTTAAGCTCAAGTTTAAAAAGCTATATTCTAACTAATATGAAATGTATAGTTGTTTTTTTGAAAGCTATGTCTCTGAGCCAGTAATGACGCTGCAAAACTTAGAGGATCAGCTCAAAAAATTCAAAAGCTGAAAATATAGTGTTTAAAAGCATTTATACACACGTATTCCCTCCCTTTGAGATTAAATAGGTTTGCTTTGAGATTAGATAAAGCCAATAGGCGGGCCACTTCTGAGGATGTTGCCATATTGGTAACGAGTTTATCTCCAAATAACTGTTATTGATATTCTCTTGAGTCGTGAGGGAGATTTCCTGTGTGGTCCTACATATAACAAAACCTTAAACCCATTTATAAAAAATGGCTTTACAATTTTGTTACTACTAATGCACAGGGGCCATTATCTCTAATATATGCAGGGCTGTTGTTTTGTATTTCTAGGTGTGGTGTGGTAGTGTAGTGATTATGGTACTGGAGATCATGAGTTCAAATCCCACCATAACAAGTTGTGAAATCGAATTCAATAAATTTGGCTATTTGTGGGCCAGCACCAGAAAAAAATCAACATGAAAGCTGCCAGATAGTTTTTTTTAAAAAAAGAATTGATTCACTATTGTACCGCCCCTACCCTTGACTCTAGTTCCACACTTGGTGGTTAACTCTCAATGCCCTCTAAAGTGGCTGGGCAAGCCACTCAGTAAATGTGGCCTCGCCACCGTCGTCCATATACCAGGAACAAATAAATAAGCAAAATAATTTACTTCAAAATTTTGGTTTGCTTTGAACAGAAATGTCAGTGTTTGGTCCAGAACACACAGAAAGGAGATTTTATTTTAAGTTCATTTGCTGAGGTTCCCACCAGCGACAGCACCTGTATGTGCTCCATTACAAAGATGGCAGCACAGCTGAACTGATATTCCCTGGAAGATATCCAGCCTCCACTCTTCACCTCCAGAGTGAGCAGAGACCCAAAGGAAACACTGATCTTACAGACATTCGATAATTTAGCAGTGCTTCACTGATAGATCTGATGCAGTGCTGATCGACCATGAATGCTTTCTCATGCCAGCAAGTACTAATTGCAGCATGCTCCCCACGCACAAGTAGCTTCTGGTACAGGCATTTTACAAACGGTCCGTACCTCTGCACTTTGTACACACAGTAAGAACAATTTGTTTCTGTTATGTTAGAACAGGAGGGGGGGTTGGTGGAAGTATTTTGTCCCTGTGGACCAGCAGCTTGTGTTAATTTGCAATGTCAAGTGGCTCTGGAACTCTAATCGAGCCCTGACTGCATGGTATTGGTGGCTGGGGGTGGGGAGCGAGGGAGTGTGCAATGTAAAGGTGCATTTATGTTGTACTCAAATGTTTTATGTTGAGAGCGAGAGTATTGCTTTCTGCTGCTGAGTCTTTTATCTGTGCTTTGCTCTCTCGCCTGCCTGGTTGGGACTTGGAGGCTGCATCAAAGGACTTTGATATCTCAGATCAATGGTTACCTCATTCCATTACAAAATCCCATTATAGCTCAGTCTACAATTTGTGCTGTTTATTTGGATAAGAAATTTAGAATCAGTTCGGCTTTGGGATTTTGATGCTCCCCAGGGAACAAGGGGCAAAATTCCTCTGATAAACAGTCGATGTAAATACAGAACAGGATTTCCTATTTTATGCTCGCACCAACTTTTTACACTAAATTGTCAGGAAAACCTTCACTCTCGAATGAAATCCCTATTAAAACCCACCTTGTGAAGAACTGCAAACAGAGAGCCTGTGCACATGCGTCTTACCTTATGCCCAAATTATCCTGGTAATGGTGTTGGGGGGGTGGGTGTTATCTTTTACAAACATTGATGGACACGAAAAGACCCTCTGGTCCAGCCTGCCAGTCCCACACAATTGCAATGCGTTGTGCATCTCAATATATACACTCAACACCCTATCCGAAAGCCATGTAATCATCAGCGAGAGGCAAAAAGTCAAATTTAAAAACCCAGGCCAATTAGGGAAAAAAAATCTGGAAAATTGCTTTCCAATCCCAGTGCTTCAGTTTCCTAGCTTCATCCTGGAAAATAAAATGCACCCAACTCAAAAGAATGAGATTATCAGTTTGAAAGGTTAAGAATTGAAACTGTTTAAATTGTGCAATTAATCTTTTATTGTGTCACATAACTGCGCAAACATACATGAGCGCAATCGAAGATCTTTTTGTCTTGGTTCCAATTTGAACCCTTTGGTGAATTACAATAAATGTATAAAATATTGCTGGGCGAGTTAAAGTTTCTCAAGTATGATCATGTGACATTGAGGTTTTTGTGTCCATTGGCTAATAGTGCCAAGACAACATTGTCCAGTAAGCAAAGAAAGCTAAGTTAAAATCAACACAAGGACACTGTCAAATGGAAGTGAGCGCAGCCATCTATTTGAGATGTGTGCAAAGCTCGTGCAGGTTAGCACTGGTATTCTTGGTGCACCTTATAACCATCAGCCTAGCTTCCAATGATGGCGAATATGTGACCTTGGAGAGTAGGTCCGTTTACCACATTTAATTAACAGTCCCTAAACTACTGAAATACTGACGGGACCTCCCTTTCAACCATTTCTGAGGTGGTGGAGTTCACTGTTCCTGATGACCAAGTCTTAGAGCTACTGGGGGATCGACAAAGGATCTTGCATCAGTCAAAAGACAAAGTTGAGTTAGTTATTTCCTTTTTAATTATCGTCAAACACGTCATCTTCCAGCATTGTTGGCAGTCCCCGTTTTCTGTCATTGGAGAATGGGTTGCCTTTGCCATAGACATTTCATCTGCACGTATGGGTGATATGAGGCCTTGGAGCATATTTGTGTACTGTTACTGCTCATTTGAACAATCGTTGTGTTCTGTGCTGTGTTTTGATTCATCAGCGTTTTTATTGCTTTTTCTTTCTTCTATGGATCTGGTTACTATTCATTACATGAATTTCTGTGCATTGGCTTTAACTGTGACCCCATGAATGATTCATCTTACTCTCTGAAGTGAACTTTGTTTTCTTTTAGATTTTCAAACTTCCAATATCAGTCATTGCACCTGCTCTTCCATCGGGAATGTAACAACTTTGACAATCCTTATTAAGCTGGACTCCAAGGGTTAAATTACAAGGAGAGATTATACAAACTCGGGTAGTATTCCCTGGAATTTAGAAGGTTAAGGGGTGATTTGATTGAAGTTTTCAAGATATTAAGGGGACCTGATAGGGTAGATGGAGAGAAACTATTTCCGCTGGTTGGGGAGTCTAGGACTAGGGGACATAGCCTAAAAATTAGAACCAGGACTTTAAGGAGTGAAGTCAGGAAACACTTCTGCACGCAAAGGGTGGTACAAGTTTGGAAAACTCTTCCGCAAACAGCAGTTGATGTTAGCTCAGTTGTTAATTTTAAATCTGAAATTGATAGATCTTTGTTAACCAAAGGTATTAAGCGATATGGGGCTATGGCAGAAATATGGAGTTAGGTCACAGATGGTGGATCAAGCTCGAGGGGCTAAATGGACGACTCCAGTTCCGATGAATTGTTGTTACAAAGGGATTAAAATTTCCATTCAAGCACATTGGTCAGTTTTTTTTTTAGACAATCCTTAAAAACAGTTTTGAAATTTAAAACTTCCCCTTGTACCTTTTTAAAAAATTTTTTTACATAAAACCCAGCTTTATAAATAGGTTACTCACAGTTGGAGTCTCAACATCATTTTTGCCCCTTAACTATAAGAACGACATTGAAACATCCTTTTTTCGTCCCTTTTTAAATATTTTTACAACTTTTATATTTTGGGAAAAGGTTTGAAATGTTGCTGATCCTGAAAGCTTTGAGGAGTTAAGTTCATGGGCAAATGGAATGACGTGGCAGATGGCAATTCAGCTTCCTTGTACTATCTGACTCAAACATTCCTCTCATTCAGAGCCCACAGGATAATCTGTATTCTCTGTTCAAATACAAATATTCCATGAGAACATCTTGAAGTTAGTCACAACTTTTTGTAGAGTTATCATTTTAAATGTGGTGATACCTCTCTGGTACCAAGTCACGTCGAACAAGAAGGTCCCAGGTAGATCTTTTGGTCTCTTCAAAAGGTTTTACAGTTGGCTTCAGAACCCCTGAGCTAGAGAAGGGTGAAAAAATCTTTCAAATCTTGCTCATGATTGCTATCCACTGATCCTTCTGGAAAGCAATCGTGTGTTGGTAAGAGGCGAGAACGTGATCTGGATCAGCTGCAATGGCCAAGTAGCCTGCCAGCATCCACTGAGCTCAAGTGAAGACCAGCTGATTGGACAAGGTACTTGAATGCAGCTAGCATCCCTGAAATGGTATCCCGTTGTGAATTAGTATCTTGCTGAGTTGAGACATTTGAGGGGAAAAGTTCCAAGTGGCATCCTTTGCCCTCTCCTATTTCCTATTTACATGTTTTCCTTTGGCGACGTTATCTACAGGCATGGGGCCAGAGTTTTCATATATGTATCAGTGATACCCAGCTTTACCTCTCCACCTGCACTTTTTCTTCCATAACTGTTGCTGTGCTATCCAATATCCTGCAGTCAACATTGGCAAGAGCAAAGCCATCCTGTTCTGCCCTAATGGAATCTCTGTGCACCAGCTCCTAAGCTCGCCCCTTTCTCCAGCCCCATCCAGCTCCACCTGACTGCAGCAACTTCCGCATCCTGCTTGATCTTGGGACGAGCTTCTAACCCTTTATCCCCACCTCACCCTCACTGCATTTTGGGACATTTTACTATGTTAAAGGCGCGATATAAACGCAAGTTGTTGTCATCTCCAGCCTTGATTTTCCAACATCCTTCTGGCTGATCGATATAAAGGCATATTGCTGTTTATCATCTTCCGAGCTTCACCGTGCATAAAATCTGAGACATCCATAATTCCACCATCTGCATCCTATCCCATACAAAATGCTGCTCGTCTCTCATTCCAATTCTTGCCAGCTTCCATTTGCCTTCCATCCCTCCATGCATCAGATTCAAAATTCTGGTTCTTGTCTTTGGAAACCTCCGTAGTTTTGCCATTTCCTATCTTTGCAACTTCCTCCAGCCCTGTGTCCTTGCTCGCACCCTCTACTCTCCCCACTCTGCTCTACTGCACATTTTTCCCTGGCCCTCTGCTATGCCATCAGTGGCTATGCCATCAGTCACCTTGCCTCCACACACTGCAACTCCCTCTTCTTTGTTGCTACGTTTTCCCCACCTTCAAAAGCCTCATAAAACCTACCCCTCTGCTTTCAGTCACCCCCCCCATCCATCCTCGAATCCGACACCCAACTGTGAAATGCTTTAGGATGCTTTGCTTTGTGAAAGGCACTATATAAATGCTAGAAGTTGTTGTTGAAGCGGTTCGCTCTTCAGTGCAAGTAAATTGTGTTCAGTCACTATCGGTATCAGATAACCAGCCAATTACAGGAAGATAAATGAAGCATAAACAGGATGTGTGCCTTTTACATAGAATTGCATTTCAGTACTTACAGTATCTGTAAAACCTGGTTAATACAACCAGCTTTTGCTGTGCTGAAGAACCAAACATTGTGTGTGTTTTCATGAGGTACTTCCCAAGTGAATGACCCAGAGCATCAAATGTGCATGATTTATCAGCCAAGAACCAGTAGTTTCCAGTGGAGATAGTGGCACAATAAATGGCATTATTTTGAGAGAGTTGACTTTTACATCCCTTGACAGGCCCTACACAGCACATCGTCCTCTAAGCAAACAAGGTAATGTACTCCACCCCTGTATACTGCTTCTTTTATAGTTGCGGTTCAAACAGGGCAAGTCAGACTACGAGGTCACTTTAATTTCCTCCAATTGCTTACCAAAGTAAGATCATATCATTGTCCAAACCCATTTTTCTATATTCTTCACAAATTTAACTTTTTAAATTGTTTACAATTTGATAATTGCAATCTAAAATCCGAATGTGTGACTGGACCTGGAAAGAAGTTACTTTGTAGGCACATCAAGGTTTTCAGAGATATTAAAAACTGACTGATAACAGACTAAGATAAACTAGTCTAAATGATATGCAGCCCTAAGACATGACCACTAACTTGGGAGTCGAGTGTTTGACTTGTTTGATTATTTCAGAGTTGTGATCAGTAACTCGAGTCAGGGAGCAAATAATTATTGTGGCGAGGGACCGTTTGAGGGGAAAAAAAACCCTGATTGGCATGGGAACTACTTGTAGAATTGTATTCATGCCACTTATGTTCTGGGCTAAATCACTGGGCTGAAGTTCTTCCACCCACCTGCGCTAAGACTTAGTAAAATTGGGTTTGAGTAGTCTTAACCCAGTGCCGAGTGGAGAACACAAAACCACCCCATGAAGTTTAGCAGTGGCGCCCAGACTTTGAGCGTTGTCGGAAATGGACATGTACGTTCCCCTCCACTGTCACCACTCACTTTGGTGAGCATGTATATATGTGTAAGTTTTCTCTTAAGAAAAGCGAATAATTAACCATTATGGCCTTTCATTTCATGTGCTCAGGGTCTGGAGAGTTGCCTGAAAGGTCCTGATAACCACAACAGCCAGGTTTTGATAGAAGCCACCGTCATAGCATTGACCAAACTCCAACCATTGCTCAACAAGGTAAATGCAGAACATAAGGAAATGGTGATTCAGAGGCACAGCTCTCACTTTTTCAAAAAAATTCTTAATAGAAACAACTGAATATACTTTTCTTTAATGTGAGCATCGCCACCTTTTAAATACCAAATAATCAATTTCTTACTAGATGTCAGCCGTGGTTCAGTTGGTAGCCCTCTCGCGTCTGAGTCTGAGTCAAGCCCCACTCCACAACTTCAGCACATAATCTAGGCTGACACTCCAGTGCAGTACTGAGGGCGTGCTGTATTGTCGGACGTGCCGTCTTTCAGATGAGACATTAAACCAAGGCCCCGTCTGCCCTCTCGGGTGATTGTAAAAGATCCC
Organism: Heptranchias perlo; assembly: GCF_035084215.1. Lineage (NCBI taxonomy): Eukaryota > Metazoa > Chordata > Chondrichthyes > Hexanchiformes > Hexanchidae > Heptranchias > Heptranchias perlo. Next base: position 33,203,155 of record NC_090352.1, read on the forward strand.
CTGGCACTATTTCGAAGAAGAGCAGGGGAGTTCTCCCCGGTGTCCTGGCCCATATTAATCTCTCAACCAACATCTCTAGAACAGATTATCTGGTCGTTTACACTTCGCTGTTTGTGTTTGCTTTGCGCAAATTGTCAGCTGCGTTTCCTACATTACAACAGTGACTACACTTCAAAAGTACTTTATTGGCTGTGAAGCACTTTGGGACGTCCTGAGGTCATGGAAGGTGCTACATAAATGCAAGTCTGTCTTTTTTTTTTAAAGTGAGCCGTGCAGGAAAGAGATGTCCTAGGTTCTATCACCAGTCTGTACTGGGTTAACTGGGCAATCGGTGCAGCATTGCAATTGACCTTGGTGCTGCAAGGCCAAGGAGGTTGAAAAATGAGTTAGGGCTCCTGGTTGCTGCCCAGTGACCCTTGCTTGGAAAGTGCACATTTTGACATGGAATGGTAAGAGGATCGGGCCCTTTTGTGGTTTCCTCTGCAACCAAGTCGCCTGCCAGCGCGCTCGGTTCTAAGCTTGAATATGAAGAATGGCCACTTGGGCTGCTGGTGCTTTAGGAGAGAGGAAGTCCTTTTAAAAATATTGAGCTGTTAGAGTTCTAACTCACCCGGACATTGTTTTTGTTAAATTCTGCTTGGCAAGCAAGTTGTTCACTGGTGGTACAGGAGCACATTTTGCTTCAGGTCAAACTCTTAACCTCCCCTTACCAGTTGATATTTCTGACTGAGTCAGTTTGTCTCTATTGAGAATGGAAGACTTGTTTTTGAGCTACAACTGTAAAGTATAATTTATTTATAAAAAAATAAAATCAGTGTTTCATGTGGGTGAGATGTTTACAAGAGATTCTGGGAGATGTGCCCCAATTAGAGATGCGTAAACATTTAGCTTAAACGTACACTGAATCAAACAAAGAAATGGCATTTATTCAGTGCTTTGTCATGTCTTCAGGATATCCCAAAATACTGTTCAAACAATGGATTGCTTTTGAAATGCAATTCCTGTTATATAGGCAAATGCATCAGCCAGTTTGTGTAGAGCAAGGTCCCAGAAACAGCAAATACTATTTGGTGGTGTTGATTGAAGGAGGAATGTTGGCCAGCACACTCCCAACTGTTCATATAATGTTATGAGATCCTTTGCATCCACTGAACAAGCAGACAGGGCTTCAGTGTAACATCTCATTTGAAAGATGGCACCTTCAACAATGCAGCACTCCCTCAGTTCTGCCCTGAAGTGTCAGCATTGATTACATGCTGAAGTCTGTCGTGAGGCTAGGAGTCACAACTTTTTGACTCTTGAGGTGAGTGGTCCAAACTGAGATAAGCTGACACTTAGTTTTGCATTCCATTTTTTTTTCTTTTTTAAAAAGATTAAACAGTGCACACTGATAACATTGGTATAATATTTTGAAGTGTTAATGCTTGATGGTGTGAAGTGACATAGGCATTTGAAATAGTCAGTGATTATATCTCAGTTGATTCACTCCCTGATATTACTCACTCCCTGATATTACTCAACCCAAGTCAGATGTTACTGCTTTGTAATGTTTTTTTATTAAAAAGGATGTTGTAATCCATTTTCAAGTGCTTATACTCATTAAAGGCACTTCCCCTGGTAACAAATGTACAAAATGTTCCGTGTCATTTTTATGTAGGCAGAAGAGACCATCAGAACTGAGAGAAATAATTATCTTTTTTTTTTAAGAACTCTTGTAAATTACTTTCTGCCTTGGAGTTGCATTTTAAAAACAAACCTGTTGTGTTTATCTTAAAATGTGCATTGTTTTATGAAATCCTGGAAGCTAAGGCAGCCCATGTTTTTGATTCATGGGCCATTTTTCTAGTTTCCTTCCATTTGTCATTTGGAGGAAATGTCAATCTGATGGGTACGGGATTTTACATGTCACCTTTTCTATTCAAGCATTGCTGCCTGTAATACGGTCTGTAGGCAGCTTGTGGCCTACTTACCTTTCCAAGTAGGCGACAAGCTTCAATTCCCAACTTACCTGGTTGTCGGGGGTTGCTGGTGAAATCAAATGGCAGGAGGTACTCCGTAATATCTGCCAATGCTAGCTGGGGTTCTGATTTATGAAAGTATGATGTATGAAACAATGAGCCAAAAAAACCCAAGAGCAGCCCTTTCAAAACCTCCAGAGATCAAGGTTCAAACAGCACAAACGAGCAAACATTGGTGAAAATAGAACTGAGTTGCCTTTTCTTGGTGGGTCGCACATAGCCCGTCGGCCATAATTTGAACATTCCTACCAAAGAGCAGTAAAGGGGCTTGATTAAAATTCCATCAATGCTGCTCCTTCGTCAGCTGCTAGGCAGTATGCAGTGGTGGTCCAGGGTAATTGACTCTTCTCCTGTGCACTGCCTTTCCACACACCCTCCACACTCAATCGCCAAGCCAAGCCTCCGCTCAACTACCCATGACTTCATTTTCCCTGTACCATGCACCATTATAGAGGATCTTAGCTTAAGGTCTGCAAGTAAGACATTGGCTTGCCCTGTTAGTCTGGGGTAAGCTAAGGTAGATGGTATGGTGATAAACCAAGAGGGAAAAGAAAAAACTTCTTTAAAATAAAAATGAGACAATTAACTGATCTAAATGTGCTCTCCTTTGTTGCCGCATTGCAGTCTTGCTGCAAATGTGCTTGATTTATAACTGTAAACCAGCTTTAATTTCTAGTGCACATTTCTCAGTTCTGCACAAATATATAACTATATAGAATTGACTTATTAGAAGCTTTGCTTCACTGACCATGCCCTCTCCTTTTGAAAGGACTCAAGCATGCACAAGGCCCTCTTTTGGGTGGCAGTAGCAGTGTTACAGCTGGATGAAGTCAACCTATACTCAGCTGGTAGCGCATTACTGGAACAGAACCTGCATACGTTGGATAGTCTTAAAGTCTTTAATGACAAGGTGAGGTGACTCCAAGTACTTTGAAAGTGGGATATTCTGTCAGGCATATGGGTATCTGGAAAAGCCAAATCTGTTTAGTAGGTCGCAAGTCAGTCAGCATATAAAAGAGAAAGATGAAGGGCACACTGTTCCTCCAAATATAGGCTGTTTTTGTTGAATTTTTCTGTTAAAACAAATGACAATTTGTTTTGTTGAACTGAAATACATTCTAGTGAATTTTGCAGAAGATGAACTAATATTGCCATACTAATCTGCTTGTAGAAGTTTAAATTATAGCAGTCAAAACTTAAAATATTTGCTGCTGGACTCTTGGGATTCCCCACGTGAGTTCTGAATCCCAGCACTATCAGGTTGGGGTGGTAAGTGCAGGTGAAATGACTTCCCCCAGAGGGGCAGGGAACTTGGACAGTTAAACCTGAGCCAGCCTTCTGCGCCTCCTAACAAGCTGTCACGTAGAATGGTAATTGACCTGGGTGCAAATCACCTCACACCCACTTCACCAGAGTTGAATTTCAAGTGAAAAATTAACTCTTAAAATGAAGAAAAAATTAATAGTATTTGGCTGTTTGCCTTCAGTTCGTTTATCATTCTTGACTTTCTGTTGATGAGCTAGGTTGGCCAATGAGGGCTTTAGAGATGCCTGTGGTCATCGATTTTAAATTCTTTTCATCAGTGCCAGTCTGTGTCCAGCCAGTAATGAATGTGAAGAGAGACTTGAGGTGGAACGTCTCAATTTTTTCCCCTGCCTATAAGCCACAGGGGGGCTGCTATAATATGTCGGCTGAGATCTGAGCCCAGGTCTCCCAGTCCAGGACCAATGTGTAAGTTAACTCTGCCAAAGGGTTGTCTCCAGTTACCATTTTGATTCAAAATGGCGGCCGGAAGATGTCACAGACATGGACCAGACTGTCGCCAAAACTGGTGTATGTTGTGAATGTAATAATTCTTTTGAAGAGAGTTGAATTAAATCAAGTTCCACTGTAAACCTCTGCTTTTCAGTCAATTTGCAGAGCAAGCAGCCTTGATGAATGAGTTTATTCATTGTAGTATTTTGCTTCTCCCTTCAGAGTCCAGAGGAGGTATTTATGGAGACTAGAAGACCTTTGGAGTGGCACTGCAAGCAGATGGACCATTTTGTAGGGCTCAATTTCAACTCTAACTTCAATTTTGCACTAGTGGGACACCTGATGAAAGGTGAGGTGAATTACTCCAACAGTTGATTCACAAAAGGCTGGAGGTTCTGTTCTGTCGTGCCCATGTTGATTTGCTAACAAAACTGGAGGAAGAGACCTTGTATCATTTTGCAGTTTAGGATTTGGCAAATCACATCTTTCCTTCCTGAATCTGCTCTGCACCTTGTGCACTGTGTGTATTTAATAGAGATGTTAACCTACCATTTCCTAACTTTTTACTCCTGGTTATTGTCTTTGAATCCATGTGCACAAACTACAATTTTTCTTGGGGTAGGGGAGGTCGGTTGGTGGAAGGGACTGAAAAAAACAAAGATTCCCTGAAATACAGTGGTATTTCAGTCGGCATGCAGAGATGCATCAACAGAAATCTGACAAAGACCTCTAAAACCCATTACAAGTTGAGAGTTTATAAGCATAAAATAAGGAACCTGCAGAGTATTATGAAATAAATTCTAGGATGATAAGTCTAACAACTTTGCCATTTGCAGTTCATAAACCTTACTCACAAGATGGTTTATCTCAACAAGCTGTCACTCTATTGACCAGTTGCCTATAAAAATGATTGGGGGTTAAGTTGACCTTTTTTAATCAATAGATTTACTGTTGATGCACATCATTTTTGAACGTGGGCATATAGAAGTTTCAGATTGTCCTGTTCCTAGCAGTGGGTATATAGAAGTTTCACATTGTCCTGTTCCTCGCGGTGGGCATATAGAAGTTTCAGATTGTCCTGTTCCTAGCAGTGGGCATATAGAAGTTTCAGATTGTCCTGTTCCTAGCAGTGGGTATATAGAAGTTTCAGATTGTCCTGTTCCTAGCAGTGGGCATATAGAAGTTTCAGATTGTCCTGTTCCGAGCGGTGGGCATATAGAAGTTTCAGATTGTCCTGTTCCTAGCGGTGGGCATATAGAAGTTTCAGATTGTCCAGTTCCTCGCGGTTTTTCTGGAACTTAAGAATTTCTAAGAACAAATAAAACACCATTAGGTCCAAACCAGCCTGTCTCTTCATCCTGTATCAGGAGTCTCCTGGAGTTGGACTGTGGCAAGTCCTGCCAACAGGTTTGTACCAGGTTTCTTTCTCCTCTTCGTGTCTCTCTGAAGTGCACAGTTCCTGGGTGAGAGGGTGGAAAGGGACAAACTGCTCTCCGACCTCTACCAGTTCGACGCTATGACCAACTCGGTCTGTCACTGGGTTCCCTAAAGTTGATATATACTTTTTATGTAGAGTATGGTATTGTTGTGGTACTGGACTGGCAACCCAGAGGTCATGGGTTCAAATTCCACTTTGGCAAAGTTGTGAAATTAAATTGAACAAATCTGGTAATTTGATGGCTGGCACCAGAAAAAATGACCACAAAAGCCACTTCGTTTTTGTAAAAACCCAACTGGCTCACTGACATTTGTCAGGAAAGGAAACATGCCAACACAACTCAGTCTGGCCTCCATGTGACCAATCCCACCCAACGTGGTTGACTTTTCATGCCTCTGAAGTGGCCAAGCAAGCCACGTAGTTTTCAAGGCAACTACGGGTGGACAATAAATGTGGCCCATATTCTGAGAACAAATAAATAAAATATTTACATCAAAATTCTGGATTGCTTTGAACAGAAATTTCAGTGTAAGATGTTCAAGAACATATAGAAGGGAGAATTTATTTTAAACTTTTTTTAAAAAACTGAGGGTCCACCAGCAACAGCACTCTGCCACCCTACCCCATCTGGCCTATGCATGACTCTGGTCCACATTACATTTTTTTGACTCTTAATGCCTTAAGTGGGCCAAGCAAGCCACAAACAATCACTACAGTTCATGAAGGTTCACCAGCACCTTTGGGAAACTAGAAATGCTTAAATTGTTTGCTTTCTAGGCCAGAGAGATTGATTGGCAGTCAATTACAATTATCACATTGTTAAAAGGGTACTTGCACTATTAATTACTACATTTTCTGTGGCGAGTTTAATGGGCAATTAAGGTGCAAATCCAGCAACTTCTTAAAAATAACGAGGAGGCTAAGGGTGAGATGCTGTTTGTGCAAAGCCACCGGTAGAGCAGCATAAATTGACCAGCAAGTTCTGGAGATTTGCCACTCGTGTCGTACCTCAATACCCTGAACTTGCTGCCGATATGCACTTTTTAATAACTGCTTGCGTCGGTCCCACAACTTTTCCAGCAAGTTCTGGGCCCGATAGTTTTAACTAGTTCAATAAATAGCTTAACAAAACAGGACGGTTACAACAGTCCAGTTATCGAATGAAGGGTATGGGGAGGCGAAGATAATTGCTGTTCAGTCCTTACCTCCATAGAATATCAGCCACGACAGGAAGCAGGGTGTGGCCTAGTACAGGAAACCACTTCAAGAAAGGTCAGTGGCCTGCCGGAAGTCCTATCTGCATCACACAAAGTTTATCATCAGAAAAAGAGGGGAGAGATATAATTATAAAGACCAGGGTTTAAGGGGACATGAAAAGTTTCCCTGAATAAATATCATTAGCCCCCACCCCTTCCAGAAGATTCACTTTGGTACTGTTTTATTGGAAATAGAAAGCACCTCTTCTCTCCCCCACATGTCAAATATGTATGAGAAGGTGGGACACCCAGCTAGCTTGATATCAAGTAGCCTTTTTATCAGAATTTTGGCTTGCTTGATTGTCAGAAATTTCAGCTTTGTTACAACAGTTTGATTAATGACTTCTCAGGCTTCCCTTGGTCTGGTGGGATATATGGGGTTTGTAGATCATTGTAGGAAAGTCTTCCCTTTATGCTGCACACAACCCCTATTTAATACTTGACTCAATTATTCTGACACACAATTTAGTTGAAGAAGCAGTTGATATCATCTGTGTATCTGGTCACGTGCTGGTTTGGTTAGTCATCAGTCTTCCTTCCCCATCGGACCTAAACAGGGAATTGGGAGGTTTTATAAGTTTCCTTCAGGACCCTGCAGTAGGTGAAAGTACAGAAGTGGGATATAGTTGAAGAATTATGGTGTGGTGGGCTCATTGCTTCAGTCTTTTACAAAGTCAAAAACAGATAAAGGAATTTTGAGTATTAAAAGAAGACCTGAACAAACAACATGGATATGCCCAATCATTTGCCAACCTACCAAACCCCTTTCTGAGATCTGAATTGTCTCCTTACTGAGAGATTAGGATTTATGTACGGTGGATTGAGAGACACATACTTTGATCATTGGAATAAGCTTCTGATCCACTTTTTCACAATGATTTAATTACAGGTATTTGATTTATTACCGGTTCGGTTGTAACAACCCCTAAAATTGGCTCTTGTTGCAAATTTTTTAATGTCGTGGATGGATGAAGATCAGAGACTTGTTCAGAGGCTTAGATCTGCTCAATTTTTTCTCAATCTGCAATAGAGAGGAAGTGGAGATCCTTATCAGTTGAAGAAGTCTTGATGAATCAGTTACAATCCAACCACTTGTGTCCCTGGTTGATGAGGATTTTCATTTACGAGAATTATGCGAGATGTGTGAAAAATCCTGGTCCTTGCATTTAAAGGGTCTAACGTGGCAATGCAGAACACAATTCTACTGTGACATTCAGAGCTTACAGTAATTTCCAAGAGGGCTGACACTATCTCTCTCATTAATGTGGACTGGGATCCAAAACAAAATGCTTGCCATATGATTGCATAAGATCCCCCCCTCCCAGGGTCACCCACATCAGGTTGGCCTTCATTGGGGTGAGGAGGGGGGTGGCTTGTTTCAAGCAATGCCTTCAACTTCCTGAATTTGTTAATCACTTGAAAGGAAATCCCTGGAGTATCTTTAGACAGACTGACTTTTGGCCAAGTGGAGTGGCCACATTGGCTATACATCCTTCCTCCATTGTTTGCGTTCAGCCATTTCAATCAAGGAATATACTTACTCCCTTGTGTCACAGAATATACAATATTTTGTGCAAGTTCTTCACTTTCAATGCAGATTTCCTTATGCTAGTGGCATGCAATTGTGAGCATTTTTAAACCTGCAGTTGTAAACGAAAGTGTGTTTTTTTTAACTTTTTTTTTTCCCTGCTACTTCAGAGCCTGCGATTGCAGAATGTTTAGTAATAGACACTAGGGAGCTGTTGGCTTCTGTAGAAGCCTATAATTAGCAAATTACAAAGCCTGATAACTTGAGCGTGTGACAAACTAATCTCAAGTCTGCGCTCAGTTAGCTGCGCTCAGCCAGGATAGCAGTAGCAACACGACAGTCAGCTTGATGTTCCCATTATAGGGACAGCAAAGAACATCAGGCGGGATTCCCATTCCTGATAAATAGACAGTGACTCGTGCTGAAAAAATGCACGTATGTGGGCAAGATTGCGCTTGATTCATGTGCCCCACGATCTGGTAGTTTGCCATCATAAACTGTGTAGCTCATACATGAAGAATGGCTAATTGGGTGAAGTTACGGAGGGCTGTTGGCAAGGTAACACAATACCACAGACTGAGTCGTTACCTTCATGAGAAATTGGGGCTGCAGAATATTAGCAAAAGAAAAGAGCTCCAGGACAAAATGCTACAAATTGAATGGAGCTACCCTTAAAAACTGCAACAACCTGTATAACGAGGGATAAATGTTTCAAGGATGTGTTAGGGTTTCAGCCAGGTTCAATGAACCAAGCGATCAAAACTTTGGTGGTTTGATATAAGTTGTCTATTTGACATTGATGACGGGATTGTTGACTCAGTGTTGTCCTCGTCCCAGCTCTGGCAACGATCCCTTCTAAATTAGATTTGGAAATATCTTTTTATAGCCGAGATAAATGATTCTGTTCTGTGTTTATGCCTCCAGTACATGGGTTACCTTACAATTTGCTCAACTTAGCTTTAAGTTAATGTATTAGTTTTTATTTCAGATGACAATCTGCAATATGTTGGTTGGATTTCCATTTTTCTTAATTTAGATACTGAAGCTGTTCATTTAAAAACCTGAAGACTTTCCCCCCTCTTTTAGGATACAGACATCCATCCCCCACCACAGTGGCCAGAACAGTGAGAATTTTGCACACCTTACTAGCCTTGGTTGGCAAGCACAGAAACTGTGACAAATTTGAAGTTAACACTCAAAGTGTAGCTTATCTTGCTGGTGAGAAGAAATTTTATTTGCTCTTGTACTGTCAAATATTTGTCATTGAATTAGCTGGAATTTGACCCAATGCTTATTTGGTAACATGCAAGTTTAGTCATGTGAGCTTCCGGAAAAAGTGGGCGGAGGGGTCAAGTTGAAACCACTGCTGCTGTAAGGCATGTCTGTCACAAATGGTGAACAGTTGGCCATCAAGGGTAACCAAGTTGGGAAGACAGATTAAACCTGGTGCTCTAGCACCCCTAATGGCTCAGTTGGGAAAAACAACTGAGCTGTGCATACCAGAGTGTCTCTGGTTTCATTCCCAGTCCGTTCTGAGTTATCTGATCTTGATCATGTAGCAGTGAGGGGATATTACGTTTGGTTCAATGCCCCTTAGTTAGGGAGGGAACAATCAGCCAGGATTCTCCATCCGGATCCCTTGCTAGAAATTGGATGTATAAGGCCATTCAATGCGGAGGTGATGATCTCAGCTGTGATCTGCTCCAGCAGTCGAAGAATCTGCCAGTGCTCACTGTTGAGTCTACTACATAGCAAGTAGCTACTTGGTGGAGGTGCTAGAGGGGCAGCTGGTGTCCATGGACTCTTCTCCAATGCCACCAAGGAGTCAAGTAGGGAAAACTGCCTGGGCTACCTCTAAAGGGGAGTCTAGTATTCTAACATTAATGCTGCCAGGCAGCCCATCTATATTATTTTACCGATTATAAGACTCTGAAATAGTGAATCACAGGGACTGGTACAGTCTTCACAATGACTCTGACAAAGACCAGACTTACCAAGTAAGTCATTTTTTTTTTAAATTGTTTTTTCACAGCCTTGCTGACCGTTTCAGAGGAGGTGAGGAGTCGATGCAGTCTGAAACACAGAAAGTCTCTCTTACTGTCTGACATTTCCATGGAGAATGTGCCAATGGATACATATTTCATGCACCATGCTGACCCAGGCTCCAGGTCTGTGTACCTGCATTATTGTTTGCATTTTGTTATCTCTTCGGCTATGTTGATCTAATGCTGGATGTAACTGGAAAATATGACTCCACATCTGTAAATGCAACTCCAAAAATAACTAGTCTCTCTCCTCAGCTGAACTCCAGGTCTGTTTTTGTTTGAATTGTGAATTGAATAAAATGTAAATTTTCATTGCTGCAATGGTGTTAATTGAGTGTGACATTGGTGCTAGTTTATCTTTCTGCATAACTGACGGAAGCTGATTGTAAGGAGAAGCTAAATAAGCACATGAGGGAGAAAGGAATAGAAGGTTATGCTGATAGTGTTGGATGAAGTCGGGTGGGAGGAGGCTCGTGTGGAACATAAAACACTGGCATCGACCTGTTTGGTCCGAATAGCCTGTTTCCATGTTGTATATTCTATGCAATTCTTGAACGTTGGACAGGCAGTCTGATAGCATGGAAGTGATGTTGAGGCCTAGGGAAGTGATGGAGAGGTAGAGCTGGATGGCATCAGCGTACATATAGAAACTGACACGTGCCTGCAGATGATGTCAATTCAGTTGCACTGCACTGTTGGGCTCAGCATCTCTTGCAAAACAAGTTCATCTGATGGTAAATATGGATGTATAAGGATATCAAGTTGGTTGATGTTTTTGCAGAGCACACTGATGGTGATCCGTGCTCTTTAACTCCAGTTTAGGGAGTTTACAAGATGGAAGCAGTTTCACTGAGAAACAGCTCACGAGACACAGTGCGAGTGTACAAAATCTCCCTTGGAATTTGTGGTATCACAACAAGTAAAATGGAACTATACAAAGAATACTTTAAACTCAGAATTGGTAATCCATTCCCAATTATGTAGGCGTTTTTACCTTGCATTCAGAGTCCGGGTCTCAGGAAAAGTATTACATCAACGTTAAAGCTCACAAATTAACTAGTTGTCTTCACTTGTGTGTTAAACGACATATTCCACTCTTCTCCCTCTTCTGCGTCCTTGGTATAATACCAGTGGTCGTGTTGTCTTTCTGAAGCCTCTTCAATGACAGAATAAATTTTTTGAACTGGGTGTCCAAATGGTGTATCAACATTTTCCTTCCATTTCTCTTTACAGAGCTTTAAGAGAAAGCCAGCCGTGGGTTTCACCCAAGACCTCAGACAGATATTTGGCCGCTAATTACCCAACAATGGGGCAAATTAGCCCCAGGACCCGCAAGTCTATGAGTCTGGACATGGGGCAGCCTTCGCAGGCCAACACCAAAAAGCTGCTCGGTAAGGAAATACAGTAACAGTGCACAGCAACTCAATGCTTGTCTGTCAATAGGAATTCCAGTCTTTTACAGGGAAACCACTTTTATATTTTTCCTCCCTTAATTCGGATTCTATCCGCTCATATTCAGGGCCCAATTTCTGGCATTTTTAACTGGGCCTACAAGTCAGCTGCAAGTATCCTGGAATCCAAACGAAAAGACAGATGTAAAGAACGATAACATGCACACCAGGAAGTAAACACGCAATCAACAGGATGGGGAGATTGGTTGTTTTCTTCTTGTTTGATTGTGTCATTCGAGTGGTGTAAAAAATGTCAAATTGAAGCATTTGTGATGCATTTAATGGATTACATTCCTATGCTTAAAAAAAATTACATAGAAATTCATTGCATCCATACCTCGGTGCATTTTCTCCAATGGTAAATGAAGGAAAACAGATAAGGAAGTGATGTTGCAGCATTTCTTCCCCCACCCCCACTTTGATACCATCTGGCTTTGAACCTACTAACGTTATGATTTTGAGAAACTGAATTCAGAAAGAACTTGTATTTCTTTAGCACCTTGTTCCGTTCATCAAGATGTCTCAAAGCACTTCACATCCAATGAATTAAGTGCAACCACTGTTGAATGTGACGGCCATTTTGTGCACAGCAGTCCTGCAAAATGTAGCTAATTGAACGAACAGTTGATCTGTTATTTTTGCTTATGGTTGGGTGGCCAAGTTAACTGGGAGAACTCACTGCTCCTCTTCAAGCAGTGCCGTGGGATCTTTAACGTCCACCTGCACAGCAAAACTTGACTAATTAAGCATTTTGCCAAGGCTGCTGTGTTAAGCAGAGCGAGGCTGAAAGTCTTCAGCTGTGTGTTCGTACTCGTCTGCCGTGGTTCATTGCTTTGTGTGATAGGTTCACATTCTCTGACTTTGAGGGAGGCAAGGCCAATTTGGAAAATAAGGTTTAATCAGATTTACTTTTTTCCCTTCTTTAACCATTTTTCACCCACCTATGTTTTTTTCTGGTGTTTTCCATGAAATTGCAAGACACTGAATTTCTTTGAAGAATGAAATAATTCAATGATGAAGTAATTCCTTCCTTCCTTCCTGAGCTTGTTTCTCAGCTGTTAGTTTATTAGCCCCCATCCCAAATGACACTTTCATTTATCAACAATCATCTAATCGGGAGTGGGCAGAGAAAAAGAACATTAATTTTGTTTTTGTTCCCCATTTTAAGTTTTTTTTTCCTCCAGGCACCATGCTTAGCCGGATGGGTGGGTGGATTGGCAGGCTGGTGACCTGCTCCTAATAGTATCAGTACCCTTCATCATCCAGCCCCTAGGAGAGGCACTCTGCCATCTTTGTTTCCCGCCTCCCTGTGTTTCAGACCACGCCTTTTGATCAGTGCTTTCCTCTCCTCTTCTCTCCTCTCCCCCCACCCCCCCCCCGCAATGGTTGTTCAAAACATGAATTTATTTTTGTACAGCTCTGTGGTGCTATGCATTGCAACAAACAAACGCTGCTCAATGTTGTTGCTTTTACCTGTATTTCTCTGAAAATTGAGCTGCTCTGATGACAAATGCTTAGCTCAGAGGAGTGAAAAGGATATGCTGATAGGGTTAGTTGAAGTAGGGAGGGGAGGAGGCTTGTGTGGAGCATGAACACTGGCACAGACCAGTTGGGCTGAATGGCCTGTTTTTGTGCTGTGGCTGGTAGGCCTAGAAATGTGTTTGTTTGTATCTTCACACTATTGATGAGTAAGTTCTGCCACCCTGTGGCACACGCTTGTGTTCAAATATGAACAGGTGATGAACGTTGTGTTTTACAGGTACAAGGAAAAGTTTTGACCACTTGATTCCAGACAGCAAAGCACCAAAGAGACAGGAGATAGAATCAGGGATTACTACTCCACCCAAGATGAGACGGGTGGCAGAGCACGATTTTGAGATGGGTAACTAGCCAAGCATTTTTATCTCTCATTTCATTTTTACATTACTTTTGCTTTCTGACCCTCACAGCCTTGGGTTAGGACTGGGCCTATTTCTATTTTGTTCCAAATAGTTCCTCAAAGGCAAAAGGGCTTTGTGTTTGATCCCTAGATTTAAAAAGGGAGATAGAACAAGTCCAGGGAACTATAGACCAATTAGCTTAATGTCGGTGGTAGAGAAGATAATGGAATCCATACTCAAAGATGCAATAGAGAATATAAGATCAGAAAGAATATAAGAAATATCAAAAATATAAGAAAGAATAGTCAGCATGGATTTCAAAAGGGAAGGTTGTGCTTGACCAACCTTATTGAACTCTTTGAAGAAGTAACAGAAAGGATAGACAAGGGCAATGGAGTAGATGTAATATATTTGGATTTTCAAAAGGCTTCCGATAAGGTACCGCATAGTAGACTCATGACTAAGGTCAGAGCATGTGGAGCCAGGGGACAAGTAACAGAATGGACAGCAAGCTGGCTACAAAACAGAGAGTAGGGGTTAAAGATAGTTACTCAAACTGGCAAAAGGTGGGAAGTGGTGTTCCACAAGGATCCGTGCTGGGACCATATTGTTCACCACTTACATAAACGATTTGGACTCTGGAATCGGAAGTACAATTTCAAAATTTGCAGACGACACCAAATTGGGGGTATGGTTAGTACCGAGGAGGACGGTGACAAAGTACAGGACGACATTAATAAACATGCAGAATGGGCGTGTAATTGGAAAATGAATTTCAATATAGATTAGTGTGGGGAGGTACATTTTGGTTGGAAGAATGAGGTCACATACTCCTTGGAAAATGCGCCTAAGCAGGGTAGAGGAGTTGAGGAATTTAGAGGTACAGATATACAAATCACTAAAAGTAGCAACGCAGGTCAATACCATTTTTATTTAAAAAGCAAACCAAACACTGGCGTTAATTTCTAGAGGGATTGAATTAAAAAGCAGAGAAGTTATGCTATACTTGAACAGAACCTTGGATGAACCACAATTGGAGTACTGTGAACAGTTCTGGTCTCCACACTTCAAAAAGGATATAAAGGCACTGGAAAAGGTGCAAAAAAGATTTTCTAGGATGATACCAGAAATGAGAGGTTATATCTATCAGGAAAGATTTAATAGGCTGGGACTCTTTTCTCTCGAAAAAAGACTGAGGGGTGACACGATAGAGGTTTTAAAGATTATGAAAGTGTTTGTTAGGGTAGATGTAGAGAAGTTTCCACTTGCAGGAGAAACCAGAACTAGGGGCCATTCATATAAGATAGCCACTAATAAATCCAATAGGGAATTCAGGAGAAACTTCTTCACCCAGAGAGTGGTTATAATGTGGAACTCGATACCCCATAGAGCAGTTGAAGCGACTAGCATAGATGCATTTAAGGGGAAGCTCGATAAGCACAGGAGGGAGAAGGGAATAGAAGGATATGTTGATCGGGTTACAGGAACATAAGGGCATAAGAAATAGGAGAGGAGTTGGCCATACAGCCCCTCGAGCCTGCTCAGCCATTCAATAAGAACCTCAACTCCACTCTCCTGCCCGATCCCCATATCTCTTGATTCCCTTGGTATCCAAATATCCATTGATCTCAGTCTTGAATATACCCAACGATTGAGCATCCACAGCCCTCTGGAGTAGAAATTCCAAAGATTCATGACCCTATGAGTGAAGAAATTTTTCTCATCTCAGTCCTAAATGGCCGACCCCTTATCTTGAGACTATGACCCCGAGTTCTCGACTCTCCAGCCAGCGGAAACAGCCTCTCAGCATCTCCACTATCAAGCCCTCTAAGAATTTTATATGTTTCAATGAGATCACCTCTCATTCTTCTAAACTCCAGAGAATATCGGCCCATTCTACTCAATCTCTCCTCATGGGGCAACCCTCTCATCCCAGGAATCAATCTAGTGAACCTTCATTGCATCCCCTCTCGGGCAAGTATATCCTTCCTTAGGTAAGGAGACCATAACTGTGCACAGTCAGATGAAGAAGGGTGGGAGGAGACTGATGTGGAGCCTAAACACCGGTATGGACCTGTTGGGCCGAATGGTCTGTTTCTGTGCTGTAGGTTCTTAGTAATTCTTTGTAATTACTTGCCATACTTTACAAAGCAAATTCTGACTTATAATGCACTGTGTTTTCATTTTACCCTTAAGTTAAGAGCTGTTGGTATTGGGCAGTGGAGTACTTTCCATGTTGTGCACCCACTGTCAGGATCGAGAATTTCCAGGGAGAGCATATTTGGAGAAAATGGTGATGCTCATTCCACTCTGCTTCAGCTTTCCCCTTCGAGCAACCCCTTCTACACCTCTGTGGCACTTTGCCATTCCCCACATACTTCTACCTTTTTTGTTTCCCATCCCTTTTTTTTCTTTTCTCACTTGCCCTCCTCTCCTGAAAGCATGAACTCCTTGCAGGGGTGCAGTTCCATGAGTTCAGGAGCCCTCCAGCATTTCACCCAACTGACCATTATTGATCTGTGAACCTGGACGGTGAACATTGGTGGGTTGTTTGAGCTTGGGGCATTGGAGCCAAGCATGATCCTGTCCTCAGCTGATGTCTTGTGTGATTCCAGCTTACGCTGCTGGATAGCAATCAGGAGAGGGATCCCTGACCGATTTTTTTTTCTTTCTCTTTCCCCCCACCCCCACCCCCTCCCTAACCCAGGATCATAAGAGACCATTCTATTGGCCCGACCACACCTCAGCTAACTTGGCACAGACTGGGGATCAAACCTACAATCTTCCTAGACTGAATGACTCTATTACAGTGGATAAATTCACCTGAGGCATTCTTATCTATGTTGTTGAAAATGTGAACTATTTTGGCTTACAACATGTAATTAACTTCATATCTTCAGTTTAATGTAGTTCTTGGACCCGTCAAAGAACAGAGTAACCAGTTCATCTAACCTCACTGATTCTCAGGTGCATGGTGTTGTAGCGATCAGTTCAATGCAATATCAGTTTTCACTTTCCCAATTTAGAGACACAGCGGATTTCCTCACAGCAACACCCACACCTGCGGAAGGTCTCCGTGTCTGAATCGAACGTGCTTCTGGATGAAGAGGTCCTCACTGACCCAAAGATCCAGGCTCTGCTGCTTACTGTGCTTGTACGTGTAGCTTCCAGTTTAACATCAAATGTCTTTGTTTTGTCTGGTCTTTATGCCCAGTTCGTGACTCTTGTTTAAATTTCCTACTTACAATTATTTTTGCAAAGTTCAGCTAGAATAATTAAAGCATGGACTAAGTTATTTTGCAGCACTTTGAGGATGAGTGAAGGAAGTAACTTCAATCTTGTTATGGTTCATTACTAACACTACACTCCATTATCCAGTGTGGTCATGCTCTTAAGCAGCATTTGTTGCTTATACAAGCACCAGCTACCAGGTGGTGAGCAGCTGAGGGTGGGGGGTGGGGGGGTGGAAATTAACCTTCCCCCACCCACCTGTAATTTTCCTCTTCCCTTCTCTCCTGGGAGAGAAGCCTGCCTTCCACTTAATGTAGAATCTTAGATCAGTCTATTGGGTGCTAACTCATCAACTGAAGTTATCTAATCTGGTCCCTTTTGCCTGCCCTTTCTCATATCGTTTTATATTTCTTCTCAAACAATTATCCATTTCACTTTTAAATGATATTGAGTGGCATTTGTGGTAAAGCATTCCATGTTCCAGTAACCCTCTGTGTGAAAAATTTCTTCTAACTTTGCCCTTCATTCTAGTGATAATGTTGAGCCATTGCCCCACATGTTGCCCTCAAATTTTCATAATCTTGAAAACCTCTGTTAGCTCTGCTGTTCCAAGTTTACAGCACAGAAGGATGCCAATTGTGTCTGTACCAGCTTTTTGGAAGAGCAGTCCAAAACTAATCCCACTGCCCTTCTCTCTACCCATATCCTTTTATCCTCCTTTGCTTCAAATGTTTATTCCCTGACTCAGGAAGTGAGAATATTTTTAGACTCCTGCCAAGCAGGTTGTAGCTACTGAAGGACTGTAACCTTCATTAGTATAAATAGATCTCTAGAAAGGGGTAGTCCAAGATGTGGCTTGTGGACTGAATCCAGTGTGTGATCTGTCTAGCGAAGCCCCTGCTGGTTCCCCTCTTTTTTGTGCGCGTAACCAGTTTTGACTTTGGCTCTTTAAATTTCTCTGGTCATTCCTTCAGTTTTCTATCCCTATCAGAAATCAGCCTGAGAAATTTGAAGAGCTCAAGTTTTCAAGTCTTGGTTGCAAAGGGTAACAAAATAACGGCTGATTTCTGAATATGGGGTGGTGTGAATTTTGGAGGGTCTCCATTTTTTGTACATGAGGGTCTTTTTTTTGTGTGTGGAAGGACATCTTGTTTTTTGTGGATATGAGGTCTCAATTTTCGTATGTCTAGGGGGTTCTTGCAATTTCTTGCGCGTGGGGATTTCTCACTATTACATGGGGGGAGTTCTCATCTTTTTGGTGACTGATATTTTCATGTCTTTGGTGGGGGGGGGCTCACTTTTGAGGGTCTTGTGTACATGGTGGGGTCTCACATTTTTATGTATCCTAACTCGCACCAAATCCAGTTCACCTATTACCCCTGTGTTCACTCACCTACATTGGCTCCCGGTCTGGGAACACCTCGGTTTTAAAATTCTCTTCCTTGCTTTCAAATCCCTCCATGGCCTTGCTCCCACCTGTCCCTGTAACCTCCTCCAGCCCCACAACCCTCCGAGATCTCTGCGTTTCTCCAATTCTGACCTCTTGCGCATCCCTGATTTTTAATCGCTCCACCATTGGCGGCCGTGCCTTCAGCTGCCTAAGCCCTAAGCTCTGGAATTCCCTCCCTAAACCATTCCGCCTCTCTCTCCTCCAAGACACTCCTTAAAACCTACTTCTTTGACCAAGCTTTTAGTCACCTGTCCTGATATCTCTTTGTAGCTCGGTGTCAAATTTTGTTTGATAACGCTCCTGTGAAGCACCTTGGGACGTTTTACTACGTTAATGGCGCTGTATAAATACAAGTTGTTGTTGTATGGGGTTTACGTTTCTGCATAATTATGTGAGGCTCACTTTTTTTGCACACCTGTCTAGCCCCCAGCTCCATCAGGTGGATATCCTGCACTCTGGTGTGGGGGGGTGGGATGTGGCATGCTAAAGTATGTAGCCTATTATACATATCTGCATTTGTTTTAATATAAAGAGTGGGGTGGTGTGCACTCAGCATCCTTCAATATAAATGTGAAAAAATAACCATCTCGATCGAGGTTGATATCTTGTAGTGTGGTGGAGTCCCAGGTGCAAACCAATGGCTTGATATTGCCACAAAGTTTACCATTTCAGGTCATCTACAGTCAGGAATTATAATCTCTTCAGTTCAGGTGATGGCATTCCCTAGGTCACAATTTCCTGTGGACAGAAACCATTTTGATGTCTTGGTTACATATTAGTATCTGGGTGAAAAGTTTAGATTGAAATGGATTGTGAAGAAAATCTGTTGCTGTACTTGGGCATTTGTCTTTTGCTTCCCAACTCAAATCATTGTCCATACAGAGGTTTGAACAAGTGAATTTAGCACATCCTAAGTTTCATTGCAGTGCTTTGGAACAGAACAAAAATCCTCAAAGTATTGGGTTTCTGAACCTATAGTTTGAGTATTCTGTCACCACCACCGAGTGGCTTGCATTAGAACTGCATCATTTTGTACGTCTGTTGTTGAGCTGTCATTTCACAACACCTGTGTTTCTTTTTAAATCTGAAGAATATAGAAATCCATTCCACCCAACTAACGAGTTTGTGTTCTTCCCAAAGGCCACATTGGTGAAACACACTACAGATGAGTTTGATCAACGGATCTTGTACGAATATTTAGCTGAAGCCAGCGTTGTCTTCCCTAAAGTCTTTCCAGTTGTGTAAGTTCCTCTTCCGATTACATGTGCATCCTTTAATGGGTGATGTCAGTTGTATCTTTGACCAAAATTCAGATTTGCAGAAGTTGAAATGGTTTCTTGTTGAGCATGTCTATAGGCCACATTGGATCATGGGACTCTACCTTCTCGTCTCAGTAAGATGTTGCCATAAGGAACTGGTTCAGAGAATCTCATCAGTTGAGTTTTTTTTTAAATGGAGTTAGTATATATGCCTCATGAGAATCTACACCTTTAATATCCCAGTAAATCATTCCGTTTTCAGTGGAAGTTTATCTGCACCAGGTGCTCTCTTTAATGCTGTTTTTAGGGACTTTACGGAAATGGGTTTCCTTTTAGGGGCCTGTAAATAATGCTGCAGAGGCAACCGGATATCGGCGTGTCCAAATGTAATACTATTGTCAGCTATGAAGTACCTCCTTCAGGCCTTTTCCTCGAAATCTGGGTGTTCCAGCTACAGAACTCTGCTCTCACCCATCTCTTAATTAGTTCTTTAATTTAGGAGTGTGATGGAATACTCTCCGCTTGCTTGGATGAGTGCAGCTCCAACAACACTCGAGGCTCTACACCATCCAAGATAAAGCAGCCCGCTTAATTGGCACCCCATCCACCACCCTAAACATTCACTCCCTTCACCACCGGCGCACAGTGGCTGCAGTGTGTACCATCCACAGGATGCACTGCAGCAACTCGCCAAGGCTTCTTCAACAGCACCTCCCAAACCTGCGACCTCTACCACATAGAAGGACAAGAGCAGCAGGCGCATGGGAACACCACCACCTGCACATTCCCCTCCAAGTCACACACCATCCTGACTTGGAAATATATCGCCGTTCCTTCATCGTCGCTGGGTCAAAATCCTGGAACTCCCTTCCTAACAGCACTGTGGGAGAACTGTCACCACACGGACTGCAGCGGTTCAAGAAGGCGGCTCACCATCACCTTCTCCAGGGCAATTAGGGATGGGCAATAAATGCCGGCCTCGCCAGCGACGCCCACATCCCATGAACGAAAAAAAAACATTAATACATTACAACAATGACACAATTCTCACTTTTATGTTTGGTATGGAGACAGTGTAATGAAACAAACTTGGATTTCTACAAGGAAATTTCATAGTGAACTGTTCAGTAATGATCTTCAAGATAGTTGTGCATTTTTGACTTGGTTAGCAGATCTCATTGTGTGTTTGTGAAACCTAGGCACAATTTACTGGACTCAAAGATTAATACCCTGCTGTCACTGTGCCAAGACCCCAATCTGTTAAATCCAATCCATGGAATTGTTCAGAGTGTAGTGTACCATGAAGAGTCACCGCCACAGTACCAGCCATCATATTTACAGAGTAAGTGCACTTTCCAACTGCAGTTTTTTTTAGAAGACTGGTTTTGTTTTTGACAGAGGAGGTGGGGGAGAGGAGACTGGCTGGTGCGGTTAGTTAACACAATAGCATTTCACCTCAAGGACCTAGAATCATACCCTGCCCAGTCTAATGGGATGACAGTCTTGTCTCTGTTAATTGCAAGGGTCTTATTAGAAATGAATGTGGACAGTATTAACACGGTTCCTTTGGCTGTGGGCCCATGGAACCAAACTGATCCAAAGTCAGTACAAACTGGCACCAGATTGACAATGTTGTTCCAAGCAGGAAGTAATTGGAGCATTGAAATGGGGAAAACTCGCCCTGATTCAGCCAAGATTCTCCAGGAGGTTGGTGGCTTTCGGTTGGATCACCGGGAAGCTTAGCAGTGAAAAAAGGCTTTGGGGAAGGTGTTGTACCGTTGCAGAATGCACTCTGGCAAGAGCAGCCTAAGTGCTAAACAAACAAGCCCTTTTTGTGGGCTAAGCCATAGATATTAATTTCAAGACCTCTCTCTCAGGAATACAGCCCAAGAACATACTGTAAATTGGGTCATTTTTTCATGTGAGCTTTATTAAACCACCATTAACATTTCACATCCATTATAAAATGGCTAGATGAAATATTAAAGCCAAGCAAAATTTCACTTGACAAAAATTACCTGATTTAAGGTGTTTGAGATACAAATGAAGTATGTTCCTTTGAAGTTAGCCTGAATCAGGAAGTAATTTTACAACACCAAGTTATAGTCCAACAATTTTATTTGAAAATCACAAGCTTTCGGAGGCTTCCTCCTTCCTCAGGTGAATGTCAAGAAATCCTCGAACCTTTCGCATTTATAAATCACAGAACATTTATAAATGCGAAAGGTTTGAGGATTTCTTGACATTCACCTGAGGAAGGAGGAAGTCTCCGAAAGCTTGTGATTTTCAAATAAAATTGTTGGACTATAACTTGGTGTTGTAAAATTGTTTACAATTGTCAACCCCAGTCCATCACCGGCATCTTCACATCATGAATTAGGAAGAACATTGTTGTAACTCATCCCTGGAGGTAGTGAGGTATCACCGAGTGCTCTAATCTGGGATGCAGTTTGGTTCTTCAGTTTTTCTTATTATTCAAACTTTGATTGCAATTCTCTTGTCTTTTTTCCCTCCCACCACCATTTCAGGTTTTGGTTTCAATGGACTATGGAGATTTGCAGGATCTTTTTCTAAGGTGAGACTGAAACTGTTTTGAAGCATTTTGTGGGTTTTTTTTTTGTTTGTCTTACACTGAATTATGCAGCATGTTTAAACAGAAATGCTTGGTTTCACAAATTAATACAGCAGCTGGTTCTGCTCAGTGTTTTCAGTGAGGCTGGAATGGTTTTAAAAGAAATGTGATTGAAGAAATATTTAGTTTAAAGAAAGAAAGACTTGCATTTATATCGCACCTTTCACAACCCGAGGGCATCCCAAAGCGCTCCGCAGCCAACAGAGTACTTTTGAAGTGTAGTCACTGTTCTAATGTAGGAAACGCAGCAACCAATTTTCACACAGCATGGTCCCACAAACAGCAATGTAATCATGGCCAGATAATCTGTTTTAGTGAGATTCACATCAAGTTGGGAATTTGGCTGAATTTATTTTTGCAGCTTCCCCAGTCAGTCGCGTGCTTCCCTGGAGTCAGATGGCTCTGTCGGCCGGTTCAAAACCGTGCTCCCCCCCCCACATTGTATTCATTGGAGCTGCTTCAGGATGACTCCCCGTTAGTGACATCACCAGAGTAGCATAGAGGCGAAGATGCTTGACGTAATGGGTCTCCATGTGGGTCGGAAAGTTCACTTTTCTTTTAAAACTCTGTAAATGTTTTTCTCTCTTTTCCCCCAATGTACAATTACTTTGAGCAAACAGTACTATCCCTGCAGACTTTCCCTTCCCCTTTTAAATCTTCATATGTGTGAATTTCTTTGCTTATATCTTTTGTTGTTTTTAAATTTAAATGACAATTGCACCCTCCTTGGAACATTGAACTTAAAAATAATTTCTAAAATTTTTATCCTGTTGGACAGCAAACTCAGATCCCAGACTACGCTGAGCTGATTGTGAAGTTCCTGGATGCATTAATTGACACGTATTTGCCTGGAATAGATGACGAATCTGCTGAGGAGTCTCTGCGCACACCGACCTCCCCCTACCCACCCCCTGTCCAAAGCCAGCTTAGCATTACTGCCAACTTAAACCTCTCCAATTCCATGACCTCATTGGCAACCACCCAGCATTCCCCAGGTGAGCGAAGTTCCCTTCTGTTAATCAACATGAACATGCCTTGATTTGAACACTTGCTTCTGTTTTTAAATAATTTCAGTCGCAAGGACTTTATATTCACAACTTCAAGCGCGACCTGTAAGTGGTGTCCTTTGTCAGTATCTCCATTCCCTAGAGACATGCAGCCTAACTGGTTATATACGGGCATATGCAGTCTGTGTGCTGGGTAGGATGGGTACGGTGGGCCACGTAACCTTTACATTGGCTTTGATGCAAGTGTTTTCATTTTTGTTAATTGCTTATGTGTTCTATTTATACAAATTGTGTGCACAGTTTCAAGTATCATTTCTTTATCTGTAGTGATAGAGGTTGAACTAATAGTGAAATTCAAAGGCCAGAGTATCAATTCTCTTATTGATCAAATCTAATTAACTGTGCTTACTCAGAATAGAGCTAAGATGTTGCGTTTGAAGTCCATTAGTTATAAATTGCCCGTCGGGATCTCCAACTAGTTTTGCATGCATGGGTACAGGAAGGGAGTGTGTTCCGATCTCCATTTTTCTGAATGAAGCATCATTTTTGGCCTGAAACTGCAACATTAATCCTTCCCTGCACTCAGCTGGAATCATTTGAGGGTTGTTTCCCACATCGTAATTAATCTGAACTTGGCAAATTTGGGGAGAAGAGGTTCAAATCAGCCCAAGTTAGATTCAGAAATAACTTGCCCATAGGTGATCAGAAGCTGGCCTCTGTCTCTCTAATTTGCAACTTTTTTTTGAATACTGTTAAGCTAATCCTATAGCTTTGTCAGCATGTTTTCATTTTACATTGTATTTCATTTTTTATTGTTCATCTGTCCCTTTTATTATGCATGCACTGAATTTTTCTCTTGTTTTGCTTCCTCTTTCTCCCTCATCTCTTCTGGGCATGTGCTGCTGTTATTGTGACTAGTGTGTGGACGATCCCCAACGTTGTCCCACTTGAGGTCTTCTGCTGGTGAAATACCTGGTACAAATGAAAACTATAGCCGGGCAATCCGTCATGCCCTAAATGGCCTATAGTTTCTAATTAGCGACAGTCGTTGATTTAGTTAGAATATGCTTCATTGTTGTATGGATTTGTCGTAGTGTGTATCTGTGCATTGTAGATGTGGGTCTGGTGTTGTATTATCTTGCAACAAATGGAACCTCACTGTAATTATTGCCCCTTCCCCGAGGTCCCACTAATTCCAACATCGTTATAGGTGTCTGTTTTCTCAGTAGCCTTGGTGGCTTTTGCCCCTTGTAAGTACTGCCAAAGGTCCCCTCAAGTTGTACCTATTTAGGAAAAGAAGTCTGGTTTCTGTTAGCTCATTGAATAAGCCACCACCTTTATGTGGTACTGAGCCAAACCGACCAAATACCAGATTTGATTTCCAGTTTTGTGCTGAATAAGTTTACTCACCTGGGGCAGTTGTGAGTGCACTGGAATGCACTGTCTTGAAAGGGTGGTGGATGCAGATTCAATCGTAACGTTTAAAAGGCAATTGGATATATACTTGAAGGGGGGAAAAAAATTGCAGGGCTATGGGGAAAGAGCAGGGGTATGGGACTAATTGGATAACTCCTTCAAAAGCCGGCACAGGCACGATGGACCGAATGGCCGCCTCCTGTGCTGTATGATTCCATATTGCAGTGCCCTGAATTCGGGAGTGGAAAAATCATGCAGGGAACCTGACTGCCACCCTGTGGACTCTGCTGGAAAGTACACAGATAAGGAACAAATTGGGCTCAGCTTTGATGCAATCAATGGTTGAATAACTTGTTCAATACTCAACGCCACCTGGTGAGGAGAGGGAGAAAGTTGGGGGGGTGGCGGGGCAGTTCTTTTTTAGTTCAGAAAAATAAAATTGAGGTGACACGAACTGGGCTGCTACCACATGTTACAGATGGTACCAGAAGGATACCCTCAGCTGCCTAGATAGTGGGCATTGAGCTGCATCATCCCATGTTGCTGGTCACTGACTTCCTCCACATTGATGGAGTGAGACTTTTTTCAGGTCCATGAAAGCTGTGGCATTGTGTGCAGTGTCCAGATGGCCATATGGGTGCCATTAATAATGCCTTGGACTTTGGGAATCTGTAATGCAGAAAAATGGCAGGGCCCTCTCAATCTGTTATTCCATGTGAAAATTACACAGGTTTTTGCCTTCAGCTCATTGGAGTGTTAATTGCCATTTATGGCTTAAATATGAAGTCTTTTGATTTCCCTAATGGGCTGGTAGATAAAGATACCACCCAGTATAGTAGCAGACCATAAAGTTGCACGTTTCATTTCGACTGGGCAATATCATCCTCCCCTACTGCTGCTGATATCTATGATGCTTTTTGTTACCTCCAGGTTCAATCTTTCCCAATGCTGTCCTTGCCAGCCTTTCTAGTTCCATCCTCCACGTGAATTGTGTATCCTGATCCAAGCATAGCCTGTAATTTTTTTAAAAAGTAGTTACTAGTTTACCAGGGTCTCACTGGCATGTTACTGAAGGAAGCCCTCTCCTTTAGAAGTACTGCATGCTGATCACAGCTATTACTGCAGCAGGTAATATAAGCAACTTTCAAGAGTGGTCACCAAGGAGAATTCATTCAATCTTGTGGGTATTTTTTCCCGGATTTTGATCTGCCTGAAGCTCAATTATCACCATTTAAATCCTAAATGAGAATGCTTAACCAATCAAATTGCACAGAGGACACAAACCCACCTCTGAAGTAACTATGTCCAATACGTTTTCTCTAAAACCCTTGATGGAGAAAAGAGGTACTCTCTCTCTAAATATAGAGCACTATAATAGCTCTGTTCATGTTGACAGTCTGTAACTTCATATTAAGTGCCTCTTTGTTCTTCAACCCACTTGTCCCAAACACACAGTAATGCACATTTTCAAAGGATCATCCCTTTTGATGAAAAATATTATGGGGTGGCCCGCGGTGGCAAACGGATGTGACATTTTAAATGTTTGTCCAAAATATTCTTCTTTTCTCATCACCATTCACTTTTCTCTCTCACCTTGTTTCCATGAAGCTTCTCTACCTTGTTCTAAATCAGCAGTTTTCATTCAGACACAGTATTACAAAGGTACTTATAAAAAAAAAAATTTGTATGAAGTACTGCCATTTGTTAACATAGGCCATCCTCTAGGTTAAGATTGCCTAAGTTATTCCAGTATAATGTGGGGGTGGAGGGGGGGAACCTTAACCCCACTTAAGCTTGTCAATTTTTTCTTTCTGTTCTGAATTGAGACTGCTTTGTAGCCAGAGTTGAAACACATGTAAAATGAGCTGCCTCAAAGGTTAAAGTGAGTCTGGCCATCCGAGCTGCTTTTTGAAAATCAGTTACACAGGATTATGGCCAACTCCAAGATTTTTTTTTTAATCCTTTTTTCACCCTCCAAAATAGTTTTCGTTAAACAGCAGCTGCTAAATGCATTGCAAGGGTTGCTACATTCCTCTCAACCTGTGTGGGGAAATAGTCAAAATCAGGAAAACTAACCCACAATATTTGAATAACTCAATATTTACATTTTTATGCTATTTATATATGCTTTTTATGGGATATGATTTCCTCAAATCCAGTTACAAATTAAGGACGCTTCAGTCTGCTATGTGTTTCATTTGTTGGCCTCCTCCCAGCACTTCTGACTGGAGGATGAGAGGAGATTAATGCCTTATTATATTTTAATTGTGTGCACTTTAAGCCTTAAACTATGTAGCATCAAAATATAAGCTGTTAATCTCTCTGGTTAAGTGTGTGGCACATACTATACTTCATGCTGCAACTCCAAAAGAAAGCCTTCGTGCTTAAAATCGTCCCAGGAACATTTTTAAAATGCAGAAATGGCGCTCTGAGATCAGGACAGTTGTGAGGTGCGGTATACTGGCATGGAGGCGTGACTAAACTGGACAGAGTGGGAAGCTGAGTCATCCCTGGGACATGGACTGGTATCTTCAACAATAATCAGGCTCCTTAACAGTCAGGTTCAGTAACCCCTTCAGGCTGCTACTCCATGATGATGATTCATTAACTTTCCTTTCCAAACAAAATTATTCAAAAATTTACGAATAGAACAAGAGACGGTTAATTATAAATTCTTTGTAACTGATTTTTTTTTTCCCTGAGATGGTGGCTTTCTCTCTCTATCCCAACTTGCATTGCAGCCTGCAAATTGCAAAATAGTTATGTGTGTGCATGTGATGTTACTGCACGAGACATTCACGACTGATTACTTTGCAGTCTGATACCTCCAGCAGACCAGCCAACTCGAAACACGTTTGGGAAGAGGGTGGATTGAAGTATGAGTTACTATAGAACGCAATGATTTTAATTCAAGCTTGCTAAAACTATTTAAGTATTCAGTAAAAAGAAATGTGAACAGCTGAATTGTGCTAATTCTGACATTTTTGGTACCTATTCACCTTATATCTGTCCACTTCAGTTTCTAAATTGAATTTTTATATTTGCTTCTGCCTTTGGCCACCTTTGTCCCATGTTATCACAAGGTTGCAGGGAAGGTTTGGATGGAGAAGGTTCTTTTGCCACTTTGATCTCAACCTTTCAGAATACCAGCCCTCCCATCTTCCCATTACAGCATTCAGGTGCTACGGAAATAAGCCCAGTGTCTGGGCCTCAACCATCCTTCCTGGAAAGCCCATTCCAGATGTTGATCACCCGTGTAAAGAAATGCTTGCAGTATTGGCATTGGAAGTGCAGTTGAGTTTTCTGCCTTTTCAGCTACCCCATCAATCCACCCAGGGAGCTATAGACCACTTGGCTTAACCTCAGTAGTAAGAAAGATACTGGAATCATTGTTAAAAGATTGGATAACAAAACATTTGGAGACGGAAAACATAATGAAAAAAAGCAGTCAACATAGATTTCTAAAGGGAAAGTCACATTGTCAAAATGTGTGCTTTTCAGCAAGGGTCACTGGGCAGTAACCAGGAGTCTTAATTCATTTTTCAACCTCCTTGGCCTTGCAGCACTAAGGTCAATTGCAGTGCTGCACCTGCTGCCCAGTTAACCCAGTACAGACTGGTGATAGAACCTAGGACATCTCTTTCCTGCACGGCTCACTTTTTTAAAAAAAAAGACAGACTTGCATTTATATAGCACCTTCCATGACCTCAGGACGTCCCAAAGTGCTTTACAGCCAACTAAGTACTTTTGAAGTGCAGTCACTGTTGTAATGTAGGAAACGCAGCTGCCAATTTGCGCAAAGCAAACACAAACAGCAAAGTGTAAACGACCAGATAATCTGTTCTAGAGATGTTGGTTGAGAGATTAATATGGGCCAGGACACCGGGGAGAACTCCCCTGCTCTTCTTCGAAATAGTGCCAGGGGATCTTTTACAATCACCCAAGAGGGCAGACGGGGCCTTGGTTCAACGTCTCATCTCAAAGACGGCACCTCCGGCAGTACAGCACTCCCTCAGTACTGCACTGGAGTGTCAGCCTAGATTATGTGCTGAAGTCTCTGGAGTGAGACTTGAACACACGACCTTCAGACTCAGAGGCGAGAGGGCTACCAACTGAACCACGGCTGACATCTAGTAAGAAATTGATTATTTGGTATTTAAAAGGTGGCGATGCTCACATTAAAGAAAAGTATATTCAGTTGTTTCTATTAAGAATTTTTTTGAAAAAGTGAGAGCTGTGCCTCTGAATCACCATTTCCTTATGTTCTGCATTTACCTTTATTGAGCAATGGTTGGAGTTTGGTCAATGCTATGACGGTGGCTTCAATCAAAACCTGGCTGTTGTGGTTATCAGGACCTTTCAGGCAACTCTCCAGACCCTGAGCACATGAAATGAAAGGCCATAATGGTTAATTATTCGCTTTTCTTAAGGGAAAACTTACACATATATACATGCTCACCCAAGTGAGTGGTGACAGTGGTGGGGAACGTACATGTCCATTTCCGACAACGCTCAAAGTCTGGGCGCCACTGCTAAACTTCATGGGGTGGTTTTGTGTTCTCCACTCGGCACTGGGTTAAGACTACTCAAACCCAATTTTACTAAGACTTCGAGCAGGTTAAGGGGACAGTGGGTGAAAGACCTTCAGCCCAGTGATTTAGGCCAGAACATAAGTGGCATGAATACAATTCTACAAGTAGTTCCCATGCCAATCAGGGTTTTTTTCCCCCTCAAACACTCCCTCGCCACAATAATTATTTGCTCCCTGACTCGAGTTACTGATCACAACTCTGAAATAATCAAACAAGTCAAACACTCGACTCCCAAGTTAGTGGTCATGTCTTAGGGCTGCATATCATTTAGACTAGTTTATCTTAGTCTGTTATCAGTCAGTTTTTAATATCTCTGAAAACCTTGATGTGGCTACAAAGTAACTTCTTTCCAGGTCCAGTCTCACATTCGGATTTTAGATTGCAATTATCAAATTGTACACAAATTTAACTTTTTAAATTGTTAAGAATATAGAAAAATGGGTTTGGACAATATGATCTTCGGTAAGCAATTGGAGGGAATTTAAGTAACTTCGGAGTCTGACTTGCCCTGTTTGAACCGCAACTATAAAAGAAGCAGTATACAGGGGTGGAGTACATTACCTTGTTTGCTTAGAGGACGATGTGCTGTGTAGGGCCTGTCAAGGGATGTAAAAGTCAACTCTCTCAAAATAATGCCATTTATTGTGCCACTATCTCCACTGGAAACTACTGGTTCTTGGCTGATAATTTAATCATGCACATTTGATGCTCTGGGTCATTCACTTGGGAAGTACCTCATGAAAACACACACAATGTTTGGTTCTTCAGCACAGCAAAAGCTGGTTGTATTAACCAGGTTTTACAGATGCTGCAGGTACTGAAATGCAATTCTATGTAAAAGGCACACATCCTGTTTATGCTTCATTTACCTTCCTGTAATTGGCTGGTTATCTGATACTGATAGTGACTGAACACAATTTACTTGCACTGAAGAGCGAGCCTCTTCAACAACAACTTCTAGCATTTATATAGTGCCTTTCACAAAGCAAAGCATCCTAAAGCATTTCACAGTTGGGTGTCGGACTCGAGGATGGGTGGGGAGGTGACTGAAAGCAGAGGGCTAGGTTTTAAGGAGGCTTTCGAAGGGGGGAAAAATGTAGCAACAAAAAGGAGGGCGTTGCAGAGTGTGGAGGCAAGGTGGCTGATGGGATAGCCACTGATGGCATAGCAGAGGGCCAGGGAAAAATGTGCAGTAGAGGGTGTGAGCAAGGACACAGGGCTGGAGGAAGTTGCAATGGTTGGAATTGCCAAAACTATGGAGGTTTCTGAAGACAAGAACAAGAATTTTGAATCTGATGCATGGAGAGCTGGAAGGCAAATGGAAGCTGGCAAGAATTGGAATGAGAGGCGAGCAGCATTTTGTATGGGACAGGATGCAGATGGTGGAATTATGGATGTCTCAGATTTTATGCACGGTGAAGCTGTTTTTCATCTTCCGAGCAATAAGCCTTTATATAGATCAGCCAGAAGGATGTTGGAAAATCAAGGCTGGAGGTGACAACAACTTGGGTTTATATAGCGCCTTTAACGTAGTAAAATGTCCCAAAGTTCAGTGAGGGTGAGGTGGGGATAAAGGGTTAGAAGCTCATCCCAAGATCAAGCAGGATGCGGAAGTTGCTGCAGTCAGGTGGAGCTGGATGGGGCTGGAAAAGGGGCGAGCTTAGGAGCTAGTGCACAGAGATTCCATTAGGACAGAACAGGATGGCTTTGCTCTTGCCAATGTTGACTGCAGGATATTGGATAGCACAGCAACAGTCATGGAAGAAAGAGTGCAGGTGGAGAGGTAAAGCTGGTTATCACTGATACATATATGAAAGTTCTGGCCCCATGCCTGTCGATAATGTCACCAAAGGTAAACATATAGATGGGAATTCGGAGAGGGCCAAGGATGCCACTTGGAATTTTTCCCCTCAAATTTCTCAACTCCTCAAGATACTAATTCACAACGGGATATCATTTCAGGGATGCTGGCTGCATTCAAGTACCTTGTCCAATCAGCTGGTCTTCACTTGAGCTCAGTGAATGCTGGCAGGCTACTTGGCCATTGCAGCTGATCCGGATCACGTTCTCGCCTCTTACCAATACACGATTGCTTTCCAGAAGGATCAGTGGAAAGCAATCATGAGAGTGATTTTTTTCCCCCTTCCCTAGCTCAGGGGTTCTGAATTGTTTGAAGGAATAACAGAGTAGACAAAGACAATGTAGTGGGTGTGTTTTACATGGACTTTTAGAAGGCCAGGGCGTGTGGAGTCAGGGACCAGGTAGCAGAATGGATTGAAAGGTGGCTACAAAACAGAGGGTAGGAGTTAAGAGAAGTTTCTTGGACATGCAGAAAGTAGGAAGTTGTGTCCCGCAGGGATCCGTGCTGGGACCACTTAGTCACCATATGCATAGATCCTTTCGACTCAGAAATTGGCGGTATGGTGTCAAAATTTGCAGATGATACCAAATTGGGATATAGGAAATTATGTGGAGGAGTGCACCAAAATATAGGAAGACATAAACAGGCTTGAAGAGTGGGTGGAAGCACTGGAGAAAGTGCAGAAAAGATTTACAAGGATGTCACCAGAATTGAAAGAATGCAACAATCGGGAACGATTGAGCAGGCTGGGGCTCTTACCTCTGGAAAAGAGAAGACTAAAAGGAGACCTGATCGAGATCTTTAACATTGTGAAGGGGTTTGGTAGGGTTACTGTGGAGAAACTGTTGCCACTTGTGGGTGTCCAGAACAAGGGGACATAAATATAAGATTGCCTCTAACAGATCAAATAAAGAATTTAGGAGGAATTTATTTTACACAAAGTGGTGAGAATGTGGAACTCACTGCCACGTGAAGTGGTTCAGACAGTATGGTATTCGAAAAGAGGCTTGTTGTATACAGCTGTTACAGATAAAGATGTTATTGGAAATGCTCATCATCCACAACAGAACCTGATTGGAATCTACAGTGAAGATGGTCGTCTGAAACTCTGGAAACTTGAAGGATTGATATTGATGGTTGTTTCCTTTTACACCGTCAGGGGTTACGGGGGGAGGGTCGGAAGAGGTAATTAGAGTGGAAGGCGGTTTGTATGGAGTATAAACACAGGCAAAAACCATTTGGGCCAAATGGGTTGTTTCGATGCTCCCTCCCACTCTCTCCGCGCTTGCTGGCCCTCCCCTCCCTCCTCTTCCCCACCCACCCACCCCCCCACACTTGCTGGCCCTCCCTCCTCTTCCCTTCCCCCCCACCCCTTCTCTTCCCTTCCTCCCCCACCACCCCCCCCCCCCCCCACACACACTTGCTGGCCCTCCCTCCTCTTTCCCCCCTCCCTCCCCGCCCTCCGCGCCATTGTTACCTCTGGACTCGACTGGTCCAATGCTTTCCTAGCCAGCCTTCCACCTTGCATCCTCCTCTGTACTGGGTTAGTTAGTTAGCTGGAAGTAAACTTGAGCTCATCCAAAACTCTGATGCCTTTATCGTAACTCGCACCATGTCCTGTTCACCCGTCACCTTTGTGCTCGCTGGCTTACATTGGGTCCCAGTCTGTAAAACACCTCTATTTTAAAATTCTCATCCCTGTTTTCAAATCCCTCTGTGACCTCGCCCCTCCCTTTCTCTGTCACCACCTCCAGCCCTACAATCCTCCAAGATCTCTGCGCTCCTCCAATTCTTGTCTCTTGCACATCCCCGATTTTCATCGCTCCACCATTGGCAACCGTGCCTTCAGCTGCCGAGGACCCTAAGCTCTGGAATTCTCTCCCTGAACCCCTCCACCTCTCTCCTCCTCCTTTTAAGACGCTCCTTGAAACCTACCTCTTTGACCAAGTTTCCTGTCCTAATATCTCCTCACTTGGCTCGGTGTCAAATTTTGTTTGATAATCACTCCTGTGAAGCGCCTCGCGATGTTTTACTACTATAAAGGCGCTATGTAAATGCATAACTTAAGTGAATAACTTTTACCATGTACGTTTCTGCCACTTTATAGGAATCGATAAAGAGAACGTGGAGCTTTCGCCAACGTCTGGACACACCAACAGCGGGCGAATTCGTCACGGGTCCGCAAGCCAAGTGCAGAAACAGCGCAGCGCTGGCAGCTTCAAGCGGCCCAGCATTAAAAAGATTGTGTGAAATGTTTTGTGACTGACCCATCCAGTCTTGTTGGGTTTCTCCCAGGTGAAACCCCCCTGCCCCCACCAACCCCCCCCTCCCCCCACCCAAACCAAGTCATGATGCTGCACTTAAAAGGTTTCTGTTCCAGTCACATCAGACGTACACTACCTGATGATCAACAGCCGAAGATTGCCCTGCGACCACTTCTTAATTCTTTTTCTTTCACGCAGCCAGTATTTTCTGCACAGTTTCTAGAAAATTGTTCCAGTTCACAGAATATGAAGTTCCAAAACGAAGAAGAATTTTTATTTGGTTATGCCATCTTTATTTGGGGTAAGGGGGGGGCAGGGTTGGGTGGGGGGGGAGAGATGAAGAAAAAGGCACTGAAATTATCAACACTGTAATATCTGTCAAAACATGGAAGCCATTAATTGCAGAAAGGATGGTTCTACCTTATTTGCCTTTTATATGATAATGAAAAGTGCTTAAAGTACCTTTACTGTCTGTGCACTTTTCAGCGATCAACAAAAGTGGCTTTAATGGGTAGGAATTAATCACGTCCATAGGTGATTTTTGCTTTGAGGAGAACTCCCTGTGTTTCGTAAAAGAAACCTTTAAGCTGTAGGTACAGTAACCAACCACCATGTTTAAAGCACATTTAACACACACAAGGTAGGTCCATAGCAGCAATCATAGAAAATGTACATAACCATTGCATTTATTTTACTGATTCCGCAAATAACAAAAGACTTTGTCTTTTTTTTATATTTGTTTACAGTCCTGGAAAAACTATGAATTAAAATATGATATGCAAGAACTTTGCCAAAAT
The DNA here is from genome assembly GCF_035084215.1 of Heptranchias perlo. Lineage (NCBI taxonomy): Eukaryota > Metazoa > Chordata > Chondrichthyes > Hexanchiformes > Hexanchidae > Heptranchias > Heptranchias perlo. Next base: position 33,237,035 of record NC_090352.1, read on the forward strand.
AGATAATTATCACAACAAAAAAACTTAGTATTAAATTTGTGGTATTCAGCAAATGTGACTCCTTTAGGGACAATTGTGTAGCTGCCATTATGTCACGAGAAAATGAAACAGCAACAATATCTTGTGCAATTAACAAAACGTTTCAGTGTGGTCTTAAGAATGGTGCCCTGGAGACGATACTGTTCACAGTCGAATGCTAATCAACCCGGGACAGCTGACCTGAGGCTAATATCACTGTCTTGGATTTAGTTTCTCGGTTGGCTGGTCACAGATACACACACACACACACACACACACACACACACAAATCAAAGGTGTTTCTCTCAGTTAATGTTATGCAACAGACCTTACTGCAAGAAGTCACTGCTAGTGTTGGCCACAGATTTTTTTTAAAATGCAGTACGTTCATCTGTAAATAGTTTTTGTGTAAAATTGACAAAGGTATATTTACTACACTGTAAATACATGTGATGATATATTGTATTATTTTGCTTTTTGTAAAGCAGTTAGTTGCTGTACATGTATAACATAACGAAATTTGATTATTCTAGTGTCAGTAATGTTAACTTCTCTCTTCCCTTCCGTTGCATTTTGTGTCATTAAAAGAGACAAAAAGAAAATGCTGTGTATTGTTACTTACAGGTTAACATCAGGCAAAAACTTCAGAGAAAACGTTTAATGCTCAAACTCAAAATCCCATTACTACCTATTGTAAGAATTTTGAACCAGCACAGGAAGCCGGTGATATGATGCAATTTAAACTTCTTTATTATTTGTATGTAGTGATGAGGACCCCTTAATTTCAGGTATCTGTTACCTCACTACCCCCTTTCCCTCGTACTTGGTTTATCCCTTTTTTTTTGGTGAAGTAAATGGGTTATAAGGGGTTGTGTGAGTGATCATTCAAAAAAAAAATGGAAAAACTCATTCGAATTTTGTTTCTAAAAGCATTTTCAGGTTCATAGGAATTGCTAGACAAAAAAAGACCAAGGTCCATCTCGTTCGTCGTCTGCCATCCTGGTAGTTGCAGGATACAATGATAACTGAGTTGTTGACTAATCATAGCAATCAATCTCTCTCAATTAGCCTGCAACAGACTCAGACATGAGACAAAGAAACCCCCAGTGGTGGAGAGCTTTGGGAACCATAGGTCCAGTGTCACCTGTTCCTCCCAAGCATGCTGCACTTACCACATGTCATGTCTCAAATCCCAAAATATTATGTGAAAGAGATCTATCTAATTTTCAGGCAGTACAAGTGTGTAATTACGATGTAAAGTTACAGTATTCCTTTTCCTGCTCTCCACGTACAGCCTGCATATAAATCTTGTAAATGTGAGTATTCTTTGTATTTGAATTTCTGTAAATATTTGTTATTTTCAAGTCAGTCATTTATTTGGTCAGGCACATTCCTCTAAATGTGTGTGTACCTAGATCACTGTTTATATCAGATTTGTGAAATCAATGAGGAAAAGGGATTCTGCAGCATTAAAATGAAGTTTGATCTTTCTAACAATCCTGCATAGATAATCTCTGGACTTTTCTTCCTCTCTAGTTTGTATGGCAAGTTGTTTAAGCTAACTCGTGACTGAAATCAGATGATTCACTGTTGTTTTTGATATTCATGAAGTGAGTGTGTGCGCAAACAGATCTCCTGTGGCATTGCTCCTAGTTAGAGGTTATGCTGTTTTAAAGCAAGGATATTATCAACAAAATGTAAGTGAAGGGACTGTTGAAGACTTTAGGAGGACATATACAGGTTAGCAGAATGGGCAGGCAAATACAATTTAGTGTGGAGAAATGCAAGGTCAGCATTTTGGGAGTGTGAACTCAATGGAAAGACACATTGAGGTCTATAAACCAAATTTCTTTCAAGTGCAGATAAAGAAAGCTGTAAAAAAGGCATTTTGGGTTTTATAGATACTGCAGGAATGTAGAGTACAAAATCAAGGAGGTTATGATAGATTTCTACCAGGCAATGGTTAGGCCACAGTTAAATACTACATGCAGTTTTGGGTGTTATATTATTGAAAGGACATTAAAGCCATAGAGACTGTACAGCATAGTTTCATCTGGATGATGCCAGGGAGGAGAAACACTAATTATGAGGAGAGAATTGAGATAATAGGATTATTTTCACAAGCAGAGAATTGCAAGAAGAGATTTGATGGAAGTTTTAAAATTTTGAAGGTTTTGATAGCGAATAGGGAAAGACTATTGCCTCTGGTTGGGGAGTCCGTGATGAGGGGTCATCAATTCAAACTGGTCTCTGAGTGAGGCGAGAGGTTCACAGGAATTTCTTTGAGCAGAGTTGTTGAGCATGGAACGTTTTACCACAGTGTGGTTGAGGCAAAATTTAATAAACATTGGAAGCAGAGACAGATGCAGGGCATGTGGAGGAGAGCAGGACAGTATGATCAGTTTGGAATTATTCTATCAAGTATATATGCACACTCCCATACACATACCTGTATATACGTACATACCTGTGTGTGTGTATCCATACCTCATTGCTATGGGAAATACAACCATGTCTGTATTACACTGTCTTCATAAATACTCCCCGACAGATATTTGAGAATTTTACCTTGTCTTTTTTATTCTTTCATGGGATGTGGGCGTTGCTGGCAAGGCCAGCATTTATTACCCATCCCTAATTGTCCTGGAGAAGGTGATGGTGAGCCACCTTCTTGAACCGCTGCAATCCATGTGGTGAAGGGTGTTCCAGGATTTTGACCCAGCGACAATGAAGGAACGGTGATATATTTCCAAATCGGGATGGTGTGAGACTTGAAGGGGAATGTGCAGGTGGTGGTATTCCAATGTGCCTGCTGCCGTTGTCCTTCTTGGTGGTAGAGGAGACGGGTTTTGGAGGTGCTGCCTAAGAAGCCTTGGCAAGTTGCTGCAGTACGTCTTGTACATGGCACACACTGCAGCCACGGTGCGCCGGTGGTGGCGGGAGTGAATGGTTAAGGTGGTGGATGGGGTGCCAATCAAGTGGGCTGCTTTGTCCTGGATGGTGTCGAGCTTCTTGAGTGTTGTTGGAGCTGCACTCATCCAGGCAAGTGGAGAGTATTCCATCACACTATTGACTTGTGCCTTGTAGATGGTGGAAAGGCTTTGGGGAGTCAGGAGGTGACTAATTTGTCGCAGAATACCCAGCCTCTGACCTGCTCTTGTAGCCACAGTATTTATGTGGCTGGTCCAGTTAAGTTTCTGGTCAATGGTGACCTCCAGGATGTTGATGGTGTGGATTTGGCGATGGTAATGGCTGTTGAATGTTACGGGGAGGTGGTTCGACTCTCTCTTGTTGGAGACAGTCATTGTCTGGCACGAATGTTACTTGCCACTTATCAGCCCAAGCCTGGATGTTATCCAGGTCTTGCCGCAAGCGGGCACGGACTGCTTCATTATCTGAGGGGTATTGGGCACGGACTGCTTCATTATCTGAGGGGTATTGGGCACGGACTGCTTCATTATCTTGGTGTGCTACAACTTTATGTATACATATTATAATGTATAGGCATGTGTGTATTTTTTGTGTATATAACATATGTAAGTTACTCTTGTCCTTAGGGACTTTGTTTATACTGCTGCTTTCAGCTGTAAAATTAGTGTTGGAGGGGGGGGGTGCGGGGAAAGAAGAGATTCCCACCCAGTGGGCCTCGCCACAATCCTAAGACGAGCGGAGTTGTAGCCAGGTGAAAAAACATTTTTTTATGTTCAACAAAAACTTGTAAATTTACTTTAAAAATCCAAGTTTTTCACTGTACTGTGACATTTCGAAGGCTTCACTTGGAATCTGCCCTGAAGTTATGCAACAACTCCGTGCCCTCGTATGGAAAAGGCAGTCTCTGTGACAAATTGAAGTACTGTATTTATGCGTACGCCACTAAAGTTGTAGCACGTTAACAAGGTGAGGTACAATTCTCTAATGTCCTCTGGGAAGCGTTTACGAGGACACTTAGTGCAATAAAGATGTGGTTTTGTTTCCTGTGCCATTGAGGCCTGTATTGCTTGCAAATGATTTCCTTCCCTTTACTCTCACTTCACAAGTGATAAACCATCTGTTGCCATTGCCTTTAGCACCATGGTCAAGTGACAGCCAATTCTGCAACTCAAATCCACAATGAGTTTTATAATGCGGAAGGTAGTGTTGGGCTCTCAGCAACTCTTGACTGATAATACTTGCTAAACAGGAAATCTATAGTTGGGAAACATGGTGCTTCTCCCTGACTGTGGTCACGGATCGGAGTGCTGCTAAGTGGAAATGCTCCAAAGCACATTTTGTGGAATTCTTCAGGTCACTTGTCAAACCAAAGCACCCCATGGTTGAAATAAGGTTAGGTTCACTATTTAGATACATATCAATAAAAGCAGATTGGTGTTGTCTCCCTGAGTCTGTTGATCTCTGATCATCGGTACTAAATGATGTAGAGTAACATATACATTTTCATTGTGAAGGGTACAGATAAGAATCACTGGTGTCTCGCAAGTTGGGGTTATTTAAAATAAAATGAGATGCCATGATGGAAGAGTTGACGTACCAGAAGAATGACTAGTGTATCTTCAGCCCCAACATTTCTGCCAGACTGTGCTTTCAGTGCTGTATTTGTAAACCTATGTGCACAGTTATAAAATGCATTGTACTGCAGAAAAAGACTTCTGCTTCACATTCTCTGTCATAGGTCCTAACTCTCCTTTTTAATATTCCAATTAGAAATCAAGAGTTTTTTAAAAATCTTCCTCCAACATTCCAGGTTTCTTTTCCCCAATACTATCAGCTGTGCTGCCACTTAACATGGGAATTGTGTTCTTTGTTGGTCGATGGATTCAGTACTGTATTATGCTATGTCTAATCTTGGTTTAATTACAGGGCTCAGAAGGTCATTATTTGTGGATGTCATTTTTTAAATGGAACACAAATTAAAAATTTGCCATTGATATTTACTGGGGAACAAAACAGTTGAGTATAGAAGATTAAGTGGAGATCTAATTGAGGTGTTTAAGATGATTAAGGGATGTGATACGGCAGATCGAGAAACTATTTCCTCTGGTGAGGAGTCCAGAACGAAGGGCCATAACAAAACTGGAGCTAGGCCATTCAGGGGTGATGTCAGGAAGCACTTCACACAAAGCATAGTGGAAATCTGGAAAACTCTTCCCTCCACCCACCCCCACCCAAAACAAAAAAACGCAGTTGATGCTGGGGGTCAATTGAAAAATTCAAAACTCAGATTGATAGATTTTTGTTCGGTATTATGGATTACGGAACCAAGGTGGCTAATTGGAGTTAAGATACAGATCAGCCTTGATTCAAATGGCAGAACAGGCTCGAGGGGCTGTTGTTCTCAAAGATGATGGTGGGTGCCATTGACCCTTCTGTAGGAGTATTGTGCTGATGCTCTTACCTTCACCTTGGGGCCCCACTGCCAGTGATTTAATTAGTTTCCAGTCTAAGGTTTCGAGTTCAAAGATTTCCCTCCTAGTGAGGCTATTATCCATCAGTCAAATCATAATGCTTTTAAGTATTCACAACTTTCTTTTGCAGATACCAGACACACCATAAAGTAGTAGGTGCTAATTAAACAAAGGTGCAGATACTTTGAGGCAATTCATGGACAATCTGGTTCATTTGATACCTACCTAGGTCATACCCAGTCCTATTGTGACCATAGCAATATTTGTTTACAAGCTGTAACTGAAAAATAGTAGCAGTAAAAGGTAATTTAAAACACAAACTGTACTTGGGTACAATTATTAAAATCACAGTTCATGAAAATGTTACAGTACTCAGCTATTTCAGCAAGTTGGGAAATGGAATTAGAGAATATAACACCAATAACAAGAATGAAAAAACTGCAAGCCCCTGGACCTTCCTTACTCAGCATATAACCCTGGTGCTCTTACTGAGTGCTCCCCACCCTAATTAATGGAACTGAATACATATCACCCTCACTTCATGTACCTGTGAAATATGCATTGTAGCATATACTGTATTTCAGCCCATGTGCTGAAAAAGCATATGACCTTGTAATTTTTTTTAATGTGTGTATATATTATCATGTAGAATGGGCATGGTGTGTTGGTGTTTCTGGTTTGTGGTGTTGATGTGCTGGGATGGGGGTGAGTTCCACATTTATCACTTGATGCCATGGGGAGGTACCATATCCATGGGGGGAGAGAGAGACCGACAGACAGACAGACAAATACTGAACTGGAATCATTCCCTCATTTGGAATGAGGCTTGTTTTGATTTGCAAACATTGCTTATTTTGGAACATCTCTTAAAAATAGAATGGCCTCCACAGGAGAAAAGTCCCTCTCCGCTCTGCAGCAAAATTGTAAACTTGTTCTTTATAGTAGTGTTTACGGTTTCAGTACAAATGGTGACCTAAGGAAGTCTTTCTCCCCTTGGATTGTGTTACCTAAATCCTTTGGTCGTACTGGGCATGTGAGACTTCCTCTGGAAATCATCAGAACCCTGAAATTGTACTAATCCTACAGGGCCATCAGTAAAGGTCTCTTTTTTGCTTTTTATTTTCTCCCTCTTTTGAAGGCTTTGGCTCCCTTCTGGAGTTAGGTTAAAATGAGCACTAATTGCCAATCTAGTACTTCTGTGGCCATTATTCACCTGAGGCTTGAGACTGAGTGTCAGCTGTATAAAGAAAAAGAAAGCCTTGCATTTATGTAGCACCTTTCACAACCTTACAGCCAATGAAGTACTTTTGAAGTGTAGTCACTGTGGTAACATAGAAAATGCAGCAGTCAAGTTGTGCATAGTAAGGTCCCATGGACAATAATGAAATAAATGACCAGATCATTTGTTTGAGGTGATGGTTGAGGGATGAATGTTGGCTGGGACAGCGGGAGTACTCGCCTGCTCTTCCTCAAATAGTTCAGTGGGAACTTTTACACCCACTTGAGTGGGGAAATGGGAACCTTAATGAGCGAGCTAGTAATTTGATACAACTGAGTGGCTTGCTGGGCACTTCAGAGGGCAATTAAGATTCCACAGAGGCTGGACTGGGGAGTTTCTTTCCCTAAAGGAAATTAGTGAACTCTGTTGGGTTTTTACAACATCATAATCACTTTTACTGATAACTAGCTTTTTATTTAAATTCAAATTCTCAAACTGCCATAGTGGGATTTGAACTCTCATTCTCTGGATTATTAGCTCAGACCTCTGGCTTAGTAGTACTGTATTATAACTACCACACTTACCATACCCTTGCACCTCCATAAGTACAAACTAGAAAAAGATTTTTTAAATGTTCCCATTTGAGCTAACACTCGCACATATATCAGCTTTTTGCTCTTTTATAATATCAAGAAGCACACAGACTCTTTAGGCATTTTCAAAGTAGCAGAGAGATACTAAAGTCATTCCTTTTTGTTTTGAAGAGTTACTGGTTTCAACATACTGATTGCATTTGGTGGGAACAGGCATGGTTCTAGCGTCTGAGCTGCTGTGTGTTTGTGGATAATATATCATGTATAATGTGTCTGGAATCTGCCTCTGACAAAATGTGGAGTTTCAATCATTCTCTGTAAAACCAACCAGATTTTCAGTTCTAAGTTGTTTAAAAAAAAAAATTAAATAATTTCCATCGTCATTGTCTTGGGCAAGCAGTCATTTCCTTGTGAATTACCTGACTACAGGAATGATGGTGGGGAGCTCTCTGAGTCTTTCTCCTCTTCTTCCTCCCTTGGCTAAAAAGTAGTATGACAAGCTTCCCCCAATGGCTCAAATGGAAGTGAAAATTAGCCCCCTTTCCCCTCCCTCTCACCAATGTGATACTGACTGGGAAAGTACCAGGCTTGGTCCCTGGTGTATGCAAAGTTCATTGTTCTCAGCACCACAGCAGATGCTTCAATTGGCCTCAGTGCCCGAAACGAGGGAGATGGAAAATTAACCAGGATTTTCGTTCCTGATTGCTGTCCAATGACCCCTACCTGAAAGTGTGCATGGACATCTAGTGATGACCCTTTCCCCTTTATGCTTGAATAACATTCTGACACTCACTAACTCGGCTCACATGAATAATGGCCAGTTAGGCAAGGTACTGGAGGGGAAGCAATAACTCTAGGACTTTGGTAGTCGTCTTGCCTTATTGGTTAATTCAATGATTATTCTGTCTTCCAAACTGTTTCACGTTATCTCTACTACCTCATGGAATCCTGTACTGATATATATTAAGTGTCACACTGCATGAATGTGAAAAAAACAAATCACAGGAATTACAGAAATCTGGAGTGAATTACAAGGATGTAACATAATCCAATGATTATATGATACAAACCGTGACGGTGAAGTTTGAGAAGTCAATGAATGCATCTGAACAGATGTACCAATGATACTCACACATAATGTATAATAGTGAAATCTAGTCCTAGCTGAAGCGACTGGCAGGTCTGTTAAGCCTTCCACGGATTTGAATAAATAAATCAAGTTCCCCTCCCCTGTCATCCTATGGCAGTTATCAGTCAACTCAAATGCAATGTTTGTCAAGCACAATATAGGAATTTGGGTGGTTTCTGCGTGTTATCTGAAATCTAAACTCACACTTTCACTTACTCGAGAAACTTATCTTAGATACTCAATATACTTAACTCCTCTTATGGCTGTTGGCTATGTTGTTCAGCCCAACAGATAGAACTTATCACAACACTTTTATCTATTCTAACTTTAAATAGACAGGTAAACTCACGAAAACAATGCAAATTCAAACTAAAAGCAGCCTTGGGTCACAGATAAGCTATACATCATTCAACAAATATTTCCTTAACGCAACACACTGGACCATAAAACATACCCAGCAACAATGTTGTATTATGTCACTTCTTATGTCATCACTTTGCACTATATTAAATTAATTTGCTAATAGATCAGCTGTGTTTACCTTCATAGTTCAATTTTCTTTGAATCTTGAACCTGCATTTTACTTAAAAACCCAATCTTTGATTGAGATTGTTGAATTTCGGTGCATTTGTCAGTTTACACATTCCTATGATCTGGCCTGCAACAATTTGCACTTCCACATAATGAAATGTCCCAAGGTGCTTCATAGGGCTTGGGGAAAGTGGAAGAGATGCTGGAGCAGGGTGGGGTACAAAGGCGTGGTGAAAGAGGTAAGTTTCAAGGAGGTTTTTGAATGTGATAGAGGAGCAAGGTGGAAGGTTTTACAAAGAGAATTCCAAAGTGCAGCAGCATCAATCTGAAGGCTCAGTGACCGAGGAAAGATCAAGAGTAGGACCAAGGTTCATGGAACTGTACCCCAGTGGGGAGTTGATGCCTTCAGAAGAGGAGGGAGGGACGAAGACTAAACAGCAAAAAAAAATCTACCATGAAAGTAACCAAAACACAGTGGCTGCTTTTGCAATACAACTCAATCAAGGAAATAGAATAAATTACAGGGGAAAACCAAAACAAGTGTCCAAATATCCAAGAGAATACCTGAACAACACCTCAGGGAACACCAGAGGCAGTAAAGTTTTGATGATCTAGACCAGGTACTGGATGGTGCACTCGGATAGCACAGATTCAATTCACCTCCAGGACTTTGGTTTCAATCCAGCTCAGAGTGACAGGATGAAAGATTCCTCCTTGACAGCTGTAACCATCAAAAGCAAAGTGAAATTGCAGCAAATTCCAGGCCCAAATGGATAAAAGTCCATAGCACAACACGACCCATTTAATTTGCACCGGAAATTGGTAATCTTGCACAGGCCATGTAGGAGGCTGATGTGGGCATTGGAAATATCATATCAATTTTATTTGACAAAAAAAATGAAAATCTGGTGAGGGAAGGTGGCTGAATATTGAGAAAGAGAAACTAGGAAGAGTTCAGTGGTCCCATGAGTGAATGTTGGAACTGATAACCGATCAGGCTCCAGGAAAAAAGGCATCAGAAATAGCAACAGCAAGGACAGTGAATCAAGGCTGAGGTAAGTAATGGGATTGTGCAGGACAGAAGTGCGGAACAAAGATCTGGAAATGAAACAAGCCAGAGGCAGAGCTGACAAATGCATCAGTGAAGACTTATCATGTTTGTGTATCTAGATCTTGGACAAAGATGAGACTCAAGCACCGGGACTGAAGTTGTCCCACAATACTAATGACAAGCTGGTCTTCATACAGTTAAAGAGATACAATACATTATAGTCAAAAGTAATCCTGATAATTATTTTGAGGCCACTGGATTATCACAGTGCAGGCTTGAAGATTGGAAAATATATAAAGGGATAATTCATATGATCAGCAGCAGATGGTAATAAATAGCAAGAGTTTCTGAGAAAGCTGCCTAATGAACCCAAGTTGGAAATGAACAATTGAGTCTGTTCCACAGCCAGTGACATTATACTGTATTTACACAGTCCGTAAACCCAATCAGACAGTGCGTGATTGGTACAGCTCATTGGGACCCTGTGAGATAGGTCACAGAATTAACACATAATCCTCCACAGGCCATATCACTGCCGGGCACCATCCCCACTAATTCAAATCTCACTGCTTTCTCCTTCCCACTTCTCTTGAAGGCATTGACATTTACAGCAGTGACAACTCCACCGGTGCCTGTCACCCTCTGGTAACTTGTCCAAGTGGCCACTGTCCTGTGATACCTCCCCTTGCAAAATAGCCTGTTAACGCTCAAGGTGTTGATAGGCTATTTGACCATGTGAGGTATCACAATTGAGCGTGATCCCGTCCTTTTCTGCACATTTTCCAGCAGGAATCACTGTCGATGAAATCAACTAATGCAGCACAGAACAGCGATTGTCAATGATTTTTTTAAAAATCACTAACATATTATCTATAATTTTATAATTTATTAAAATCGCTATGTATGGCATGTCATTCTTTATTTGTGCAGCACCATTCTGTGCCACGTAGTCATGCAAATACCACTGCACACTTCTAACACTAGATGGAGCCTAATGTTCCACATATCAATGCTGCAACATTAACAACTTCCACTGAAATGGCACCTTGAATGTAGAAAACAGTCAAAAGAACTACACAGAGGCTTAATTTAAAAATGGATGCCAAACCAAAGAAAGAGGATATTAGAGCAATCAGAAGCTTGGTCAAAGCGGTGGATTTTAAAGAAGGTCAAAGGAGGAGAGGTGGAGGGGTTTGGGGAAGAAATTCCAGAACGTGGGGCCTAAGCAGCTGAAGACATGGCTGCCAATGATGATGCAGTCAGAGGAGCAAATGCACAACAGGCCCAAATTAGAGAAACAGAGAGTCCGGGGGGTGTAGGCTGGAGGGATTACAGAGATATGGAAGGGCGAGGCCATGAACACAAGGTTGAGAATTTTAAATTTGAGGTGTTGGAGGATCGGATGTCAGTGTAGGTCAGGGAGGACAGGGGAATGGGCGAGCAGGACTTACTACGGGACAGGATACGGGCAGCAGAGTTTTGGATGAGCTGAATTTTATGGAGGATGAAAGATGGGAGGCCGCCCAGGGGATCATTGGAATAGTTGAGGCTGGAGGTGACAAACTGATTGAAAAGACAAGTTTAAGGACTTACGGCATAACTATAACTATACCTCAACTCAAGGAAAATTGCTTTGACCTGATTTTCCATGAGGAAAGCTGAGGGAGATGCACTACTTTTGTAATTAAATATTTTTGAAGCAGGATGGAGGCAGTTATTTTAAAGGGGCAGTGTCTCCATGCCCAGGATGAGATGTGTACATCCTTTTGAATGTAGTGATACTTTTGTGACGAATTATGTTTTCAGTGCCATATGTGTTACATGCCAGTGGTTGTCAAACTCTCATTCTTAAGTCCAGCAGGAGAAAACACAGAGAACATAAGAAATAGGAGCAGGAGTAGGCCAATCGGCCCCTCGAGCCTGCTCCGCCATTCAATAAGATCATGGCTGATCTGATCCTAACCTCAAATCTAAAGAACACAAGTCAGAGCAGGACCCAGCCACTCAGCCCCAGGGCCCGCTCCGCCACCCACAGGGCCTTGACCGAGAGAAACTGAAACGGTGTCAGTTGACATAGAAAACTGAATGGGAAATGTTGACAGAAAATGTAACCAAAATTGTGACAATTGGAAGTCAGGTATACCCTACACATAATTTTTAATATGTTGGAACTCTCTTCCGCAAATGGCAATTGATACTAGCTCAATTGCTAAATTTAAATCTTTTTGGCAACCAAAAGTATTAAGGGATATGGGCCAAAGGCAGGTATATGGAGTTAGATCACAGATCAGCCATGATCTTATCAAATGGCGGAACGGGCTCGTGGGGCTGAATGGCCTACTCCTGTTCCTATGTTGATTTTATGAACATAGTAACATGACAGACAGGAAAAGACCCTCTGATCCATTCCAACCTGTCCCTCATTTGTGATACCTTCAATGAAGAAGTTGCCCCTTTAAGACTTCATTTAACACTGATTGGTGATTCTCTGGACGTGGGTTCGGACCCACTCCGTCCAATTAATGTCGGATTTACCGCCCCAAATTGAAGGCCAGCGACCCAACAGCCGCCCTTAATGAGCGAATGGACACGACCACCTGGTGCAGCCAGGTGAGTGTCTCGCGAGAGCGCGGTCAGTGTATCCAATCGGCGGGCGGGTTCTCGCGAGAGCGCGGTCGGCGGGGGGGGGCGGGGGTGTATCAGTTTTGCGGGTGAGTTCTCGCGAGATGTTGAGAAGTATCTGTTTTCAGTCGGAGGCGGAGAACACGTGGGGGCGGCCCAGCGAGCGGAGCGGAGCCGCGGCCCGGACCTGGGGACCGACTGCCCGCAGCCCAGAGCGGCCGAGTGAGTACCGAGCCTCCGGGCTCCCGACTCCCCGCCAGCGGAGCGCTGCAGCTCACCCTCTCCCTCCCTGAAGCCGGTTCTCCTTCACTCCTCACCGGGTGAGTGGCTACGCGATGACCCGGTTGCGGCCTACCACCCGGTGTTGTGTGAGGGGGGCTTTTTTATTTATTTATTTATTTGTCCTGCCCGCTGTCGTCTCGCCGCTTGAAGCCGGGGGCTCTTGCCGCGAGTGGCGGCGGGGCTGTTGGTGCATTTTTGCCGGGATGACCCTAAGCATCTCAGCCCAAGGTCGGGCTGGAACGTGCGGAGCCGCTGGGCCCGGGAGCGGGGGGCGGGGGGCGAGCCCCCCGGGTACAGGCAGAGGGACAAGGCCGTTCACTTCGGTTAGGGCTTCCCCGGGAGGGAGAGTTGGGCGGCCCCGCTGCGGGTGTCTCTCTTTCCCCCCCCCCCCCCTCCGCCTGGGAACGCCGAGGGAGTGGAGGTCACTGGGCGGCCCCTGGTCACCTTCACCTGGGGGTGGGGGCCCGACCGGCTCTTCCCTCTAACCGTCACCTTAAAAAAAACCACACACACACACACACACTGCCGGCGGCTGGTGCCCGGCTCGGATCAGCTGTCAAAAGCGGCCTCGGTGCGGCAGTCGGAGCTGCGGCGGAGGGAGGCTGAGCTTAATCCTAATAGTGACTGCGGGGGGAAATAGAGAGACAGTCCCTTCAAAATAAAAAGGAGCTTCCAGTTATTGAAGGGAGAGCGGGCAACTCATCGACTTTTGAGCTGTGGCTTTTTTTAAAAAAAAACTTTGCAGCATTTGGTTAATTGAAATGTCGACAAGAGTTGGCTTCAGTTCAGAGGGGGTGTGAGGTGCTCTCAATTATAACACTGGGAAAATACAACCTCTTTCTCTTTCCCCCCCCCCCCCAGTGTTGGTGCAGGGCAAATCACAGAAATACTCCACAGTTGTCCCCCACGTGTATCAAAGATTTGTCTGTGTGTTGGGTTTCACTTATGTGGGACTCGAACTCCACGTTCAAGCCAGAAGCTGTTGTCCCTCTTATGGTGATAGGGCCATGCTATTTTTTAATTTGGCACAGAACGCGCCAGTCATGCTGCCACTGCCCTTTGTGTCAGCAGGAAACTTGGAGATCTGCGCTATTGTAATTAGAGATTGTTCAAACTGTTTCTTCTTATTTCGAGTTTTCTATTCAACCTTTTTTTTAATGCAAAAATGGCATCTAATTACCAGGAGTATACTGTGTTGGTGGTTCAGTTACCTGGGAGTAGTGTAGCCCTTTTGAAAATCACTTTAAACACTGTAGCCAAACAGGGAGCTGTAAAATGCCAGTCTGAACCTGGTTGCTCAACTGCCCTTAACGGATGCTCTTTAAAGCTTTGTAACATTTAAAGTTTAAAGTTACAAGTGGGAACTTCCAAGATAGCACTCACCACTCTGGCCTCCATGTTTAGATTCATAGTATCCCATTAGACGATTGGATTTTTGAACCTCTAATTGGGAATACTGATATAAACTGTCCAATCTGATTGAAGTGTGCCACATTGAAGTAACAAACGGGAAATTCCTTCAAAAGATCTTTCTTGCCTGTGCTCAGTGTTAGAAATCACTGATGTAGTGATTGTACTGACTGCTACATCTTAAAACTGGCTACAGTCTCTTAATATCTTTTTTCTTCTTCCTTATCAGTTTGGTGTTGCCAGTGCCCCTCCCAAAATAAGTTGGCCATGATTCTGTGCAAACTTGGTTTGTGCCAGACTCGGGTTAGCTGCTACATTTCAGCGTTCCTGACCTTAGATTGGCACAGAGCCAGTGGAACTATGGGTGTTTGACCATTGATGCCTCGGTGTACGTTGAGAGCTGGGGCTGTAGGCCCAGCATTTGTTTGTAACCATGTTAATCATACTGATGGGGTGGAGAATGAGGGTGAGTGAGAAAGAGGGAAGAATAAGCATGACTAGCTTTCCCTTCAGGTGTTAACTTTTTGGTGGTGGGCGTGGTTGATTGAGACTTTGCAAGATTTAAGCAGATGTAGAATTTTGCCTTTTTTAATAAAAAAGCACCAGTCATTGAGCCCAAATTTGAGTGAAATTGTAACTTAAAAGGAATCTATTTGCATGCAATTGTGTTTCCATCCGTTTATTTTATTTCTACATGTTGGAAGCCTGGTTTGGGGATGTTATCACGGACCTTTGGGCTTTGAGCCAATGTGGAAGTGTTTAATCTGTTTTTTTAGTGGTGATGAGGAGCTGAACAATCTCCACCCCAATTTCTGCTACTGTTACCAAGGGGTGTTTTGGGGGTTTACTGGGCAGCTGTGGATTACACACTGGCCTTTCAGCTGGGTTCAAATTCAAAAATAACTTTCATTCCATACAGTGCCTTCACTGAAAGGTATAAGGGAGAAGTCTTGTTGCTGAGCCTGAGGTGGAGATATTTGGGGTGGTCGGAAGCACTTTGTTTAAAAAGAACCTGGAAAACAGAAGTTTGAAAGGTTGTGGCAGTGTGAGAAAACAGCATTCAAAGAGCTGGGCCCATACAAAGGGATGGAATAGTGCCAGGGAACAAACCATTTACCACATCAACTGTGGGGGACAGGAAGGGGAGGTGCATCATCAGTTTAGTGGGCATGGGGTTGAGGGAGGTGGGTCTCATGGACTAGATGGGCTTGGAGGGTGACAAACGAGAGACGTGGGGGCTGGCTGAAGGTTTAGTGAGGAAGGGAGAGCAGCAACACTGTCTCTGTTTTGGTGACAGGTTCAAGAGTCCCTCGTGCTTGTTGGAGGTGAAGCTGGAGGTGTTTAAGGACACAGTTGGTGGCGGGGGGCAAGAAGCTGGGGGGTTATCTCCTCTCGAGGATGATCATGATGATGATGATAGAGTAGTGGGGAGTGAGACCTGGTAAAGTACAGCCTAGACTGATGGGACGAATGCTGTGTTGGCTGTAAGAGTCCTGTGTGAAATGAGTTTGGGCACCTTTTGATTATAGACAAACATCCACTACCTAGTGTACAAGGGTTTACAGTGCAAAACTGTTCCTGATTGCACTGGCTGGAACTCAGAGGACACAGGGTGGTTGGAGGTGAGATAAGGTCACCCTGCTGCAGTTGGGACTGACGCATATTTGGATTGGGGGGAGACTTGTGCTGCATTTGGCTGTGCTTGATGTGAACACTGGGTGCCTGAAATGGTAAGTGCTCTTCCCCTGCACTAAATCTCACATTGAGTACAAAAAACATATTTAACACACTACCTTCTTTCCTAAAGCTTCAGTTTCCCAAATTCTGATGCAATTAAATGTAAATGTGTGCTTTTGAAGAAGTTGACCTTTCATGTCTAGGTCATGTTTGCTAAAAGTGCCATGATTAGTATCACGTCTGCAGTCAGTGCCTTGCTGTGTATGCACATGTGATAATGATGGAATTTGGATGCCATTACTGTAACTGGCCTCGGCTGCTCCAGGTGCCTTGCACCTGCTCAAATGCCCAGACAGCAAGGCCTTTTGAAGCTTTTTAGGTTGTTACAGGATTGCTGGTGGCCGATCGGAATGTTCAGCATTGTCGAAGCATGTACTTTGTGTTGTAGTATTTTGGTTTTTTAAAAATCCTTGCAAACCCCCTCCCACCATGATTACCTGCTTTAGTGGCTCGGAACTTGTGAAGTAAATGCTGGAGGCAGCATCTGGGACAGGTCAAAACCACCTTCAAAGATGGCCCAAAAAAAAGACCCACGGCTGGACCTCCAAGGGATGTAGGACCTCCATCTCAACCAGTGCATTCCCATTGAGAACAGAAGAAGTTGCTACTTTGCAACTTTAAAGCGCTTGTGCAAGCGGATCGTGCTGCTGTGGAAAAGGGCAGTTCCTCCGACCGGGAAGGTCAGTATCGGGCAGCACTTCTGATATAAATTTAATGCAATGCAATTTATTGGTGACCATTTTGATTGGAAGCCATTCTGCAGTGTCGTGAAGCTTCTGGGGCTAGGGGTCAATGAAAAAATTTCAAAACTGAGTTTGATAGGTTTTTGTTAGGCAAGTGTATTAAGGGTTATGGAACCAAGGCGGAAAGATGGAGTTAAGATACCGATCAGCCTTGATCTAAATGGCAGAACAACCTCGAGGGACTGAATGGCCTCCACCTGTTCCTACGGTGGCATTGTGCAAACAGCTGCACGTGATGCACATGTGCAGTTCACAAGTAATCCAAGCTCGATCTGTGGACCTTCAATGATGGAAGATGATCTTTCCAAGTCAGCCGGTCTGCACAAGGTGGGAGGGGAGGAAGTGTTTGGTTGGAAAGGGTCGAGTCGTTCAGCCGCCGAATCAGAGCGTACACCACATCCATGGCCGTGACCGTCTTGCGCTTGGCGTGTTCAGTGTAAGTGACCGCGTCCCTGATCACATTCTCCAAGAAAACCTTCAGTACCCCACGGGTTTCCTCGTAGATCAGACCCGAGATCCACTTGACACCGCCACGGCGAGCCAGGCGGCGGATGGCTGGTTTGGTGATACCCTGGATGTTATCACGAAGCACTTTTCGGTGCCGCTTGGCGCCACCTTTGCCCAGTCCTTTGCCTCCTTTACCTCTGCCAGACATGATAATTCTTCAAGTAGTCGGACTCCATCTGCCTGTGGCCAGAACAAAATGTTGGTGCCAACACGCAGCACTTCTATGACCTGTTTGGTGGGGGCAGCAGTTTGGTGGGGGTAGCATGATACCATTTGAGGTGGGTCACTACTCGAGACAACATTACGACTTATGGCAGCAGCACTTGGAGTATAAAAGATTGGCAGACTTCTGTGGAAGGGAAAATTAATTCTTGAAGTGGAATTCTTTTTACAATCACGGTTGAAGTGATGTCCCTTCAGAATGATTTAGTTTTCCTCAGATGTGCAAATGTCTTACTGCCTCAAGTTGCCTGTACTTAAAATGACTTGTGGGCAGCTATTTACATTCAATGTGAAAGTGTCAAAAGCACTTTGTTAAAAAGAATCTGGAAAGCAGAACAGTTTGAAAGGTTAGGCAGTGTGAGAAAACAGTGTTCAAAGAGCTGGCTCCATACAAAGCAGGAGCTGCTTTCTGGAATTGTAAATTGAAAGTGTTGCTTTCACATTGAAATGAGTCGTTGGTACAGGTGGGAAGGTCCTATTTCTATACGGGTGTGAAATGGCTTTGCCACTCCTTGTGTGTTTGATCATCTATTTTCTTGGAAGCTGTTTCAGATTGCACTCTGCTTCCTGTGGTGCCAACTTTGTCGATATCATTGGGTGGACTTTGCGACACGACAACAGCCCGGCACGTTGGGTTGCAAGTCTAGTCTGCGAGCAGTTTCATTCAGCTGTTTGCACCTTGTTAATGCAGGGTTACCTTAGTGATGAGATTCTAATGTGCAGCTGATAACAATTAGGAGCAGTTGATAAGTGGAGATTTCCTGTTTTTTAAAAACTATATTGGTTACCTTTTTTTTGGCTTTACTGTCCACTGCAAATAGCGGGCAAATCGTGTTAACACCAACTCACTGGCTGTAATGTAAAACTCTCTATTAATGAGCCGAGACCTCAACCCATCGAGGCTACTATTGGGTCAACACACTTGCCAAGTGATACTAATAACCCTTTGTCTCCAATAGTTGGCAATAAAATGCCCTTCTGAGGTGGGTTTTGCTATATCCAAAGACAAGTTTTAACATCTTTATATTGCAGTGCTCCAAAGAGGGCTTGGTAGGGTTGGTCGTCAGCTCCCAGTGTTCTGATGCTGTTCAGCTGATCCATAGGATGCTGAACCTTCATCCCTCCACTCCACGGTGATGGTTTGCTGCTCCATTGTGCTGTGCTACCTAGAGATAAGATGGTATTGAGGCATACACCAGTTCTTGTAGTTCCAGTATAGATGTGCTTGCATACTCTTCCCTCAAATAAACTTGTGACCAAGTTAATATAAATTGCACAGATCTGACTGTCTTTTTGGTGGGGGAGAATTTTGGAGCAGTTAATGCCCTAAATTGTCTCTAGGCATCAAATCAGAATGTATTAAGTACAATGTATTTTGAATTAAATATAATGTAGCTTGATGTTGGGTAGGTTGTGGTTGTAAAGATGATGAGACTCTAAAATCTATCTGGATGGTCCTAAACCTACATTTTTTTTAACGTGTACTTATTTTTCAGAGATGTTTGTCTCAGGTGATCAGGTTGCAGAGGTGGTTATTTTGGGTGCTGTTCCTGTTAAGCAATAGAAGCATGTGAGAATATCTTGCATTGGGGAGGGTGTGTTTTCCCTGTGCACTGGAGCTCCTGTTGATAATTGGAGCAGGTGCTGAGGTGAGCTACAATAGTGACGTGCACTGTAATTTTGCTCTCTCCGATCTCTTGGACGCCTCCGACCATTGTCAGCCATGTCTTCAGCCGCCTAGGCCTCATTCTCTGGAATTCCCTCCCTCGACCTCTCTGCCTCCTGTTTTAAGACCCTCTTCAAAACCCAGCTCATAGACCAAGCTTTTCTTCACCCCTTCTAATATCTCCTTTGTTGGATTGGTGTTCATTTATTTTTGTCCATCGCACCCAGGCCGTGTCCAGTCCTGTGCCACTCTATATCCCCGCCCGCACTTAATAGCCAAGGTAACCGAATAGTGACCAGGAGCAGGGCCTCTGGCTGTGCCAGGCCTGACAGGATGCATCCTAGGGAGGTGAGGCCCTAGAAATTATATTTTAAAATATATCTGAATAAAATTACCATCTATCCAGGTAAAGTGGAAATAATTAGAAGTAGCAACGTGGATTTCAGAAGGAACGATTGTGCTTGACAAACCTCATAGAATTCTTTGAGGAGGTAACAGACATGGTAGATGGGGGAAATGCAGTGGATGTCGTGTACATGGACTTTAGGAGAAGCTTTGACGAGGCACCACATAGGCGATTTACTAGAGAAGATTAAGGGCTATGGAATTAAGGGGAGGATAGCAAACTGTTTTCTCCCTTGTAACCAATTTTTAAAATCCAGAGTAGTGTATTTAGTTGGCAGTGGGTAGCGGTGTCCTGCAGCTTTCAATTCTAGGGCAACTTCTGTTCAGTGATCTGGATATAGGCCTAGAGGGAGTGATATCTCAATTTGTAGATGATGCCAAAATGGGAGGTGTAGTTAATTTTTCAGGAGACCAAAGGAAACTGCAAAGGGCTATTGATATCATGGGGTAATGGACTAAAAAGTGGTGAATGGAATTCAATGGCAGTAAGTCTGAGCAGATGCATTTTGGTTTCAATAAAGCAGCTTGGAAGTGGGCTCGTTGCGGTGGAAGAGCAGAGAGATTTTGGGAGCACAGAATCCCCAGGACGTTAAAGACGACACCTTGCATTGAGTATCAAACTTGGGGTTCAGGCCTTTGGTTGTCTTGTTCTCGATTGTCGATATGCTACCCATCTAATACCTGTGTTAGCAATGCAGCAGGGTGTTCAAATAAAAAACCCTTTGTTTTGAAAGAAACTGGTAAATATTAAATGTATAGAGCAAGCACACTGCCATCTGATTAATCAGGGCAGCTGTTGGGATGGTAGAATTGCCGCCTTGGCTCGATAAAGGAAAATTGGACAGGTTTCCTGCTGTTGATGGTGGTCCATCTGGAAAGTGCATGTGATTGTGGGTAAGGACAGGAATGACCTTAATCATCAGGGGAAGGCGGGGGGGGGGGGTGGTGGAATAGAATCCTTTCAATCGTGGCTCGGAGTTTTATGGTGTGGCTGTTGCCATCAAATCTACTGTAGCTTTTCATATCTAAATTACTGGCTTCCTCACTGGTGCTGACAGGAAAAATAGATTGCGGTCGAGATTTTGAACACCGACTGATGCATTGCTGTCTTCTGCATCTGAAACAGATAACTTCTACCTTGTCACTTAATTATTGATGTCCAAACTCTCGGGAGTCTGATCAATTTCAGTTGTCGCATGCCCTCCAACAGCTGTATTTCCTGCTGCAGGGAGAACATGTGGAATCCAGCTTTGTTGTAAGCCTTGTTTCATGATTCATTTCCTCCCACCTTGATTGCAGTTTTTCTTCATGGGAGTGGCCTCTGGGGATCTGCATGGCTTTCCTTGCTGGCTTTTACTAGTTTCCTGTAGTACAGTACTTACTGTCTGACAAGTTTCCAATCTACGCCCTTGAAGCACAGGCTCGTTGGCCCTACTTGTATTTGCTGGGTTTGTATTTTAATTTCAGGGGTCTGGAGGTTTAGAAAAGGCCATTCTCTTGCCTCATTGATGGATCAGTCTTGAATCCAAGCCCTTTGGTTAACATCAACAAACTGAGGGATCAAAATTAATGGAAATGTGGATTTAAACTTTATACAAAGCTGTAACCCTCCATAATACAATGCTGTGCAATCCACACAGACCAAAGCTTTGGACAAGCCCCATGTAGGTTATTGTATTGCCACTCTGAATCACTCCCTGTCCTCGCTTCCCATCTGACTCTCCACAACTAGCAAGATTTAAGGTTTCTTTCTCCCTCTCGTTAATCAGTGGTTAAGAGAACACACAAGCAAAAGACTTGCTCCCTGGTCATGGCTCTCTCACCACTTCACTAGCAGTAACTGACCATGACTTCCATCCCCTTCCCCAATTTCTCCTGAGGATAAAGGGCTGAACGTGCTCCCCTCCCCAACCCCCCGCCCCCCAACCCAACCTTGCGGTACAGCAGGGATCAATAATTTTCAGTTATGATCAAGCCTAATCCTGTCCTTGCCCAATGAGATCATTGGCCTGCAATCAGTCGCAGGGAAACCTGTCCCATTTTCCCCATCTCCCACAAGCCATTTGTAACTGCTGCCCAAGCTCAGCAGACCGAGGATTGTGGATTCAACAAAGCATAATTGTGGTCAAAATAGGTTTTCATAGTAGGTCCACTGAAACTGGAATAAGTTCCAGCAGAGCAACTATAGAATCTATCTTTCCTGACTTCAGTTCAGTGTTTTGAGCTGTGTATAGGTGGTTGCTTGTTAAGTCACTTTAAATTACTCCCACACGTGACACAATGTCAGTGTGTTGGCACAACATGAACCATATCATTCTTCCCCCACCGCACCTATAACATGAACATGCTGGTACTAATATGCTACATGCGGTCTCTCTGCTTGCCTTTCTTTCTTTCAGCAGTCATGCTCATCTGGGGTTTTTGAACTGAACCTGATCTCATCTTTGGGTTTGCTGATCTCGTGTGCGCTTCCCGCTCCCGGGAAGTTTTATGCCAAACGGAAGGTGGTTTTATACGAGTACAAGTTGCAGTGGCCACAAAGGGATGGACAACAGCAACCCTTTAACTTAAAACTAGTAAGTTTGTGCTGAATCTGGGGCCAATGGTCTCGACCACTGGCTCCAAGTTGGGAGTTCTTTGCTCACTTGATGCTTTGCTGGATTAAATGTCCTATAGTACGGGACTGAGATGTACAGACCAGAAAGGTCTTGGGTTTGATCCCTGTGCTGTTAGCTGGTCTGAGTGGTGGGGAGAGTTACTGAAAATGACAACACCTCTGGACCAGGCGAAGTAGTAGGTTTGGTTTCCAGCTGCTTTCCAGTGAGTTTGGATTCAGCTTTCCTCCTGGCCATGCACTCGGAACTTGTCTAGGCTTGGGTTATAGAAAACCCACTTAAGCAAGCATGTCACATTAATTTTTCTCTTCAGAGAGAGGGGAGGCAACTGAGTGAAGATGTTTCTTGGTTAACTAGACTTTTCTTGACTGTCTGAGAACACATAAACTTTTCTTGAAAAAAAAGTGTCCGGTCAGTTCCTGACATAATTGGAAACTTTGTGGGGGGTGGGGAGGTGCACTGGTTGGTCTGAAGAAGGTGTATCTGCATATATTAAATCTGTACTCTTAATTGTTTTCCTTCTGCCACCTGTTCACTGTCATGCACAGGTGTGCACAGATAATCTTCTGAATTAGCAAAAAAAAATACAGAAATCTTTCAACGGTGCGTGTTGGGGGAGAGGAAGGAAGATGTGGATTAAAATAAGCCTTCGGTTAGTCTATTTCTAAAGATAGTTATTAGATTTTTAGTTTTAAGATTTGTGTGGTCCCTCTTAATGACCTGTAAAGCCTCAACCATTAGCCTTTTCCGAGCAAGCCAGCTGGTCTTGGAACTGTCGAGCTTCCACTGGCTTTTAAGTATACCAGTGGAAGTCTAAGTGGTTTTATAAATCTGGCAAACTACTTGCTGGACTTTCACAGGAGGTACAGAAGCTCTTTAATAGAATGTGAGACCCTGCCCTTTTTTGGAACTCATCCCTACTGGACTTGTTTCAACATTGAGCCTTGAAGTTTCCTTGTTCTAAGGGGTGTGTGTGTGTGTGTTGGGGGCGGGTGGGAAAGAGAGAGAGGGGGGGATGGGAGGCCAGTGAGGAGCAAGGCAAAGGATTATTATGCCACTGTTGTGTGAACATCACTGCCAGACGTTTAGGACTTTCACACGTTATGATAGTCTGCCACACTTTCACAGCCTGTCGGTGCTTTTACTCGATTTTGTTTTTGAAGTCAGCGTTCTTGAGGTTGAGCCTCAAGGACTTTCAGTAGGTCTGATCTGAGAGAACGTTTAATTTTTACAATCATTAACTGAAATTAAGGAGCTTGAACTTGATTTACATAGATTTGTGAAGTTTTATATTTTATTCAGCCTTTTCAGGAATGTTTGATCTTTGTCGAATAGAATTTTATAGTGCAGAAAGAGACCATTTGGCTCATTGTTCCTTTGCCAGCCCTCAGCTATTCCCATAGTCCCAACTCCTTTTTAAAATAAAATGTTTTCTTGCAGATATTCATCCCTAACCTTAGTTATGGTCTCTAATTGCCAACTTAGTGGCAAATGGAAATGTTTTTTTCCCTAGTTACCTTGGCAAAATCCTAAATAATTTTGAATACCTTTTCTATCTACACTGTAATTGGGAATTTATGTTGCATTGTGTTGTGGGTATCAGTTCTTCAGTTGCTTTCTGGTAATTGCCTCTCTGAAATGTTCATTTAATTGAAATACTCTTAAAATGTAAGTGTGCCGTTCTGTTCCCCCCCCCTCGGCTCTCTCTTCAGTCTTGATGTGGAGATGCCGGTGATGGACTGGGGTGGACAAATGTAAGGAATCTTACAACACCAGGTTATAGACTATAACCTGGTGTTGTAAGATTCCTTACATTTCTTCAGTCTTGTGCGTGGACTAAAATCTGTGCTCTCAACTTGTGGCTCGGTTGATAACCACACTACCTGGCATGGTACTGAGCCATGCAGATCAAGAATATCCACTAAGATTTCTGGTCAGTTGAGATGATGAGGGTTCTGTGATCGGTGACCATATCCCTGGACGAGGGAGGGGAAAAATCAGTAAGAGTTCCTCCCTCAACACTATCCAGTAACTTGTACTGAAGTGTGTAGATATTAGGGCTAGGGCAGTATTGGATGACATGTTAGAAAAACAAATGGGGAAAGAGTCCATGCAGTTCAATATGGAAACCTGTGAAACAATGTTTGCACTAAACATTACTTGAAATATGTACATCCAGGCCAGAGGCTTACAGAAAAGAGCCTTCTCAAGGGCAATTAGGGATGGGCAATAAATGCTGGCCTCGCCAGCGACACCCACATCCCATGAATGAGTTTTTAAAAAATCAACTGTTGCAATCTTTGGGGGCTTGTCAGCTCCATTTTTAAGCAAAAAAAAAACTTGATAAAATGCCTCAAAGAAACCAGAATGATTCTATACTACGCATTAGAGCTGAGCCTTGTGAAAGCTGAGTGTTTTGCATTGCAGCACTGGTGCCGACTCAGATCTCTGTCTGCGGTGTGGAACCTTGTCCAGCATGAGGCAGTTTTCTCTCCAGGTCCTCCTTCCTCGTTGGGTAATTTCAGTTTGAAATCCAAGCCATTGTCCAGAGGTTTTGGTCTTCAGCAGAGAGAGGATGCAAAATGATGCAACAATCTGGTTCTAAAACAGGTGCAGAATGCCTAAAATCAAAGATCCACTAAAACTTACCCCTCAAAGCCAGTTGCAGTCAGTGTGCAAATTTTAACTTGTTGAAGGCCCAAAGTGGCTGGCATTGAGATGCTTTTCATCCAGCGCATTTTTGTTTGAGTGCACATATAATCATTGGGGCTGGTGGTGCTTGGGTCTACCTGTTTATAAAGGGAGATTTCATATGAAGATTGATTTTTGCCAGAGTTATGATTTGGATGATAAACCACTCAAGTTTTAGTCAACTGGTGAATCTGTAATTGTTGGAGCAGGTTCCATATTGGAATTTATATCCTCCTCTCTTGACCCCCAAGATATGGCGTTGCTCCCTGTGGTCTAGCTGCTGCCTTGAGTATTGTCTGAGTGATGCATCATTTTCCACACAGCAGCCATCCTTGTGGCCCTGCTGAGGTCAGCTCAGCGGCAGGTTTTGGGCTGTGCCAATCAGGAATTGATTGAGAATGACCCAACTCATTTCACTTAAGACAGTTGGCACAGTAGAGAGGTGACCATCCCATCAAATTGGGCTGTATTTGAGTTGGATCCCAGAGGTGACTTGCTGTCATATTTTATAACCTGTCTGCACAAGAGTCTTCGTACTCATTTGCTCCAATAATATTTAAATTGTAGCTTTAAATATTTATACATTAACCAGGTTGAAGCACAAAGGGCTAAAACATTGTGACTTGGTGAACAAATACCAACAAAATACTGGCAACACTGATGAATAATTGAGCAGTATTTGTTGGCAGGTAAAAGGGTCTTTTGCAGCAAACGCCTAGAAATGTTCCAACACTCAGCACTATTTAAGAGCTATCTCCCCAAGTTGGGCAGTCCTTATTCGTCCTGGGCAAACAAGTCAACCATAGTCCTTTCCCTACTGTAGTTGCTAAGGCTCTTCAAGTTTCCATGGATGGGGTGTGTCTTTTTGGGGGATCAAGGGGACGGAAAATGAGAATGAATGAGTCTGGTAGCTGTGGACCAGTGGAAAGATGCGTCAAGGTGGAAGGATGTTTAGGTGTCCGGAGCAAGAGTCCTGAGTGAAGAAAATGAGTGGAATCTGGACAGTGGCTTCTGTTGCTACTAAGCAGAACTTTAATAGTTGGGGGAACAGCCGTGCCTAACTTCAAACCTCCCAACAGCCCAGGTAAAGAATGCGCTTTCTGTACTGTCTGGTTTTAGGTGTTTTTTTAAAGGAAGTGTGGCTGCAGTATAAGAGCACTTCGATTCCCAAGTGCTGCTTAGCATCAAGTAGATTTTCAAAGACACTATCAGGTTGCAGTTGTGCTCGTGAAACACATGGATTGATACAGCACAGAAGGAGGCCGCTCGGCCCGTTGTGCCTATGCCGGCTCTTTGAAAGAGCTATCCAATTAGTTCCACTCCCCTGCCCTTTCCCTATAGACCTGCAAATTTTTCCTTTGAAGTATTTATCCAATTCCCTTTTGAAAGTTATTGAATCGGCTCCCACCACCCTTTCAGGCAGTGCATTGCAGATCATAACTTGCAGTGTTCATATAAAAAAAGAATTCTCCTCACCTCTGGTTCTTTTGCCAATTCATACAAATCTGTGTCCTCTGGTTACTGACTCTTCTACCACTGGGAACAGTTTCTTGTTCACTCCATCAAAACCCTTCGTGATTTCGAACATCTATCTCCCCTTAACCTTCTCTGGTCTCAGTAGAACAACAACCCTAGTTTCTCCAGTCTCTATGTAGCTAAAGTCCTGCATCCCTGGCACCATTCTAGTAAATGTCTTCTGCACCCTCTCTAAGGCCTTGATATCCTTCCTGAAGTGTGGTGCCCAGAATTGGATGCACTCCAATTGGAGCCCAACCAGTGTTATATAAATGAGTTTTAAAATTAGGCAAGTGAAATGCTTTGGAGTTTACAAGTGATGGAATTCCACTTTCCTGCTGGAATTGGAGTCCCTTTAGCTGCCTTTCAGGATTTGATCATTGCTATGACTATACCCTTGTACATTTTATGGTGCTGTTTTTTGGCTGAGACTGCTGAGAGCTTCGAGGATCATTATTGCAGTTCCAAACATTTAATCTTGTGCTATGTAATGACTTGCTGCTGCCAGACAAATAGGGTCATGAGGGGATGGGAGAATGCATCCTTCGCTTGGAAAATGACCTTCATGTGCACTTGTGCCCCTGTCGATTTTGGCTTGAGAAGCACTGCAGGCTACCTCTGTGACCCAATTTCAGTGTGTTGATTCATGCCCCAATATTAACTTCATAAAAGGTCATCTCTCCAGCAACCTTGAACCGATTCTTCCAGTTTGTGTGACTTGGTTGGGTTGCGAAAAGGTCTCCATGCTCAGCCCCGACCTGAAGATTGCATCCTGGCCAGTCTTGTTTTCGTTTGTTTAGCAAGCTCCCTGATAGTTTGGTGACTTTGACCAGTGATTAACTCCTTGCAGGTTGGATGCTGTGTACATAGGGGTGCCACAATTGACCCCAGGCATAGAGCAGGGAAAGTTGGCACTCCTGATTTCTATTCATCCCCCAAACGCCCTATTAGAATGTGTTTGGGGGTCCAGAGTGTGAAGCCCCTTCCCTGCTCGTTGTCAAGTAACCGACCAACACTCAACATTGAGGCTGACCCATGAATAATGGCAGCCAGGGTGAAGTACTGACAGGTGATCAGTGCATGTACTGTACCCCTGAAGGTGTTCCCTTTTTCTAGAAGGGAGATATATAAACAAGAATAGTCTTACAAAAGCACATAGCACAGATGAATGAAAGGGGAAGCTGGATAAGTCACGTGAGGGAGTAAGGAATGGATGGGCATGCTGATAGGGTTAGATGAATTAGGAAGGGACGCTTGTGTGGAGCATTATTGCTGACATTGACCAGTTGGGTCAAATGGCCTGTTTCTGTGCTGTAGTTTTGATGTAACATTACTGAACTGGGTAACAGGATGCAATGTTAGAAATGACTCTCTCGGCTGCAGTGGTCAGCCCCTGTTAACCTTTCACCCCTACCCCCTTCCTCGGATCTTGATTAAATTCCTTCTATGTAAATGAGTTACTCAATGTCTCCCGATCGGCCCTGGCTTCTCTCGGGTCCAAACCTGACTAATGTTCATTTCACTTGTCCGTGCTGCTGATTGCACAAGTAATAGTGCCTGTAGTACTAGTTGCATGGTCGAAGGGCTTCCCATCCTGGGGTGCCAGTCTGGTGAGTGTATAAAGTAAAAGGATCAGTTCGCTCTCGATTTAATCATTCCAGTTTAGACCTGCTGTTTCTGTTTGAGAGGGAGGTGGTCAGACTTCATCATGGCCTGGGCAACTTGTGGGACCTGGACATAACCCATAATTTCTTAAGATGGCGGCTAGATTCCTTACACCTGCCTGTTCTGCAATGAGGATATTTATTTGATTGGAGTGGCACACTGTCCTTTTCATAAGCTGCAGTGTGATGTATTGAGTGCATTGGTCAAACCCAATGGATGTGAATTGTCTTCAATGTTGGATTCTGCTTAGTTTAGTCAGTTAAGTGTGCTGTTTACAGTGAAATTGTGCTAGCAGATGCTGTCCAGTCAATGTGCACAATACCTCTGCTGTTTGTTCTGGATAAATAATGGATTGGAGTGGCAGAGGAGAAAGCATTGAGCTGGAAAGTGTGAATCTGGTATCTGGTTATTAACTCGTTCGATTGAGATTGCAACTTGCATCAGCCAATTAATGGCTTAGTAACTGTTACCAATAACTAGTCGTGGTTCGGTTTTCAATAGTTTTACGGATTAAGACTAATTGATCTGATAAGAATGTGGTTGTAAGAGGTTAAAAATAGTTGGTTAAATTTGCATATTCCAAATTAAATATATTAAGACACATGACTTGAAGGCAGATTTAAAGGCTACAATTGTACAAAAAACTGGGCTGAACATTCATGAAACCAAGATCTGATAAAAAGATGAATTAATGTTTCAGGTTGAACTTTTCATTGGAGCTGAAATATCTTGTAAAAGAAAAATGGCTGTTGTAGAGTTATTGTGTGGCGTGAGACTGAAGTCAGTGTTTATAGCTAACAAGATTTTGGCAGCAATAATGGACTTTGCCTTCATATAGTCACCATTTCAGTGAGAGTGCAATGCTTTGTATTGGCCCACTTGGTGCTGATGTAGTGAGGGCTGGCTCCCTCCCAGCTGAGTACACCACACTATTACATTTTATTAACTCGTTCGATTGAGATTGCAACTTGCATCAGCCAATTAATGGCTTAGTAACTGTTACCAATAACTAGTCGTGGTTCGGTTTTCAATAGTTTTATGGATTAAGACTAATTTTTTTTTATTCGTTCACGGGATGTGGGCGTCGCTGGCAAGGCCGGCATTTATTGCCCATCCCTAATTGCCCTCGAGAAGGTGGTGGTGAGCCGCCTTCTTGAACCGCTGCAGTCCGTGTGGTGACGGTTCTCCCACAGTGCTGTTAGGAAGGGAGTTCCAGGATTTTGACCCAGCGACAATGAAGGAACGGCGATATATTTCCAAGTCGGGATGGTGTGTGACTTGGAGGGGAACGTGCAGGTGGTGTTGTTCCCATGCGCCTGCTGCCCTTGTCCTTCTAGGTGGTAGAGGTCGCGGGTTTGGGAGGTGCTGTCGAAGAAGCCTTGGCGAGTTGCTGCAGTGCATCCTGTGGATGGTGCACACTGCAGCCACAGTGCGCCTGTGGTGAAGGGAGTGAATGTTTAGGGTGGTGGATGGGGTGCCAATCAAGCGGGCTGCTTTATCTTGGATGGTGTCGAGCTTCTTGAGTGTTGTTGGAGCTGCACTCATCCAGGCAAGTGGAGAGTATTCCATCACACTCCTGACTTGTGCCTTGTAGATGGTGGAAAGGCTTTGGGGAGTCAGGAGGTGAGTCACTCGCCGCAGAATACCCAGCCTCTGACCTGCTCTCGTAGCCACGGTATTTATATGGCTGGTCCAGTTAAGTTTCTGGTCAATGGTGACCCCCAGGATGTTGATGGTGGGGGATTCGGCGATGGTAATGCCGTTGAATGTCAAGGGGAGGTGGTTAGACTCTCTCTTGTTGGAGATGGTCATTGCCTGGCACTTATCTGGCGCGAATGTTACTTGCCACTTATGAGCCCAAGCCTGGATGTTGTCCAGGTCTTGCTGCATGCAGGCTCGGACTGCTTCATTATCTGAGGGGTTGCGAATGGAACTGAACACTGTGCAGTCATCAGCGAACATCCCCATTTCTGACCTTATGATGGAGGGAAGGTCATTGATGAAGCAGCTGAAGATGGTTGGGCCTAGGACACTGCCCCGAGGAACTCCTGCAGCAATGCCCTGGGGCTGAGATGATTGGCCTCCAACAACCACTACCATCTTCCTTTGTGCTAGGTATGACTCCAGCCATAATAGTTGGTTAAATTTGCATATTCCAAATTAAATATATTAAGACACATGACTTGAAGGCAGTTTTGTAAAAGGAGGATGGGAAGAGTCCAAATGACATCTTGTTTTGCTCTGATCTTATGGGAGTCAATCATCTGTTAACCCACTCCCAACTTGCCTTCCATGGATTGTTTCAAAATTGTCTTTTGCACTAAAACTTAAATTTTCTAATTCAACATGTAGCACAGGGAAGTAGGAATTTAGTACTTTCAAAGAATCTGAATTCAGATAATTCAAATTAAGTGACAATTAGAAACAAAAGATAAACTTTAATTTCTGTGGCGCCTTTCACAACCTCAGGACGCCTCAAAGCATTTTACAGCCAATGATGTACTTCGGAAGTGTAGTTCCTGTCATGTTGGAAACACGGCAGCCAATTTGCGCACAGCAAGGTCCCACAAACAGCGATGTGATAACGACCAGATCATTTTTTGTTTAAAAAGTGTTGTTGGTTGAGGGATAAGTATTAGCCAGGCAGATTACAGACATGCATGATCAGATTGTTGAAATGCCCCGCTATTCTGCCTGCAGGTAATCCTCCTGAAGTGCTTGATTGAAAATGTTTGTTGTATTGATGCTGTGTGCTCACTCTATGTAAACAAAAAAACTTCTAAAAGATGGGAGCTGAAATGCCGTAAATAGATTTTTTTTTCATTTATTTTGGTGGCTGTTTTGGCCCTCGGGGACCCAGCTATTAAAACGCTCTTGTCTGCTTCTATTCTCAATGTTTGGCAGCAACAGATGTTGTGGCAAGACTCCTGTAATTGGATTGCAGCAGCATTGCATGTTGCAGAGAATATACCCCAGTGGTATTTGGTGACTAGTGATGGTCCAATATCTGTGGCACTAGAAGATTATACACCAATTCAGATTTGAGCTCCAATCTCTCATTAGTCGTCATTTCCTAAATTACAAGTGACTACACTTCAAAAGTGCTTAATTGACTGTAAAGCGCTTTGGGAGGTCCTGACACTCAGTGCTGTGCTGTCGGAGGCTTCGTCCTTCATATGAGGCGTTTAAACTGAGGTCCCATCTGCCCCCTCAGGTGGACATAAGATCCCTTGGCACTATTCGAAGAGCAGGGGAGTTCTGGCCAATATTTATCCCTCAACCAACATCACTAAAACAGATTATCTGGTCATTGTCACATTTCTGTTTGTGGGATCTTGCTGTGTGCAAATTGGCTGCCGCGTCTCCTACATTACAATAGTGACTACACTTCAAAAAGTGCTTTGGATGACCTGAGGTCATGAAAGGCGCGATATAAATGCAAGCCTTTTTGTTCCTTTGTTGTATTGTGTGTTGGTGGTCACATCAGTATAGCTACAATATTGGGATTATGGTGTATCCTTTTTGTATTGTTAGCCATGAATGAAGTCTATTGGAATGTTGTAGTTACTGAATAAATTGCCATGGAATATCTTCAGATTTTTTTTTGATGGTATTACAGCAAACGTTGCTTGGTTGCATCCTTGAATTGAATGAGCCAAGGGATGAAATTTCAGGCTCCCTTCTGGTGTTTGTAAGTTGCAAGTTAATTTGAGGGCCTGCTCCCTCCATTTGGGTCAGGTGCAAACAATTACCATTTCCAGACCCGAGAGCACCCGGGTGTGTGTGAGGTGCCTTGCCTTTGCTCAGCATCTTTTATCTCATGACCAGGTGCAGTCAAATGAATATGCAGTGGCATCTAAGTGACAAGTGAAAGACTACAGAATTTTACAGCATAAAAGGAGGGCATTCAGCGCGTCGTGCCTCTCTGCTGTCTGCTCAGTCCTCTTTCCACATACTTTTTTTTCTCTTTTAAAAGCTGTTGGGGATTCTGCTTCTACCACTGTCTGTGGTATAATGTTGGCTTCCAGGACTGTCCACCATTGTACATTTGCCTTTCCTGTTCTTAAAACACTTTGTTCTGTTTTTTTTTAACTAACATGGGCCCACGACCTCCACTCAGAACTGTGTATAATTATGGATATGTTGCTGGCTGCATTATCCAGCTTCAATTCTCTCGACAGACTAATTATAGCAGCTTTGACCCTTGCTGGAGGATATTTGAGTCTCCTTCCTCCGACACTATTAAATGACATTTGGTGAAGCTTTTTGGTCATTGTCTTTACAAACCAATAACAGCAATCAATCTGTATCTGCTATAAATTGTCCAGTTGTCTGTTTTTCTTCAAATGGGATTGTCTTCTGTTCGTGCCCGTTCTCCCTACACTCCCTCGCTGCTGTGCCAACAAGTCCCCACAGTCTTGATCTGGCTGCGGGAGCATAGCGAGTAATGGTACCAGTGTGTGCAAAAGCTTGCGGGTTTCAGCCCTTGCGCTCAGTGGCCTCAAATGGGAGTAGAGAAGTGTTTCTGCAAGCAGGGAGAGCTGAGGAATGGAAGAGGGTCTCTAGGCTGCAGCCCAAGTCTTCTCTCTACGGTAGTGAAGCCTTGGAACATTGCCTTAAACCACGCCTAATCGTGCTGTCTTTCATCTTGTCTCTTACTAACTTCAATTTTAATGTAACGTTAAGGCTTATGGCACAAACTGCCCCAACTCAGTGTTAATGGGTGATCTCAGATGTTGGCCATTCAGCCCCTCAAGCCTGTTTTGTCATTCAATTAGGGCATGGCTGACCTGTATCTTAATCCATCTACCTGCCTTGCTTCTGTGTCCCTTAATACCCTGGCCTAACAGAGTTCCAGATTTCCACCAACCTTTGTGTGAAGTGCTTTCTGACATCACCCTTGAACGGCTTAGCTCTCATTTTAAGGTTACGCCCCCTTGTTCTGGACTCTCCCACCAGAGGAGAGAGTTTTGCTGCATTTTTTTTTTAATATTCGTTCATGGGATGTGGGCATCGCTGGCAAGGCCAGCATTTATTGCCCATCCCTAATTGCTATCTACCCTATCAAATCCTTTAATCATCTTAAACACCTCAATTAAATCACCCCTTAATCTTCTATATTCAAGCAAATACAAACTTAGTCTATGGTACCTGCCCTCCCTAATTTAACCCTTTTAAACTCTGCATCATTGTGGTGATTCTGCATTGCACCCCCTCAGAGGCCAGTATATTTTTCCTGAGGTGCGGTGCCCAGAACTGAACGCAGTAGACAACCAAATGGCTGCAGTATGGGATGTTGTTGAGGTTGGGGCTATGGCAAATTAGAGATTTACCATACAGTGCTATAGTTAATGCTGACACTGGATATCAGTGCATTTCCCATTCCCTCCCCTCAAACACAGAAGTGGCCGCATCAAATACTTTGTCGTTCAGACTGCAGCTTTTCCTCGTCAACCTTCATGTTGGCATTTTGAACCAACCAACATCAAAAGAGCTGTTGATGGGGCCTCTGCCCTGTAATATCTCACCACTGCAGCAGGACCAAGATTGCTATAGGTGGGGACTTTGGAGAAAAATGAAGTGCTACTGAAAACGTCATTTCTTTTCTCCTCCCTTCTCGCTGCCTCCTGCCCCTCCCTTTGAGTTGGGCAGTAGTAAATGCTTTGCCAAAATAAGGACATGGGTTTAAAATTGGAGCCTCGTCAGTAAGAACTTAATTATTTAAACTTTTATCTGAGATTATTTGAACAGTCTCATCATAAACTGGCTTGTCTGGAATTTATAGCTGAAAGCTGGGAAGGAGTCAATTAACACAGCAAGTGTGTTTTTTTAAAACTCTACCAGCTCCTCCCTTTTTAATATTCAGTTCTCTCGTACAGTCTGCGTTAGTAGCAGCTCCTAACCTCTTCCTGGGCTGTGCTTCACAAAAACCATACATACTCAACAGAGAGTTTACATAGAATTACATTTATTTAACGACACAGAAACCAGCTGTTGGGCCAAACTGATTTCGTGTTTGTGGTCCATAGGAGCCTCCTTCTATCCTATCTGCACATCCTTCTATTCCTTTCTCCCTCATGTGCTTATCTAGCTCCCCTTAAAGGCATCTGTGCTTTTTGCCTCAACTATTCCACATGGTAGTGAGTTCCACTTTAAGCAAAGTTTCTCCTGAATTTATTAGTGACTCTTGTATTTATGGTCCCTAGTTTTGGACTCTGTCTCTGTCACACACACGCCCTAAATTTTAAAAAAAAAAATCAAACTGCAAATGCTGGAAGTACACAGCAGGTCTGACAGCATCTGCAGAGGAAGTTTATTTCAGGGGTGGTGTTCTGGCAAAGCTCTAGACCCAAAACATGAGCCTGCCTTTGCACTTTACAGATCCTAACACTTTGGATGTAGCTCCTTTGTCAAAACAGTACACCCAAAAAGTCGTCAAACTCTAGCCACCTTGCTGATGGGTTCTGTGGTGTATTTCCTTAGAAAAAGGCTACAGTTAATTGCAAGTAAGCTTAATCTTTAATCTGTTGAGATTCGGTAACAAATAAGCTTTAGATCTTGTAATTTGCACATTGGTAAAAGAGAACTGAGTTCACAGTCAGTCTAAGATGTCAAGCTTGTTACTCAGGGGACCTTGTCTCCCTTTCTATTAATTACAATCTTTTAATACCGAGACTAGTATGATGATGAATGTTTGTTTGCTTTCAACCTTGTCCTCCCGCAAGTGACGTGTTACACCATTTATAATTAAAAGGATCCACTGCATAATGGCCTACACTTCATTCTCTCCTCTTCCTCCTTCGGCTCCATAAAGTCAAGGCCCTTGTTGGTATGCTTCAGTAACTAAATCGTCCCAAAAATTTCCATAAGCTGATCTGCACCCTTGTGATTTAGCTGCCTCTTGTGATTTTAGTTTACACTGCAGTCTGGATACTCCCTGGTCGTTTAACCATACATCACACTGTACATGTTTGGCTTTGTAATGCAACATTTGAGTTTGTTACTTTACATAGCAACAGCCAGTGAGGCACTTTGAAAGCTGAGAGGGGTAACTAATTCTTCCAGGGAGGGCTGTCACTTACAGATGGTAGCTGGCCATACGTTCACCTGATTCAAGGATAGTTGAAGCTGGGGCGTGGGGGGGAGGGAGAGGTGTTACATTTCTGAGAGTAGTTTCTGACATTGCATATGTAGTCCAGTGCCTCAAACTGAAAGCAGTTTGTCATTGTGATGCAGTAATTTGTGGAGTGCCATTAGGCATACAGCATAGGAGAATATACTGGCAATTAAAAGGTTCACTTGCAACACTGGACAAACTTTTTTTTGGCAAATATTTCCATGCCTCTACTCTTTTATAAACTGAATTGCACTGTGGACTATAAACTCCAGCTGTCCTTCAGAAAACTTTGGGTGAGTGTAGAGCTAGTATTCAAAGTTGCGCCAGTAAATCTACCTCTTCAATTTGCAGATGGAAATTGCTTTTAAAATGCAATCTTGGTTCTTAAAGCTGTGTCTGATTACAGAAGAGTTTGTTTGGATGGAGCATGTGGCTTTTCTTTTGCAATATGTAAAACTTTGCGACCCACACTTGTCATCTGCTTCAGCCCAGTAATGCCGTGTCCTTTAAGGGAAAGGAATGCGTGTCCTTTTTTAGCTTGCTGTGCAGGAGTATTGCTGACTGTTTTGGGACTAAGCATGTGAGGGTTTCCACTAATGATTTGAAAGAGTCTCCTTAGACTAAATAGTAAGTAGGTGCACAAGCTACTATCAAGGGCACAAAATGGGCTGGTAAAGTAAGAACTTGCAGTTATACAGAGCCTTATTTTCACATCCCAAAGCACTTTTGCATCCAATGAGTCACTTTTTCTGTAAGTAAATGTGGATTGTCAGTTTGCACAAAGTGAGGTCCTCCAAACAGTAAATGAGATGATTGACCAAATGTTTTTTTGGGGTATTTGAGGGAGGGATATTGGCCAGGATATTGGCAGATTTCCCCCCTCTTCCAAATAATTGCACGGGATCTTTTACATCCACCTGCACAGGCAGACAGGGCTTCAGTTTAACGTCTCATCCAAAGGATGGCATCTCCAGTTGCAGTACTGAGGGAGTGCTCTGAGTGCCTGCCCCAGAGTACGCTGAAGTCCTGGGGTGGGGTTTGAACCCACAACTGATGCAAGCCTATTACCAACTGAGCCAAGCTGCACTGTGCAGTAATGATCTGTGGTTCAATTTTCTCATTTCAGAATGTCCCAAAGAACAATGGGATTTACAGTGACTAATATCCAAGCACGCTATCATTTTAGCTGCATTACCAGTTATTTGTTTTTATGTGCTCACGGGTGGGGGGACATCTAGAAAGAACTCA
The DNA here is from genome assembly GCF_035084215.1 of Heptranchias perlo. Lineage (NCBI taxonomy): Eukaryota > Metazoa > Chordata > Chondrichthyes > Hexanchiformes > Hexanchidae > Heptranchias > Heptranchias perlo. The sequence continues at coordinate 33,273,423 of NC_090352.1, forward strand.
ATTCCACATGGACCCATTGATGTGGTTGACCAGCAGACAGTCAGTGCACCCCTCTGGAGTGTTTTTAAACTCTGCTTGTCGTATAGCAGACTTTACCTGCATTGTCTGTGCTTAGCATCTATGAAGCTTCATGCACAATACATGAACTTTCCTGAAGCTTTTTCAACTTGGTCGCATTTCATACAGACTATAAGTTCATAACTGAGTTAATGTTTCTGTACAGACTGGAATTTTTTTTTTACAGACAGTGACTTTTTTTTAAAAGAATAAATTGTGCTTATTCATGTGTCATCTGGTGCCACATTTTGGCCAGCCTTACTGTAGAGCGAAGCATATGGTCCCTGGTCATGGGTAGTGCATTTTAATAAAGAAAAAGTGAGGATGGTGCAGTGATATTGGACCTGCAGCATATTGTGCTTCAGATTGGTTTCCCTGCCTCCCCACCCGTATTTACTTCAGCTTCTGATTTGGTGCAAAAAAGGGGGTGATCTTCTATGGTTGAGGCTTACAGGACAGTTTTACTGTAGTTCTAATGTTACCGTGAACATAAATATGAACTTGGTCTTACTACGTTGTTTGTAATAAGGTGGAGTTATTTTTTGTTATCTAACTTGAAGTTGAGATAGCATAAGCCGAACAAAGCTCAGGTAATTTAACCCGAATGACTGTTTATCTGATTTTACTGCTTTGAAATTGTTATGGAATTTAGTCTAACTTTGAATCGGTGTGCTGGTGTGATCTCCTGGATTAATGAGACTTAATGAAAACCGTTCCTCTTATTTGGGGGAGAGTTAACTTCTCGACCCTAAACTGGTACAGGTGTTGAGCTGTGTGCAGGTTCCTGGATATATATATTAACTGAAGGATTTCACGCGCACCATTTGAAAGTGACGCTGTCCCTCTTTTTAAACAGTCATTGTTTTGCAGCCAACAGGCTGGATAAATGTTACCCATTCCTGATCATTTCAGGAGGATGGAAGAGAAGCTGGTTTTCCAGTTTGTGAGAAAATAATGTTGCACTGGCAGAATGCGAGAGAGTGTGTTCACAACACCTTTTACAAAGTCCCAAAGCACTTCACGGCCAACAACTTACTTTTGATGTGTAGTCGTTGTTGCAATGCAGAGAAACGACAGCCCTCTAAAACCTCCCCGGGAGCCCATTTTTAATGTGTGAGCACGCACTGCAGCCACAGTATGCTGACTGTGGAGGGAGTGGTGCCCATCGAGCAGACTGCTGTATCCTTGAATTCCCTCTTTCCTAACCCAGTTGTAGTGTTCTGGCTTGTTTTCCCCGTGACCTCCTAACTTGGCACGGATTGACTAACCTGTTTGGAGTGGCTCTGTTCAGTGCACTTACTGGCTGAACTTATTTCAGTTCCAGCTCCTTGCATGGAGTAGTCCTCCCCCCTCTTGCTATGAGTACAGGAAGTTCCTTTAGTTCATGGCCTCCTACCACACCAGCAAGGAATATTCATCCACTTTTTTTCCATTATTGGATCTCGATGCTGTTATTTGAGAGAGGTTCCTGGTACTTGGGGTTTTTTTTCTCTCCTGGAACTATTTTGGTCATATCACTTTCATTAGTGTAAACAAATGTGGGATTCTCTCATTTTTAAGGAGGCGATAGCTGGGAGATGCTATTTACTATTTATCTTCAGAGATGCAGATTTGTGTGAACTAATAAAACCGACTAAACCCCTGTGCTATTAGATTTTCAAACTGTGATTGCCTGGATCCTATCCAAGTGACTTTAATTTTTGTGCATTTGACATACTAGGGTATTTTTGTGTAATGCATCTAATGTCTGTCACAGTTATAAATGGAAAACTCTTCAAGGTAGTCATTGACCTGGAGCCAGAATGTTAGCACTGCCCTTTGACCGTAGCCACTTCCAGACTGTGATTTGCACATTAGAGGTTGCCTTCAAGGGACAGGTTAGACTAAATATACCTGTTTCAGACTACCCGTGAGTAAGGGCAGGGAAGGTCAGCTGCTATTTTTCTGCAGTTGTGTGTTCCTTATGAATTGCTGACTGTGTTCCAATTGGGAGGACAAGGGGACCTTGGGAACCTTGATATGAGACCTCTCCCTTTCTCTTTCCTCCCTCTTTTCCCCCCCCCCCCCCCCCCCCCATAATTTTTTTTTTTTAAAGTGTCTTAAAGGACCTGTTTTTTTAAAATGGTTTAAAACTTATTTTAGAGGATCACTGTCACAGAACTTTGTTATGCTCACTTATGAAATGCTGTGCAAAATGTTTGAGCTTAAGAGCTGTATAGTACCATGCACGGTAACTTTATAGCACCTCTGTCAGCTCCACTCAACGGCAGGCAGCCAATTGGCAGGGAATCCTTGGGCTAGGTATTGTTCAGTAGTTGCCTAATAAAGTAATTTACCACTGAAGTTCCCCATCCTGATGTTTAGACCAAGCAGTTTTATAGCACACTTGGACAAGCTTAAGTATGCTTTTGCAAAATGTGTCTGACTCCGTGTATTTTGTGCTTTGCACCTTGTTCTCTTTGGCAGGGCAGTGCGGGCTGTCTTTTAGCTTGGGACAAAGTAACTTGCAAATTGCAGCAGTTCAATCTTTTTTCTATCCCCCCCCCCACCCCCCCCAGCCCCTCTTTCCAAAGAAAATGTTGATTTTTGGCAGGCTGCGTTAGTGGAAGTTCTAAGATGTGCCCAATGAACCAAGTAGCCTAACTGGGCAGCTCCACTCCATCCCCTTGTGTTTGTTGAATTGAGTTCCAATTACAATACCAGTCATTGGTGTAAAGCAGGTGTGCTTTAATCCTGTGCTGGTTGAGTAAAGTGGTGTGTGTGTGTGTATATCTAAATTGGATCAACTGTAATAATGCAGTGAAGTACAGTCATGGTGCTTCTGAACAATTGTCTGTATTGGCTGTTTACAAATGTTTGTTCTTTTTCAGATCAGTGTCTAGGTCCCACGATGGCTCTGAGATTCCGTACCGTCTTTCCGTACACTCTCCCTGGGGTGCTGGCCCTCATCGGCTGGTGGTGGTACGTCACCCGAAAGAAAGGCCGAGAAAGCAGCCACGATAAAGAAAAGCTCACTGCGCCAGAACCAGGCGCCAAGGCTGGAGGAGAGCATTTTGCTGTTGCGGAGGATCATCCGAGTGTTAATACAGTACCTGAACTAACGAATGTAAGGGAGCATAACCAGGATGAAAGCATAGCCAAGTCGCCGGATTTGGTGCCGACTATACAGGTTGAAACATTGGGGCATTCGGATGTGCCAGAGAGCAGTTCATGCCTATTGACAGATGGCCTTGATGCCAAGGTGGAGAGGGATACTCAAAAGATACTTCTGGACTCTTCGCCGCAATCCCAAGAAGCCCTGTTCATGTCAAATGTGCAAGGGCCCCTTCAGACGTCACCCAAAGTTGAGAAGGAAAGTTACCTCCATCAAATAACGGATAAAATCAACATTGACATGTTGGAGACACGGCAGCCTTCAGTCTGCAACACAGTCGAAACGCCTCCTTTTCCTGTTGCGACTTCCTCCATCAACCTGGAAGAAGGGAGAAGTGACAAAATCTTGCCAATCCTCAGTTCAGCAGCCGCTTCTACAGAATGCGAGCAGCCAGTGTCTGACCTTCATACCATGGAACGGCCCGAACCAGAGGGTGAAAATGCAGGCAATACGACAGAGCCCCCGTGTTTCAAGGCAACGCTCAAAAGTGCAAGCATCAGCCCGTTTTTGATTCCAACTGGTCTTTGTCAAGAGTCCAAGCAGGGAAGCCAATCTTTCAACAAAAATGCCTTGCCCGCAGATTCAGTTGAGAAAGTAGTCGCTCTGGACGAGATCGAGGAGGCAGCTGCCGGTTTAATCTCGGAGGTCATAATGGCAGCAAAGCAGGAACTACTTTCTTCGCAGCTTGATCACTGTGCGGAGAGCGAGTGCGGTGCTGGAACGGAAGGTAGCAAATTAGCAAATTCCACCGTCGATATGGCGGTATTGCCTAAAGCTGAAGACTTTCAGGAAGATGAGCGAGTGGATGGTGAGCTGAGGCAGCTCGGTGAACAGAAGCACTCTGTTGTGGTGTATGAGGCAGGAGTAGCCCAGAAGAACATCCTTCCAAAGGGAAGTGCACTTGGAGATTTTACTGAAGAGCACTGTGAGGGTGAAGATGACGGTTTTACCGCAGAGCTGCCCACTTCCATTGTATGCAGGAAATCTTTGGAAGAAGCTAACCCAGCAGCGGAAGACTCTGGTTGCAGTGCTTGCCATTCAGAAGATGGGGCAGGTGGGGAGGATCTACCGGAAAGCAGCGTGGCTTTATGCCACCTGGAAAACCACGAAGGCTCAGTGAATAATTGCGTGGTGAATAAAGCTCACTGTGAACTGACCTTCGACAAAAAGCTCGTTGGGCCTGAAACACCGTCGAAGGAATCTGGTACGACAGGGAGTGTTTCAAAGGATTGTGTTGAAGCTGCACACGGGGGCATGGGTCAGACCGTCACCAAAGACCCGCAGCCCGCCGCAAATAATGAGGGGTCTTCAGAGGAAATGAACGCAGCAGCCGAGGATTCTGGTTGCAGTGTTTGCCACTCAGAAGACGGGGCAGGAGGAGAGGATCTGTTGCATAGCACGGTAGAAGGCACCCTAGAAAATCAGAAAGCAGATGTACTACATAACACTGTGGCTGAAGGAAGCTCCCTTGACCAGGATCCAAAGCACAGGCACAAACCTCTGGCGCAGGAGGTGACTAAGTTGATGTACACTAATGGAGGACAAGCAGAAGAAGGTGCTGATGGGAATGGCCACTTGCTTCTTGAAATGGAGTTTGATCATTCTGGAGGTAAAATAGCAAAAATTGTTTAGTGCCAAAACATGACTCTAGGCTAGTGGGAAGTGACTTGCTTACTGGGCCACCTGGGAGAGTGTTGCCTGCACAAACTATTAACTATCTTGGAAACATTTCCATTGTAGAAACAGCACCGGAGGAAATGTCACTCTCACTTTAAACCAGTTTGCTCCCAATCAGAATGGACATTTAACTCTTGCATTAAAAACAAAATGCTGGAAACACTTAGCCGGTCAGGCTGCATCTCTATATATAGAGAGAGAGTGTTAATGTTTCAGGTCGATGACTGACCAGTTCTGATGAGTCAGCGACCTGAAACGTTAACATTGTTTCTCTCTCCACTCTAATGCTGGGTGTTTACAGCATTTTCTGTTTTTATTTCAGATTTCCAGCATCTACAGTATTTTGCTTTTTTTTCACTTTTGCATCTTGTGGCATAGAAAGGATAGAGGAGCCTTGGGATTTGATTTGTATGTGGTTGGGATGATCAGCTTTGCTTTTGAGTTATAGTCATCCCGTGAGTGGATACTGAGAAAATCCTCTCGTGATTTGTGATCCCCTATTTACCTGTAAGTCTTGTGCAGTAAATTATACTGGAAACCCAAGCTTCCAAGTAGTAACCTTTTCGTGTATTTTGTTTAGTGAAGTAAGTGTAGTGCAAGCAATTTTTTTTGAGTTGCTCCTAATTACAGAATGGTAATTCTGGGATACAACTGGAGTTGCTTCAAACTCAGTGCCCCAAAATTAATTGGGTCAGATGAGCATTCTCACTCCTCCACCTCCGATATAAAGCACTGATGCCTGGGAGCATTTTCGAAGCAGGTCTGTTGTGGTGACAACTAAATGAAGAGGATGGCAAGGAACCCGCTGTGTGGCTCCTGCCAGTGCTGCTCTTAAACCCAAGGTAGTGTTACATGTTCTTGGGTGAACTGTTTCTATTTTCCCTTTAACTTGGGAAAATGTGCTTTAGTTAACATTCTCTCTCCTCTCTTTCTCCCCCACCCCTCATGCCATATACTTGCCAATTCATGGTATGTTGAAATAACATGCTGTACTACCAATTGTCATCTGACTTGACAGAATTAGAATGTGTAATAGTTGCATGTAAACTGAATAAAATAGTTCTTAGCGAAGCATAAAGTCCCACTCTAAACCGAGCCAGGTTATGTTGGCCCTTGTCCAGTCTTGAATACTTGATTTTTGTCTTGCAGCGTCATTCAATGCTAGATACAGATCCAACTGGGCAAATGTTAAGATTGAAGCCTTTAAGATTAATGTTGAGAGCTTCAAAAACCAGGTTCTTTGCACTGGGGGAAGCAAGAAAGTAGTTTTCAATGCCCAAGAAGCTTTCTTTCTGGAATTCAGCGTTTCCTTGTAAGTTTGTGGGGCGGCGGTGGGGGGGGTGAAGAGGCTTCCTTGCAGCTGATCTATCTGTAGTCTGACTCCATTGGTCAGACTTGCAGGAAAAGTAGAGGAAATGAAGTTACTGGGGGTGAAGCATCTGGAATGGACAGACAACTGCATTCCACAGCTTAGTACACTTGTGATGAGCCAGTGAAGATTTAATCTTGCATTTAATTGAGTTATGTGGGACAATGTCAATTCACAATCCTATACCAACACTGTCCTTCACTGTACATGCAGTTGGGGGGTATTAAGACCAGAACACCAATTGATGAGCTTTAAACTATTATTATTTATGCCCTCTTAAAGCCCTGTCGTCTTGTTACACTAACACCACGCAACGCATCCCTTCACTTCCCTGTCCAGTAATGTTGTCTTCCAGCACCCAACCCTGTGTATGCCTGTGTTTTGAAACCTTGTAAGCCTTGCTTCCCATGTAGCGTCTTCTTTAAATGCAGGTGGAACAGAGCCACACAGCCCAGGAATGTCCTGAATTTGATCACTGTTCTAACTAGGGCAATGATAAAAGGTGCTGCAGTTCACCAGGTGTTACTAGGATATGAAGAAGGTCACAATCATCCAGGCTTTTTGCTTCTAATTCCTATCCAATGACCTGTGCTTTGGACATCAGGCGAGGACAGAATCTGAGTTTATAATGTCCCCTCCCTCCCTCCCCATGCACACAGTCCGTGTTTAGGATTGCACATGTACTACCATTTGGGTGAGATGGAACAACAGCCTAGTGTGAGCTGCTTTGTTAGGGAGACGCACTAAATTTTAGTGTTTGCATAGCACTGATGGGGCTTAATTCTGATGGTTTTCAGAAGTATAGCATTTATCTTCAGGACAACTGTCGCACATTACTTGTATGCTTTGGGCTTTGGCTTTCAGCTTTGTTCTGCAGTTATAGATGTTTTTCTGTTCCTTTTATCTACGTCACTGGGGAAACCAGACCTCCCATCAAGGGACGTCTGCTCTTGCAGTTGCTGTCGCATGCCTCCTACAGACTGGTTTGGACTGCATTGGTGGAAGGTTGGGAGCAGGTTGCCTTTGAGGTTTAGGATTAAGCGGGATCATTGTCTTCTAAGTCATTTTGGTCCATTGAACCCTTAAATTTCATAGCTGCCTTGTCGTAATTAATCCCATTCGCTTGAAATGTGGGGCTTCCTGGATTTATGTTACTTGGGGTCATATTGTTCACATCTACCATTACATAATGGAGCGATGGAAGAAATGTTCAAGAAAGATTCCTTGCAACTTAGCAAGTAAATTGGCATGGCATTCACTGGCTAGGTAATGCTTCGATCCTCAATAGGATTGCATGCCAGCTAAGATCCTGATGCCCAAAATTATTTGGTGTCTGAGATTGACTTTAGTTCTCCTCCCATGTAGACACCCTGGAATCATGTCCCAACTGATCCAGTTTGGTGCTGGGGACAGAGGCTTGGGAATGTCTACTCTTTTTAATTATCCCTTCAGGGAGATTTGTCTGTTCAGACTCATCCAGTGATCTTAGAGTTGGATGATTGTAATCTATAGCACAGAACCGATGCTTCAATCTACTGTACCAGCTACCAACAGTTTAATATAATGAGTTTGATTTGTAGTTACCTCCAGTTGTGGGGTTTGGGATGGAAGAGAATCTGACAGGTGATATGGATCGGAGAGCTGGCTGCCCTCCAGTTTCTTATCCCAGTGGCTGTGCGAGAGCCTGGACTGCCAAAAGGCCAAATCCTGCCCGTGCCCAATATCCACGTGCACCACCTTACAACAGGTCGATGTCGGATAGTGATCAGAAGCTGAGCCCTGGCTCCCCGCCTTCCCAGACAGTGTCTAGCTAATGCCTTTACTGCCACGGCAGAGATGAGTTAACTGCATTCACCCGCAGGGGAGCTCAGTCAGATGCTTCAGTTAGCTGCATATATTGTTGCAATGTTTTGAAACTGTTACAAAATTATTGAAACATAGTAGATTGCTGAGTATTCTTTTATGACTAATTTGTTAGCTTCTATGTTGCTTATTTAAGTTTTTTGAATTAATTTGCCAGGTTCTGATGTAAATAGTATGGATTCAAATGACAGTGGCTGTACTGCAGGTGGAGCAGAGGGTCAAACCAAAGATGGGGCAGCTTTGAACACATCGCAGGACAAAACTGAACTAACCATCTGGGAGATACAGGTGCCAAAGGTAAAACTGTAGGCCAAAATGTTTAGTAAGTGAGTTTCTTGGGTATGGAGACTGTCGGTCTAATTTTATGCATTCTGAACGATCTAAACGGGTTTTTAAGTTTACTAGCGGCACAGGGAGAGGAAAGCGGGTTCTTTCCCTGAAGGCATCTCCATGTAGCAGAGAATATTCAACTAGAGAATTGCACATGTTGGCACTTAGTCCACTTTAGTCAATTTATGAAGTGAGCCGACAACTGCATTTCTGGAGACTAGTTGGTTGTGTATAATTTTTGTTAAATCTACTCCCTAGTTCAGGCTTGGTTCTATTTTGATCAACCTCTACATTACAGCGTTTTGAGAATACACTGAGGTCATCTTGTGGTAAATAGTTGTTATTACAAGTAACTTTCTGAATCCTGCTCCAGCTAGACTGATGACCTCTGCTAAAGGAGGGTGTTGCTAGGTGGCAATAATTTGTAAATTTTAATGAGCCTAACAAGGGAAAGGACAAGAGTTGCAAAGAGGTGAATTAGACTTCAGTTCATCGTATATAATTTTTTTTGCTGTAGTTGGTGGGTGGGATTATGAAGGATTGTTTGGTATTTGTTTAAATGCACATGGCCAGTTGCCACTTTTTATGTTGCTATTGGATACCTGGTTGCTAGGTGACCCAACTTCCAAAAGTGGAACCCTATGCAGGCTGACAGACTTTCACATTGCTCCCCACAAGGAGGATGAACTTTGCCAGGCTGCTATTAAGGAGTGCAAGCCCTGAAGGAGATTTGGGAACAATCCCCATCATTTAGCACAACTTCTCAGTGGCTCAAAGCAGCAAAGTGATGTGTGCAATGAATGGGATAGGATAAAATGCAAGCTGATTCCTTATGAATCAGGAAATACAAGCTGTCAAGCCTTTAAGAATGAGGGTTTTTTTTGTGGTAATGCTCATCGGCAGAATTCTCTTCCTGTAATTTTCTAATTCATGTCCCTGCCACTTTTCTGTTCACAGCACCTGGTTGGACGGTTAATTGGCAAACAAGGACGATATGTGAGTTTCTTGAAACAGACCTCTGGTGCCAAGATTTACATATCCACACTGCCTTACACACAAGATTTCCAGATCTGTCACATAGAAGGTAGGTCAGGAGCAAGTGTGTCTGTGTCTTGCACAGGCGTGCAGATTGTGAAACTGACTTACCTGCAAGGTGCCAGCGTGGCTCAGTGGTAGCACATTCACCTCTGAGTCAGAAGGTCACAGGTTCAAGCCCCACTCCAGAGACTTGAGCCCGCATATCTAGGGCTGAGTGTCTTTCAGGTGAGATGTTAAAAATCTGCCCCCCTCGGGTCAACATAAAAGATCCCATGGCACTATTCGATGAAGAGCAGGGGAGTTCTCCCTGATGGCCAATGGTTAACCCTCAACCAACACCTAAAACAGATGATCTAGTCATTTATTTCATTGCTTTTGTGGGATCTTGCTGTGTGCAAATTGGCGGCTGTTTCCTATATTGCAACAGGCCACTTCATTGGCTGTAAAATGCTTTGGGACGTCCTACGGTCCTATATAAATGTAAATTCTTTTTCATGCAAAGTCCTTAGCTTTAACATCCAATGTGAATCTGGAAAATGGCCTGTAATTTGTGGGATGAACATGTTTCCTCAAAAGCAGCATTCTGTCACCAGGACTTACTCCAAACTTGCTTGTATATGTATGAACCATAGAGATTATCCCACCTGGAATAGTGTGTGCAATTTTGGTCGTCATTTCTAATTTTAAAAACATTTACTGGATTTGAGCAAGTACAAAACTGAGCAGCAAAGATCATTCAAGCTGTGGAAAAGTTGAGGCAGTGGAAAGTTCTTCCAAATATTTGAATTCCACTAATCACACTGGGTGAAAAATAAATGCAAATATAACACAAGACCATCTGGTCCATCGAGCCCATCCCAGACTCTATGCCGTCCAATGCACCATTAACTCCCACCCCCTGCTCACAGTCTCCTAGGGAGGGCGGGGAGGAACTTCAGGTCAGTTTAGGAACCAATTGCTGGAAAATCCCTCTCCAAGCAAGCTCCAAGTGACCACATAACTCATGAGTATCACTGACCCCCAACTACTCCACCTACCTCCTCTAACTTGTTTCTCTGTCTCTGGAACTTGACCAGCTCCTTTTGTTTTGAAGGACTGCAATGCACATATTCTGAGCACACACTTCGGTCATCTGTTTGAGGTCAATAACTTGCTGAAAAGATGTATTTCCTTGTGTCTACCAACTGTTCTTGTATTTTATACTGTTAATTTTATAAATCTTGCATAATTATCTATCCTGAGATTGTACTGCAATCTTTGTATTGAGCAATGTGTGAACCAGACTGGTTAATGTTTAAATACAAATCTAGATTATAAACCATCTGTTTTGGGTGACAAACCACCTAACCACCTCTCCTTGGCTTGTCACTTGAGTTCCCCGCTTAAAAAAATTTCATGTGTAATTTGCAGTAGTTCACAATATTGTCCGTTTAAGAGGTTTAAATGATCAGATGTGCATGACAACTTACTGCTGTAGGAATGGTGAGCTGTTTGAGCCCTGCTTTACATTCAAAGAAGTGCCAGATTACAGGCTGATGCCCCAAGGCCTTACACCTGTCATGCTTGGCAGACTTCAGTATAATAAATGAAGAGCTCTGGAACCAGCTAATCTAAAGTCTCGTTCTCAATTCTATATGCCACAGCTCTGGATTTGTAGGTCAAAAGGCTCAACAGGAGGTTGCAGGATTTTCTGGCTTTTAACACACAGCTAACTGACATCTGAGGAGCTGAATTAAGGTTATTTTATAAAGAGGTAAACTTTGCTCAAATATCAGCTTGACCTCAGCTGCCTGAGTCGGAAGGCTGTGGGTTCAAAACCCTCCGTGGAATTGAGCGCATGACCTAATGCTGACACTTCAGTGCTCAACGCGTGAGTGCTGCATTGTCAGCGGTGCCGTCTTTCAGATGAGACTTTAAACTGAGGCCCCATTTGCCTGTTCAGCTGGATGTCAAAGGTACCATGGAGCGATATAAAGAGTGGGGAGTTGTCTGTGTCTTGACCAGTATTCCCCCACCTCAACCAGCCATCGGTTATTTTGTTTGAGACCTTGCTGCGTGTAGATTGGCTGCCACATTTTCCTATATATGACTAGACTTCAAAAAGTAATTGGTTATAAAGCACTTGGGGTGTCCCAAGGCCATGTTGCTTCATTATATTAATGCAAGCCCAAGTGTTCCTCTCACCCCTCGCACATAAGATTGTTTCAGCTTCTAAACTGGATTGAGTAATGACCGGGATGTGACCAGTGAAGTAAATTTGCCCCACTGGCACCTTCTTGAGGCTCGCCACTGATTTCACTGTTAATTTCACCCCTCCCCCCCCCCCCCCCCCCCCCCACTTGGTATTGCTTCTGACAGCAAGCGTGGCACTTTGCAACTGACCGTGCCATTGGAGGCACAAATTCCCTTTGGGGGATTTCGCTGTCTGCCCATGAATGCAGTCGATGCCCCCTGACATTCGGCTTCTCCAAGTTGTTTTGCTTTTTAACTTTAGGATTTTGGAGGTTTTTTTCCCCCACCTGTGCCAGACATCTGCAGCCAGAATGATGCAACGCTGTTGTAATGTGGCAGATTCTTGTATTGACACTTCCTACGTTGTAATGGGGCAAATTTGGTATCAATGGAACCAGCTCATTTTAGCGGCCTATAAATTAATGGGGGCAAAAAATGTTTCCTCTCCTTTCTCCTCCCACCCACAAAAAAAAACTTTACTGAGAAGGGAGAGAATTCAACTTCTTACCAAGGCAGCAATTGTGATGTTTTGGAGCCATCAAGCTGCCAGTTTAAGGAAGGTGGGTGAGTTTGAATGTCGTAGCTGCAAAGTACTTGTGACCATAGAGCTTCCTCTGGTCTTTACAACCAGTGGAAGTCTCGGCAAAACTTTGCAGACAATCTGGCTGACTAGTTTTCAGTGAGCAAAATATCCTGTGGTAAGGGTTTAAATGCAACTGAGTTTTTGTTTTTGTTTCTTTCTCTTCCTAAACAGGCAGTCAACAGCAGGTAGACAAAGCACTTAACCTGATCGGAAAGAAATTTAAAGAGCTGGATCTCACTAATCTATATGCTCCTCCTCCTCTGACACTACCTTCATTACCCATAACCTCATGGGTAAGGATTATGTGGTATTTATACTGGAACATCAGCTATGCTAAGTTATTTTGCCAAGGTTGTACTGAAGCTCAGTTCCTGTTATGTTTTGCTTTTTGATAATTTGTGGTGGATTGCGATGCTGCCCTTTCAGATTTGTTCTTTTTGATCCCAGCTGATGGATTAAAGATCCCTTTAAAGACCCTAATTCATGTCATTTTGCCCTGTCCTTGGTGCAAGTCAGAGAGGAGATAGAGGCTTTGATCACAAATTTTCAATCATCAAATATTCAGGAGGTGCCAGAAGACTGGATGTAACACCTCTGTTGAAGAAAAGAGAAATAATAAACTGGGTAACTATAGACCAGTCAGTCTGTTGTAGGTAAACTTAGAGTTCAAGATCAAATTAGTGAGCATTTCGAAATGCATGGGATAATTAAGAATAGCCAGCATGGATATATTAAAGATAAGTCATGCTTGATGCACTCAAGTTTTTAAGTGACTAGAGATACAGGGCATGTATATATTAAATGTTGTGGGTATGGTTTATCACAAGGCGTTTGATAAGATGTTCCAAAAATCAAATTGTGGTAGATGAAGGAATGTAACAGCATGGATGGTAAGTTGGATAAGGGGGAACAAAGGGTTACGGTTTCAGTGTTGCACAGATTGTGACGTTAATGCATTTGTTCAGACTCTGGAGTGCTTTTGTATCAATATATAGATAATCATTTGGACAGAGGAAACTATCAGCATTTGCTGCCAATTCAAAAGCAGGGGGATTGGCACATGAAGATTTTAGAAGGACATGGGCTAGTGAAATAGTTGGTAAACTCCTTTTGGTTCTATGGTGTGGGTGTACAACACAAAATGGACCATAAATTTGCAATCCTGTGGCTTCGGAGCAAGGATGGCTAATGTGGGAATTGCGGAAAAACTCAAACTGGTGGTCTATAGTTGATTTCAGCTTATTTGGTGACAGTGGGACTTCTATTGTTGCCTCTTAAGGGGTAGGAGCTTGTAGAAACTAATAAACACAAAGTTGATTGTGAAGTAAACAAATGCTGCAATATCCATTTAAACCATCACAGGAGCTCACCAAGGGCTTCCAGACCAGGTGACAGATGCAATTATCCGGTGGAGGAGTGAGTGGGGAGAATATACTTAATGGAAAGCTTACCAAGAAAGTGGCTGAGCTTGGAACACTTGTAGTCATCTAACTTTAGAATGGTTGTTTTGACTCGTGTTGGCTGTAATGTTGCAGAAATTAACAATCTGAAGTAGTGTTGTAACCAATAAAAACACAATCAGTATGAGACAGGACAAGTAAATGTCACCGTTCAGTGGCTGGCAGTCTTAAGAGCTTCTTAGCAGGAGACTGTCTCAAATGTGCAGTGTTAAAAGGTTGCTTGCTGTGACAGCTTTCTGAAGGTCAGTTGTCAAGTGAATTATTGGATTTTTTTTTAAATTGTTGGTTTATGTTGCAGAAAACCTTCCAGCCTAGCCTGAAGGTCTGGAGTTAAAATCCTGTTTAAAGATGTGAAAATGTGCTTGGATTGACCTGGTAGAGGCAGAAACTCTCAACTCATTTAAAAAGCACTTTTGACGTGCATTTGAAGTGCCGTAACCTACAGGGCTACGGGCCAAGTGCTGGAAAGTGGGATTAAGCTGGATAGCTCTTTTTCGGCCAGCACGGACACAATGGGCCGAATGGCCTCCTTCTGTGCCGTAACTTTCTATGATTCTAATTATTTCTTCCTTTTTGCATCTGATTAAAATCTTCTTTGTTTTCCACAGCTCATGCTTCCAGATGGCGTGACAGTTGACGTGATGGTGGTGAATATAGTCAATGCCGGACACATGTTTGTACAACAGCACACACACCCTACGTGCCATGTACTACGCAACATGGATCAACAAATGTTCCTCCTTTACTCTCAGCCAGGCATCCCAACACTAACGCCTCCATTAGAAGTTAAGTGTTTCTAGTCTTTGTTAACCAATGAATTAATCTGCTCTTGGAGTGGAACGGGGAGAGAAATAGTTGCCCTTAACAAAAGGCTTATTCCTAAACACGAGGGCATGTTCTACCTGTGACATGGATTCCTTCTTTCTCACACTCACTTCTCACTAACATAAACACCGGCATAGACCAGTTGGGCTGAATAATCTATGTAGTTGGGCTTTTACAATCGCTTTTCTGGTGCGAGCCCATAATTTACCGATTTTATTGAAATCACTTTTTTTGAATATAACTTTCCAAGGTGAGATTTGAACTTGCAACCCTCTAGTTTCAGTCCAGTACAATCACCACTAGACTACCATACCCATTGAAGCTGAAGCACAACAACTTCCTTAATTAACTAATTAATATATATCTCTTTTTTTTCTATTTAAAAAAAAAAATTACTTGTGCTAAGGTGATGCAAAAAAAAACTTGTGGTGCCTCTTCTCACTCCTACAGTTGGAATAATCTGTGCAGCTCCTGCAGTAGATGGGGCCTGGTGGCGAGCCCAAGTTGTTGCCTATTTTAAAGAAACAAATGAAGTTGAAATTCGCTATGTTGACTACGGTGGCTATGAACAAGTTAAAATTGAAGCACTACGACAAATCAGGTGATGTACCTGCTAATAGTTTAAGCGTACAGTTTAACGTTCCTTTTTTTTCAAAAAGTAATTCAAGCTAAACCAATACTGTAGAGTTGTAGAAAATTTGGAATCCAGGCTAATTCACAGGAGTTTGAACTAGCTGCTGCATCTACAATGGTATTCTGGGGTGTTGGCCCTAATAATCCTTTTCCTCTTTAAGGGGGTTCAGTTAACTACCTAGCTTCAAGGGGAGGGTAAGTTGAGTACTTTATCGAAGGAGAATGCTTTTGAGCAATAAATTTGAAGTTCAGAAGTTACTTTTTTTTGCTGATTTTGGACACTGTCCATAAACTAGCCTGGTTACTGCTCCAGAACTGCCTGACCCAGGAAACCACAGGACAGGCAGAGTCTGCAGCCTGGTTTCTCTGATCCTGGCAGTGCTCCAGCCTGCATGAAGTTACCAGCCCTGCCAGCTGTTGTTCACAATGGAACCACCCCAGGGAACTTCCCAGTCCTTGTGTCACCAGAGCAGCAGGAGAGTCCTACTTGACCTCCATATCGGAGAAGATTGCCACTTTGAATTCGAAGTTATAATGAGTTGCTGCATCTTTGAACAGCAACTTGCATTTGATTTGCTTCCTTTTTAATGTAGAAGAAACATCCTAGCATCCTGAGAAACATCTCCAGATTCTTAGGGGAGATAACTGGACAGGGAGTGAAGCTGGTAATGCTTTGGCTACAATCAGATGGGTAAGAGTAGCACCAAGTGAGGGCAGTCCTACTGAACTGGACAAATGGAGGAAAGGCTGCAGAGGTGGTGAGATGGGGTAATGCACCACAGTCTCTGAAGATGACCTTTGTGACCTTGACTAGGCCATTTCTGTGCCGTGGGAATGGCAGAAACTTGACTGAAGAGATTCAAACCTCATTGGGGGGGGGGAAGGGAATCAAAGGTGGAGTGGTTGAGCAAATCAGTGGCTGTAAAAGTATTGTAACAAATGGTATAGTGAATGGAAGGCCAAAGGCTGGGCAGTTTGAAGGTGAGTTGTAAGTGTCTTTTTTTTAATCAGGGTGACTGCAGAAAGTAGGGTTAGTAGGGGGTAGGAGGATATGGGTGATGACGGATACAAGGAAGTGCTCGCAGGTGGCCTTGTCCATGATCGAGACCGTGGGAGTAGCAGGGTCATAAGAGGTAAGTTTGAGGTGTGACCGTGAATGTAAATAGGAGAGTTATACGGAGGGAGCGGTTTTGGGAGGGTAGGAGAGTTGTGAATTCTGTATGTCTCCGTCCTCTCAGCAAGACTAGCACCTACCTAAAAGAAATGGTGCTATTGTAAGAATTACTTTTTTTTAATTGATGTACAGCTGAAACAGGAACAAGTTCATTAGAAAACACATGTCTGATGAACAGAAATCTTGCCAACCCCTATCTCAAAAGAACCTTAAACTTTTACATTCAAGATGCTATAGAAATGCAAGTTGTGAGCTTAGAATGTCCTTTCTACATATGCTTGTCTGAACTTTTTTTTAATATATAAACAGGTCTGACTTTGTATCACTACCTTTCCAAGGGACTGAGGTCCTACTGGACAACATAATTCCTCTCCCAGGTAAGTTATCTATACAGTGTTCCAAAGTTGTACTGAATGGCCAGTCTTCTAATGTTGAGAGTTCAGGATGCCAGTATGTAGAAGCTTGTAATTAGCTACCCTCTAAAGCTATCTCCATCAGCAGATTACAGGTCTGCTGTAATTCAGATTGAGGAATTTATAAGGTTAAAATTCCTAAATGCTGTCTTTCCAGCAAGACCCTGGAGACATGTGCAATGAAACTGACTCAAATCCATATTTATAGATTGAAAGCAGCTACCCCAGTGACTCAGCTGGTCATACAGACCTGGAAGGTCTCAGGTTTTGTCTGTTCCAAGTTAGCTGATCTCAGCCAGGGAGGCTATAATTTAAAAAAAAATACCTCCATGTCTCTGAATTCTGAAGGGGGAATATTGGCCAAAGTTCCTGCTCTTGATTGCTATCCAGTGATTCCTGCCGTGTGTGAAATGTGGAGGTTTTGAATGTGGACAGCGTATGACTGTGCTTGATGTATCCCATGGTAGAATAGCCTCCATATTCACTGTCCAGACTTGCAACAAAAATGGCCATTTGGGTAAGATACAGGAGTGTACTGATGGAACTGGACCCATTCAGGAATAGAAGCGAGAAAATGGACAAACTTCAGCCCCTCCTGTCCCACGAGATTGCTTAGAATGATGGCTTTTGAAATGCATTCCGAACTTTTTAAATGTCAGTGCTTCTCAAACCTGGTATTAAAAAGGGGCAGCCTGTCTTGCAAAAACTGGACAGCGGCCAGAGGAATGAGAGCTTCACCCTTGGCCAAAAAAAAGCTGCTTGAATTCGACTTGCTCTCTTAAATTCTTGAATAGACAGGTGATTTTGAGCCAACTTCCAAGATGATCACAGATTTCTCCACAAAGTGCTTTGCCTGGCAATTGATGATTTGGCTGGCACCTGGAATGGTGAGATTGGGCCTGCACTATGGCAGAATATTTCTTAATTGGGGAGATATTAGGGGGGTGGGTACAAGAGGTTGAGTTTTGACTTTTTAAATCTAAATTGGTGAGAAACTAGATTGTGCCCATCTAGCCCAAAAACCCTAGAATTCCATCAAATCAGGTGTCCTGGCTTTCCATCTTTGGGGCTAGATAAAGTTCAAATTTATGTTCTGCTAATTTGTGCATACTCAAGTTGCTGACACTAAATGTTCTGATTTTAGGGTTTAATCCACCAATAGGGCAACAGTGCTAACCCTCAGGCCCACAACATTCAAACAAGACAAACGAGTGAATAACTGCAAGTCTGACTGAGGTGCCAAGGCTGTCCTAACAGTGCTGTTTGGCCACCCCTGTACTAGATGCCAAGTTAATATTGGACTAGATCTTGCACAGGAATCTGCTTAAAATGAATGTGTACAAAAAAAACACACTTCTACCACAGCAAAACTTTTAATCTCTTAATTTTTCATTCCACAATGTGGTGGCTGTACAGTCTCATTGCTTCACTCCACTGATTGGAGGGAAAAGATGTTAAAGGTCTCACTAAATAGTTCTATAGATGTTAAAATGTTCCACGTACTAGTATAGTATTTGTCCCTTGATTGGAAATCTACTATAGGGAACTTTATGCGTGGCCCCCAAATCCTGCATTGCTCTTGAGATCAGCTTCTGACTTTTTTTAAGTGCTGTGATTGCTTGATGTACAAACAGACCTGAATCTTCCAAATTAAAAGCTGTTTTTTGTAACTCTCCCGTGCTGTACAGGTGAGGACCACTTCTCAGAAGAAGCAAACACAGCGATGGATGAAATGACGCGTGGTGCAGCCTTGCTTGCCCAGGTAAGGTGTGCTCGGAAGATGGTGGTTACTCGCTCTTCAAATATCTGGTTGTTGTATTTTTTTTGGGCTCTTCAGAGTGAGAGACGCTACTATTGTGGATTGGAATGGTTTCCATTTTGGGCACGTTGTTGATCTCCAGGTCAGGTGTAACATGGTTAGATACAGAGTAACGCACTCCACAGCAATATGCCTCGCCCCAACTTCAGAGTGATGTTTTCCAAACAATCACATCTATTCTATTCAATTAATGCTGAATTAGGGGTAGCTTGTGCTATAGGGCCATGCCCAGCAGGCACTGTATTGCAACAGTTCAATATTCACTCATTTTTACCACCAGTAGACAAACATTCATTCCATCACTGGACTGGATTCTGGAGCTGCAAGTCTGGTATCTTGCCTAATTTCGACCCTCTGGTCACCCCCAATCTCCTTGGTTCTTCCCATTCTTTTCGACTGTGCTTCTATTAGTGTGATTTTAAAAAAACAATATTTTGCTGTGCTCATTACGCTTGGGTTATATGTTTAGTTGAAGGAAAGACGTAGCTCAGCAAATTGGACTGCACAGAAAATCCTAAACAGGAATCTGACTCGATGGTTACAATATAAATATTTATAAAAAACTTTTGTGATTTACTAAAATTAGGATCCAAGTTCCATTTCCTAAAAATAAATTGACACACCATGGATTAATTTTGAATATTTTGAGACAACAAATCTTTTTGTATAATTTTTATTTCTGTCTGGGCTGAGTTTATTATTTTGGGGAATGAATGTGATCAGACTGCATATCCAAGTAGCCCACGTCCTGAAATCACTTCTGTCCAGGTGGTGGTTAACCAGAAGATATAACTTTGTTCCAGCATCTTGCCCCGATGGTTCTGTAAACATGCAGACCAGACGGTGTCTAATTCAATTCCTAGTCCATGCTGAATTAGCTGGTGTGATCGTAGGACCACTGTAATTGGCCTCTGGTTCTCTGGGCTGGGAGGAGGGTAAATCATTGGAGGGTTACTATATTTATTTGCTAGGGTAGAGAGAGAGAAACTATTTCTTGTGGAGTCCAGAACAAGTGGGGCATAACCTTACAATTAGAACTAGGCGATTCAGGGGTGAAGTCAGGCAGAACTTCATGCAAAGGGTAGTGGAAATCTGGAACACAAAAAAAACTTGAGGCTGGGGGTCAATTGAAAATTTCAAAACTGAGATTGATATATTTACTCAG
The DNA here is from genome assembly GCF_035084215.1 of Heptranchias perlo. Classification (NCBI taxonomy): domain Eukaryota; kingdom Metazoa; phylum Chordata; class Chondrichthyes; order Hexanchiformes; family Hexanchidae; genus Heptranchias; species Heptranchias perlo. Next base: position 33,293,215 of record NC_090352.1, read on the forward strand.
TAAGGATTTCAAGGGCTATGGAGTTGAGGTACAGATCAACCATGATCTAAATGAAAGGCATGACAGGCTTGAGCGGCCTACTCCCGTTCCTATGTTTCAGTTCATCAATCCTGTTTGTCCTTTTATGGATGCTACAGGAGGGCACGGTTAGACTTGGCTGCAATGCCCCTGCATCCAAATGGCTGGCTTTGCTGCCGGTGCCCACGCATGAAAGGTAGCTGTGGGTGAACTAGCTGAGTGCTGCCAGTGATTATGGGTTTGAGCTCAAGTAGAAAATTGGCCAATAGTGTTCTGCTTGACCTATGCTGGGGTAGGCGGTCTTTGTCCTGATGGTAGAGACACTACTGATGGTTAAAGTTTCTGGGCTGTCTAGAGAAGGCGACTTCTGCCAGAAGTGCATGCGTGTTGAAATTAGATGGTGAGATTGCTTCTCCTCCTCTCTCCTCTCCCCTCTTCGCCCGCCCCAGTTTCCCGTAGTCTCTCAGCTTACCCCTCACTACTCCTGAATGAAAAATGTCTTCGGCAAGACCAAAGTGGCATTTGGCACCTGTGGAACTGTCAACATGAATGGCTGCCTTCAGGAGAGTGAGGGGAGAAATTTGGGGGAGCCTATTTTTGATTAAGCATAGTCTATCGTGTAATGGTGCAGTTCAACCAGTGTTGTGGTATTGATCCTCACTTTTCTGGTTTCAGGTAACTGGTTATGACAACAGTGGTGTGCCTCTAATACACATATGGAGTATAGTTGGTGATGAGGTAAGTTGGGAACCTTGCATTGAACCTTTTGGTTGTAGTTTAAGGCATTTCAAATGGCTCTTGTAGTCTACCTGTTAAAACAACTTTGTTTTTTTAAAAAAAAAATTCTCTATCTCAGTCTGTACAACAGACTTAGATTCTGCTGTGCACTTTATTGTCTGAACCAGCTTGACTGAATTGGGTGATGTGATTAGTTAATTTCCTTCGCAGTGCTGCCCCTTTGCCCCCCCCCCCACCCCAAAAAAAAATACTAGTGGGCTGTCTTAAGGACAATGCTTTTGTGCAACGAAATGGATGGTGTTGACTGGGTCACCTTCCACAGATTATTACAGAGCAGTGCTGAGCCTCCCAGGTTATTCACTTGGCCAAATCAACCAAATAGTATTTGTCAAACGCTGAAGGATTTGCTCTCTGACTTGTTTTGGGTTACTGAAGAAAAACGGCCATAAACTGGATTGAAATCGGCATCTCAAACACTATGAAATCCAGCGTATTGCAAATGGTCGAAGACAATCCTTAAAACCTGATCTACTTTTGGATAGTACACTTCACCCCACTCCAAACTCTTCCTGTTGAGGTTAAATTTAAAATCCTTTTATTAATTCAATTGATTAAATTTGGTGCACCAAATGAAGTCTTTAATAAATTGCTCGCCAAGCCTTGAAAGTGGGGGGAGAATTACAAGGCAATGGGGAAAGAGGGAAATGGGACTAACTGGATAGATCTTTCAAAGAGCAGGCACGATGGGCCACATGGCTGCCTACTGTGATGTCGTGCCAGGCAATGACCATCTCCAACAAGAGAGAATCTAACCACCTCCCCTTGACATTCAAGGAGAAAATCTCCGAAAGCTTGTGAATTTAAAATAAAATTGCTGGACTATAACTTGGTGTTGTAAAATTGTTTACAATTGACATTCAATGGCATTGCCATCGTCTAATCCCCCACCATCAACATCCTGGGGGTCACCATTGACCAGAAACTTAACTTGACCAGCCACATAAATACTGTGGCTACAAGAGCAGGTCAGAGGCTGGGTATTCTGCGGCAAGTGACTCACCTCCTGACTCCCCAAAGCCTTTCCACCATCTACAAGGCACAAGTCAGGAGTGTGATGGAATACTCTCCACTTGCCTGGATGAGTGCAGCTCCAACAACACTCAAGAAGCTCAACACCATCCAGGATAAAGCAGCCCGCTTGATTGGCACCCCATCCACCACACTAAATATTCACTCCCTCCACCACCGGCACACAGTGGCTGCAGTGTGTACCATCCACAGGATGCACTGCAGCAACTCGCCAAGGCTTCTTTGACAGCACCTCTCAAACCCGTGACCTCTACCTCCTAGAAGGACAAGGGCAGCAGGTACATGGGAACACCACCACCTGCACGTTCCCCTCCAAGTCACACACCGTCCCGACTTGGAAATATATTGCTGTTGCTTCATCGTCGCTGGGTCAAAATCCTGGAACTCCCTACCTAACAGCAGTGTGGGAGAACCTTCACCACACTGACTGTAGCGGTTCAAGAAGGCGGCTCACCACCACCTTCCCAAGGGCAATTAGGGATGGGCAATAAATGCCAGCCTCGCCAGCGACGCCCACATCCCATGAATGAATTAAAAAAAAGTTTTAACAGTTTGACCAAACTGTACTAGTCTACTGACAATTCAGTTGTTTTTGCACTAAAATTTGGTTCATCAATTAATTTGAATGAACCCAACAAATAACAGCAAAATGAGAGTTCAGTGCGTCAGAAATTGGATCAACAACTACTTGCATTTATATAGTGTCTTTAATGTAGTAAAACATCCCAAGGCGCTTCACAGGAGTGTTATCAAACAAAGTTTAACACCGAGCGACGAGATATTAGGACAGGTGACCAAAAGCTTGGTCAAAGAGGTCGGTTTTAAGGAGCATCTTAAAGGAGGAGAGGGAGATTTAGGGAGGGAATTCCAGAGCTTCGGGCCTAGGCAGCTGAGGGCACGGCCGCCAATGGTGGAGAATTAAAATCGGGGTTGTGAAAGGCCAGAATTAAAGGACCGCAGAGATCTTGGAGGGTTGGAGGAGGTTTGAGTTAAGAGGGGCAAGGCCATGGAGGATAATTTGGATTAAGCAACTTTGAATTGAGTAACCCTATTGCACTACATAAGGACAGCTAGAGGTTCCCAGAGAACTACATGAATGTCTACTAGTTGTGGGAAATACTAAAATCTTCTTTTTCCTCCCAAGGTCCTGTTTTTAAACCGAATTCTAGTGGAAAAAGGACATGCGCAGTGGATGGAGAGCTACTAGTCTGCAGCCTGAGGCCCTTTTCTAAACTCATTTTGCACTGCATTGTAATTCAATCATTTGCTAGCTGTGCAGATGTGTATATAAGTCACTGTATTAATATTTTGTAAGATCTCACTGGAGTACATAAAGGGAACTTTTTCAAAAAAAACAAATTATGGAATCTATAGGTAAGTGATTGTCACTGAGTTAAGTCATGTCTAATCAATTTGATATTTAAGAAAGAGAAAAACGTAATTGTCATTGTACAGAATAGTTTTGCTAGATTACTTGAATGGAATGATATTGTGATCAATGAACACTTTGCTACTCGGTTGTACAGACCTGTAAAAAGTACCAAAAAAAAACTGACAGAACTGAGCTTGTGTGGTGGTTTTTTTAATTATAATTTGGAGCTTCTCACAGTCTGTGTTTTTGTGTCATTTTTGGTTCAGTCTTGGAGTGGGAAGCCACTGAGGATTGGAACAGGTCTGTTTGCCCACTTTGAATTCTAGGGCTTTTGGGGACTTGTGCACATTGTTGCTGAATTTCTTTTGTCAGTTGATGGCACACTCTTGCTTTGAATTAAGATTGTGGGTTCAAGATGACACTTCAATGCAGCACCGAAGAAGTGCTGCGTTGTTGGAGGAGATGTTAAAACAAAACCCTATTTTGAGTTGTTCTGGTGGATATTAAAGATGGGACTAATTGCGTTCCATGGTGTCCTGGCCAACATTCCTCCCTCAAACACTATCACCAGAACCAGATTAACTGTTTTATGAGCTCACTGTGGGATCTTGCTATGCACAGTGACTACCACATTTGCTTCTAGTTACTGCACTTCTAAAGTCAGTGTATGGGATGCACTTTGGGACATTTCCTACTTGATAAAAGCATTCTATAAATGAACTTTTCAGTGAATTTTAGCCTGGGTAAATTGAACTGACTTATTTGGGGTCGAGGGGGGACACTTCGACACAAAGTGCCTGACAGTTAGCCAAAAAAATGGGTATCTTGTTTACAATAACTGCAGATTGTGGGTAGTTCATTGCCCCTTTTGTTCAGAAAAGAACCTGAAAAGTTTTATACTGTTGCTCTTTTTGTCTCGCCCTGCAAAAAATGAAGCCAGAACCACACCCATGCAAATTGCATGCAGTCTTTCCACAAGTACACCTGACTGAAAATACAAGGTGCTTTTGGGTCCATATTAATGCATCCCCAAGTACCCTAACTCTCCTAGCCTACAATCCACCTGTTTTAACCCCCCCCCCCCCCTAATGTCTGGCAGAATATTCCACATTTATCACCGGTGAGTAAAATTCTTCCTTGTGTCTGTTCTAAATTTATTCCTCTAATTTAAGTTTTCCAGTCCATGTTGTCTAATTTGCTTTGAAGTAATTTCCTGGGTTTATCTTATCCAGTTTGATACACTGAGATTCACCACCTCAATCACATTCTCCAGACACTCGAGCTCATCCAATCTTTTTGCTTTTCTAATATTTCCTCATAGTTCATCCCCCTTCACTCTTTAAATTTCATTCATTCTTTGTGGCATGACCATCATGGTTCTTGGGGTCTGACAAGTGCCTTGGCATAATCTTCAGATTTGCATTCTGCTGTTCTGCCTGTATTATCCCAGCTGCTTTTTTTATTTGCTTCACCACATTGCTCATATATTGAAAGTGACAATTCTTTTACTAGCTCCAGGCCCTTTCTAAGTATCTGAATTCTGTTCATTGTGTATCTGACTTTTTTTAATCCAATGTGTAATACTTTATATTTCACACCACTATGTTTCATGTTCCTACCCAATTTGCATAACTGATCTAAGTCCCTTTACAAATCTTCATCTACATTCTGTCCATGCCTGCTAACTTGACTAGGTCACAATTGGTTTCAGCATCCAGATCATTTTATATAGATTAGAAACCAATCCAAGCACTTACCTGTGCAGGACTCCACTCAACACCTCTGTCCTGCCTACCCCCTCTCCCCAACACAGCCTGGCGCACTATATTTTGCAAGTGTCTTTTTTTTAAACCAATGGCATATCAAATCTCATGTTTTACCCTAGATTGTAATGGCTGTTTTTTAAATAAAAGTCTTTCATGTGGAACATTGTCAGAAGATTTCTGACAGCCCAAGCAAATGTAATTGAGTTTCACTATTTTTGTGTTCAATTGAGTCACTTTGGGTGGAATCTTCCATACTGATTGCATGTCTAGTCTTGCTTGGATGCTATTCCCCTGGAATGGAGAAGCTTTAAGAGGTGATTTTTTTTTTAATTATGAAGTGTTTGATGAAGAGGGAATGTATTTCCTCTAGTTGGCAGTCACTGAGGAGAGATTACCAATTTAAAATCCTGAGGCTAGGGAAAATTTTGTATGCAAAGGCTTGTCCAGGTATGGCATGCTTCGTCATGTGGGCAGTAGAGACGGACCGTCTTTTAAAGGAGGGATATTTGAAGGATGGGAAGACAGGGTTATAAATGAGCAGGGCAGTGGAATTAGAATTGGGTTGCTCTAGTGAAGAACTGGTATAGACATGAGTGGCCAAATGGCTGCCTCTGGGTTGTAAACTTTTATGGTTCTAACCTATTCCTTTGAATGTCTTTCATTATTTTCACTTGATTAGACTAATAGGCCTGCAGCTGTGGCACTGATTTTAAACGTGTGTAACATTGGGTAGAATTTCCAGAGGAGTACTGTATTTCCTGGGTATCTGTGGCAGAAACCCTGAAAAAAAATCACCTGTTTATGCCATTAGGAGGGAAATTAGGAAGCACTTTTCCACACACAGGATAGTAGAAATCTGGAATTCCCTGCCCCAAGAGGCTGTGGGTACTGGGACCATTGGAGCTTTCAAGAAGGAGATTAATAGATTTTTGTTGGGTTAAGGATATCTAGGGATATGGAGCTATGGTGGGTAAATGGAGTTAAGATATGATCAGCCATGGTCTAATTGAATGGTGAAGCAGGCTTGAGGGATTGAATGGCCTACTCCTGTTCCTATGTTCTGAGATTTCTGCTTGGAGATTGGGGGATATACCCTGTGCAAATGTTCTCATTGTTTGCTTCTAGTCCTTGCTGGAACTCAATGATCAAAGCCTCTTAAACTTCCTGCTTAGTTTCCTTTAGCACCATTGAATAAACCGTCTAGCCTGAGTGATTTGTATAGTCTTCATTTCCTCCAAGTAACATCTCTTTACTGACTTTTTTTAAAAATCCTCCAGCAACTGGATAAGTTGGCATCACTAATAAATACTTAGAGAAGTATTTTCACTGCTCTTCCTCTTCAATTTCCCCACCATTTTTAACCTTCAGAATTCTAATTTATCTTGGTCATGATGCAGGGAAAAAAGTGTAGAAATCAAGTCTTGGGCAGTCGTGCCAAATGGACGGACGATATTGAATTGGCTGCCCTTTTTACACTCTGCCCAAAGTCATTGGCAAGGGAAATCGGGTGGAGTGTAAAGTCGGCTGTAGCTTTTTGCTGGCGCTTGCCTTGTGCTACTGCACAAGGTTAAGCTTCTACCCATGCTGCACCTGTACAGTACATCTTAACATTTTGTTGTTCTGATTTTTCTTCCCCCCCCCCCCCCCCCCCCAACCATTCCTGCTCCAATGTTTTACTTTATCTTGCACTGAGAATTATGACATTCAGGTTTAGCATCCCTTGCCACTCCCACAAGTGGACCTAATGTCCCTGTATGGAGTGCACCCTTTTCTGCCCTGTATTTTATTGAAGAATAGAACAATCCAGGGATCATAAGAGAACCCTTGCTCTGTAGGTTCGGTACTGAAATATCACATGCACCACCATATGAATTCTCGTTTTGCAAAAGGTGGACTGATTTGTTTTTTAAGCAAGGTGAGCCACAGCTTCAGACCACCAGCTGGTTATTTATGTAAAGTACATACATATTCAACAGTATACAGTTTTCATCCGCCCCAGCTCTGGCATCTTAATCTGCATGGTTCAGGCTTTCCCATATAGGCATTTCACTTTGCTTTTCCTTTATCTTCAATTTAGTGTCTTTGGCTATGAAATTATGTAATGCAAATATTACCATATGGATCCTTAATAGGATTGGGTGAAATACCGTCAGGCTATTTTAACCTGTTTTATTCAGGTTTATGCCTCCACTTTGATAGACAGAAGAATTTTATACCATTGTATTAAGGTTCAGTGCTAATATGATAAGGTTCTATGCTAATGTTTGATAACTTTGTCACCATTTACTCTGTGCTTCATATATTTACCTCTTTACCACCCTCCCAAACCTGCTTATCCACTGTTCTTTCCTTTTTTTAAAAAAAAAAGCTTCTGAAGAACTTGGAATAATGTTTCTGAAATGTTTCATTGTTATGAAGATGTGGTGATTTGCCTTTTCTGCCCTTGCCATTTCACCAACTGCCAAAGAAGCAAACCAAAGTTTCCTCTGCAATGTAATCTGTACAACACACAAGGTATTGGATTCTATCTCCTTGCTGTTGGTCCTTAAGTTCTGATCTGTCAGAAACAGAAAGCACTTCTGCTGTGACCTTGAATCATTGGTCTGAATGTACTTTTTAAGACTTAAATGTCAGCTGGTTTAAACCATAGCTTTTCTACCCACCAACCAATTTAAAGCATGCTTTGAGATAGACATTGATTGTTCGAAGGTGGAGTGTTTGTAAGTGGCCTCTCTACTAGATTGCAGCTCCTGGCGTTTTATCTCTCTGTGCAGGAAGGTGAAAAGCTTTTTCTAAACAAAATGCTTCTATGGAACACGTAACAAAAAAAAATACAGTCGCATGAACAAAGGATTAAACTGCGCAAAGGTACTCCTTGCAAAACTAGGCATTTAGGTACACCTGGGTCACTGAGTGTGCAGGTGGATCTCGGGAACTTCTCATAGTTGACCAAGGTCGTAGAAATGCTTCCCGTCAATTGTCATCTATTGTCCGAACATCCTCAATATCTCCCTGCGGTAAGAGAATAGTCGAGAACCAGTGCAGGAGCCCCCCATTCTATTTGCTTGCAAGGCTTCAATTATTATATTGATCTATCTTGGTGACCATTAGGGAGAGGGTGACAGTGCGTGAAGGAACTGGGCTGTATAAGGAAATGACTAAATGGAAGTGCTTTGCCTGTGTTTGCTGCCCCCTATGATAGAATGGCTAAAATTAGGACCATTGACATGCAGTATCTATTTCATAGAATAGTTACAGCACAGGAGGCCATTTGGCCCATCGAGCCTGTACCAGCTCTCTGCAAGAGCAATCCAGCTACTCCCACTCCCCTGCTGTTTCCCTGTAACCCTGCAAATTTTTCTCGTTCAGATACCTATCTAATTCCTTTTTGAAAGCTACAATTGAATCTGCTTCCACCACCCTTTCAGGCAGTGCATTCCAGATCATAACCACTTGCTGTGTTTTTTAAAAAAAAAGTTTTTCCTCATGACTCCTTTTGGTTCTTTTGCCAATCACCATTAAACCTGCGTCCTCTGGTTCGCAACCCATCCACCACTGGGGACAGTTTCTCTTTATTTACTTTGTCTGGACCAGTCATAATTTTGACCATCTATCAAATCTCCTCTTAACCTTCTCTGCTCAAAAAACAATCTCGGCTTTTCCAGTCTATCCATATAACAGAGGTCCCTCATCCCTGGAACCATTCTAGTAAATCTTTTCTGCACCCTTTCTAATGCCTTCGCATCCTAAAGTGTAGTGCCCAAAATTGGACACAATACTCCAATTGTGGCCGAACCTGTGTTTTATTAAGGTTCAACATAACATTCTCGCTTTTATACTTTATGCCTCTATTTTTAACCACTTTCTCAACCTGTCCTGCCCCCTTCAACAACCTGTGTACATATATCCCCAGATCTCTCTGTTCCTGCACGCCTTTTAGAGTTGTACCCATTAGTTTATATTGCCTCGCCTTGTCCTGCCTACCAAAATGTATCACTTCTCAGCCTTTAAATTTCATCTGCCAAGTGTCCACCCATTCCACCAGCCTGTCTGTCCTCTTGAAGTCTCACTATCCTCCTCACTGTTTATCACACTTCCAAGTTTTGTGTCATCTGTGAATTTTGAAGTTGTGCCCTGTACATCAAAGTCATTAATATATATCAAGAAAAGCAGTGGTCCTAGTGCTGACCCTTGGGCAACACCACTGCATACCTTCCTCCAGTCTGAAAAACAGCCGTTCACCACTAACCTCTGTTTCCTGTCACTTAGCCAATTTTGTATCCATATTGCCCCTTTTATTCCATGGGCTTCAATTTTATTGACAAGCCTATTATGTGGCACCTTTTGAAAGTCCATATACACATCAACCCTTTGTTACCTCATCAAAAAACTCAATCAAGTTAGTCAAACACAATTTGCCTTTAACAAATCCGTGCTGGCTTTCCCTTATTAATCCACACAGGCGATGTTACGGAGGTGGAAGTCGGCGGTCTTGGTGATGGAACGGATATGTGGCCACTGTCTAGTTCAGCTTTAGACAGTGGCCAGGGAGAGAGATGGAGTCAGTGGCTGGGGAAGAGTGTTTGCAGCAGGGACCAAAGACAATGGCTTTGGTCTTCCCAATCTATACTTGGAGGAAATTTTTGTTCATCCAGTACTGGATGTCAGACAAGCAGTGTGACAAATGAATGTGTGGAAGGGTCGAGCGAGGTGGTGGTGAGGTAGAACTGAGTGTCGTGGCCTACATGTGGAATCTGACGTGTTTTCGGATGATGTTGCCGAGGGGCAGCATGTCGATAAGAAACAGGAGGGGACCGAGGATAGATTCTTGGGGGATTCCAGAGGTAAAGTTGCTGGAGTGGGAAGGGCAGCCATTGCAGGTGATTCTCTGGCTATGACTGGACAGCTAAGAATGGAACCAGGTAAGTGCATTGCCAGTGAACGACGGAGGAGAGGCGTGGGAGGAGGATGGTGAGGTTAACCATGTCAAAGGCTGCACACAGGTCGAGAAGGATGAGGAGCGATAGTTTACCATCGTCACAGTCAGCATGTCATTTCTGACTGATAAGGGCTGTTTCAGTACTGTGGCAGGGACGGAAACCTAATTGGATTCAAACATGGAGTTGCGGGAAAGATGGGCACGGATTTGGGAGGCGACAACACATTCAAGGACTTTGGAGGGAAAAGGGAGGTTGAAGATGGGGCGATGGTTTGTAAGGACACAGGGTCAAGGGTGTTTTTTTTGAGAAGGGGTGTGATGACAGCAGATTTGAAGGGGAGGGGGACAGTTAACAATATCAACTAACATGGGGGCCAGGAAGGGAAGTCGCTACCACGTAGAGCAGTTGTGGTGAATAGCATAGGTGCATTCAAGGGGAAGCTAGATAAGTACATGAAGAAGAAAGGAATAGGGTGGGAGGAGGCTCGTGTGGAGCCCAAACCCCGGCATAGACCAATTGAGCCGAATGGCCTGTTTCTGTGCTGTAAATTCTATATTTCATTTTTAACAGGTACGTCCATTGGCTAAATTCAGAACAGGTAAGAAAGCTTTTCTAGGGAAGTCAGGCAGAGGTTCTGTACCCAAAAGGTAAGAATTATATGAGTCACTAGAGATGGTCATTGAATTGGCAAATGTAGCTGGTTTAAGAAGTGATTCGATACCTATTTGGAGAGCACAGGGATTGAGGGGGTATCGAGAGGACAGGTAGGTGGGATGGAGCTGTCAAAAAGGGACAGGGCTTGTTAGGCCCGATGGCTTTATTGCCATTCCTGAAAATGGAGTGTTCAAAACTTGCCAGCAAACCCAATTGGTGTTGGACAGTGACAATAAACCTCCAGGTTTCACATGGTGTTTCAAATAATCAGTCTTGCCCTCTTTTACATATAATTACATAAAATAAACAGCACAGTAACAGGCTGTTCGGCCCAACTGGTCCAAGCCGGTGTTTATGCTCCACATGAGCCTCCTCCCACTGCTCTCCATCTCACTCTATCAGCATATCCTTCTATTCCTTTCTCCCTCATGTGTTTATCCAGCTTCCACTTAAATGTATCTATGCTATTCACCTCAACTACTCCCTGCAGTAGCGAGTTCCACCGGTCTCTGGGTGAAGAAGTTTCTCCTGTATTCCCTCTTGGATTTATTGGTGACTATCTAATATTCATGGCCCCCAGTTCTGGTGTGTCCCCCACCCCACCCCCCCACGAGTGGAAACATCTTCTCTACGTCCGACCTATTAAACCCCTTCATAATCTTCAAGACCTCTATCAGGTCACCCCTCAGCCTTCTCTTTGCTCGAGAAAAGAGCCCCAGCCAGTTCAATGTCTGCTTAATCGTTCAGCATTGCAATTTAAACAAAAACAGAATTAACAGACTTTAGAGAAGGCAGATTAGACTTTAGTTTTAAATCAGCTGCTGTCGCTGCGTGAAAGGTGGTGGGGGATTGATTATATTGAATGTGCTGAGCATCAACGGGGATAATCAGGCTACGTTTTATGCTGGGATCAGAATTTTGCAATTAAGTATTATGCAACTCGGGGTCAGGAATCCTACACAATGGGACTTGGGTCCGCTTATTGGAATTAAATCCTTGGATCAGGTGCTTGTTGCTTGGACTGTGAATGAGGTAGAAAGTATTTTCTGCTGCTCTCACCCCTCCTCCCCACACGGATCCACAAGGCATGGGAAAAAAGCTGATGAAACGCTCAGTGTGATTGCACTGTAGCTAATGGAACTTTATAAATGCCAAGTCTGGTACAGTAGCCCTGGAATCCTGTAGCTCTGCGTAAGACCCCATGCAGCTGTTAAGCTCTGGTACAGTATGTTTGCTGTTGAAAATAGTAACTTGGTAATCATGCTTAAAATAAATGTATCACTTCAGGGGCCAGCTGTAATTGTCAGCTAGAGAGAGCTCTCGCTCTTCTCTCAACTCTGATGTGTAGTAATATCAGTGATGTTCCTATATTGCGTATTTAGAAAATAAATATCGAAGGTAACGATGGGGGAGTCAGGAACGAGGGGGCGTGACCTTTAAAATTAGAGCTGGGCCATTTAGGAGGGAGATCAGGAAGCACTTTTTCCACACAAAGGGTGGTTGAAATCTGGAATTAGAACATAAGAAATAGGAGCAGGAGTAGGCCAATCGGCCCCTCGAGCCTGCTCCGCCATTCAATAAGATCATGGCTGATCTGATCCTAACCTCAAATCTAAATTCATGTCCAATTTCCTGCCCGCTCCCCGTAGCCCCTAATTCCCTTCACTTCTAGGAAACTGTCTATTTCTGTTTTAAATTTATTTAATGATGTAGCTTCCTGGGGCAGCAAATTCCACAGACCTACCACCCTGAGTGAAGAAGTTTCTCCTCATCTCAGTTTTGAAAGAGCAGCCCCTTATTCTAAGATTATGCCCCCTAGTTCTAGTTTCACCCATCCTTGGGAACATCCTTACCGCATCCACCCGATCAAGCCCCTTCACAATCTTATATGTTTCAATAAGATCGCCTCTCATTCTTCTGAACTCCAATGAGTAGAGTCCCAATCTACTCAACCTCTCCTCATATGTCCGTCCCCTTATCCCCGGGATTAACCGAGTGAACCTTCTTTGTACTGCCTCGAGAGCAAGTATGTCTTTTCTTAAGTATGCCCCAAAAGGCTCTGGATGCTGGGGGACAATTGGAGCTTTCAAGTATGAGATCGATAGATTTTTGTTAGGTAAGGGTATGGAGCTACAGCGGGTAAATGGAGTTGAGGTACAGATCAGCCATGTTCTAATCGAATGGCGGTACAGGCTGGAGGGGCTGAACGTTCATTTGTTAGCCTACTTTCCGCCTCCCTTTACCCCCCCCCCTCCCCCAAAGGAATACTCCTTGTGGAAGTAATGCCCATTCTGCAAGGCCCCTTGATTGCAGGTCCCAGCCACGCTAACCAATCTTGTGTAACGTCAGAGCTGACCAATCTGCAGTCTTTGGGCCACATGTGGCTCCCAAGCCCTGGCAATCCAGCCCTGTCGCCCTGGCCACTCAATTCTATTTGAGCTTAGTTTTTTCCCGTTTGAATTTTGTGGGCCTGGCTGCACGGAGAGGGCTGCTCTTACTGCTGTTACCTCATGGGTGGATAAATCCTAAATCAGAACACCCAAGACTTGTTTGTGTCATCAACCTGAGAGATCTGCAAGTTAAAGAGAATGTGGATTTAATTTTTATGTGTGACCCGAATAGCCTCCCTCAACTGGTACTTAATTCTGGAGCAGATTGGACAGGCTCTATCCCAGTTGGATTTGTTAAACAATCAACCATTGGTTATTGCTGGTCAGTTTCAACATCATACAAACCAGAGCTCCTGATTGGTATAGAAAGTGTTACATAGGCTACGTGCTTTGGGTGAGTTCAACTATTTAGATACCCTGGGAGTAGCTTGGTTCATTAGCAGGGAGAGAGGGAGATGGTTAAAAAATTGATTGAATTAAAGTACAAATCACTCTTCCCGCTCAATCTTTCAGTAGGTGAAGTCTCTATTGTAAAGCTTCAAGGTCTAGATTCAAACGCAGACATTGGATCACCCCAGTATAAAAGAGCCACCCGGCTGATGTATCTAGTAGATCTGTCTGTGGGTTTTTGAGTGGGAATCAGCATCTTTCCTCTTCCTGGATGCCAAACCCCTCATTCAAACGAAGATCAAAGGATCAGCACTAGTCAGCAGGCCGTGTCAGCTTGGTTCATCGGTCGTGCTCTGAAGAAGAAAAAAAGAACTTTCATTTATATAGCGTCTTGCACGACCTTTAGAATGTCCCGAAGCACTTTACAGCCAATGAAGGAGCACTGCGTTGTTGCAGATGAGATGCCTGTCCATTCTGATGATCCAAGTGGCTGTGGAAGATTCCGTGGCACACCTGGAAGAGGAGCAGGGATTTGACCCACTATCCTGGCCAATATTCCTCCCTCAACTAACGCCTCCAGATAAAAACCAATTAACTGGTTATTTGTGGAGTGTCACAAGTGCAGAATGGCTACCATGTTTACATAACAATCACTGCACCTCAAAAGTAATTAATTTCATGGAGTGTTTTGATGCATTTCAACATGCTATTCTACAAGAATCACAGTATAGTTTATTAAACAGCTGTCCCAGTGTTAACAACCCTCACCTTGAGTGTACAGTGCCACAACTGTAGTAAAGATAGGATCTCTCACAAGCTCATCCCCAGTGGTTCCTGGGACCACACCTCGAATAGAGTAACAGTAGGAGCACTATAATTGGCCTCAGTTCTCAGGCTGGACAAGGGGAAAATTAGTCTGGGTTTCTGCCCCTGCTCACCATCCAATATGTGGATGTGGGAAGAGGAATCAAGCTTGGATGTGATACCTCCATAGTTGAATAGACTTCTGACACTTTTTAGGCTCACAGGTGAAGAGTGGTCACTTGGGTGAGGTAGCTGGGTAGCCAGTGCCCATAAAACTGTACTAAAGCAAAAAATAAGTGTCTAGATGTGAGAAGAGGAGTTAAAAAGACAAAAATAATTAACTTTGTTAAATGAAGCTCTCTCTGTCACCTGACGATACACACACACACACGCGCATGTGACTGAAGGATTATTCAGCAATATCGGCATTTTTGCACCAAGGCTTTGGGTACTTGGAGAGGAACTGGTCTGAAATGTGCATATGCTTACCCCATCCACACCTCTTTCTCCAATTTTCTCCCTTCTCTCCTGAAGGACATGGCATGTTCGACAGGCCTTTGCCGCCCTGGTTTACCTAATCTCAGCGGCCAGTCCTGACACGTGTCTGGGCACTGATGATCGTGCCAAGGCACACCGGGGATAATCCTTCACAAGGGCATATAAAGGACTCACCCTGCTACAAGCACAATTTCTATTGGCCAATAATGGAATACTATTGACAAAGGTCATGGGTCGATTATGTGCCTTAGTCTGCCCCGTCATCCCTGTAAATGCCCTGGAGATTCATGGCTCTAGTGGAAAACACAAGTGATGAAGGATCCGGGTTTAAACAAATCTTTATTTTATGTAAAGACCTTTTCTGAATGAGGCTCTGGAAGAAAGAATGAAGTCAGAAATTGTTCTCTTGTGAAAATATTCAAAGTGGGAATCGTCCTGTGAGTAGAACCCACTGCAGCCTTCCCAGTGGGACGTCCCGACATGGAAAAAGATCACGCAGAGAAGTACAGTCCGAGAAAAGCAAAAAAACTCTTTCTCCCGCTTCCAAGTGCAGACCCAAGTTCCACCCTCTGTCGGTTGATTTAAAATGGAATAGATGAGCAGAACAGCCACTCCGCCACATTCCATGGCATTTGGCAGATTTGGTGTAATTACTGCATCCTTCCCATAGGGGTTGCTAATGAGCCCATTTTCTTGCCGACTGGGTTGTTTGTGGTGGGGGTATAAAGTCAATGCAGCTGCCCACCCACAAACAGAACGCACTTTAAATCTGAACTGAACAGCTAACAGAGACACAATGGCAATCCTGAGCTTTGAAAGTTGTGTATCTCAATGTTTCCTAATACTAATCCATCTCCTAGGTCATTGCATACAGGGAGTCAAAACCAAGTGTAGTCTCGGGGTGAGAGGTCAGGGGATAACTGGTCCAAGACACACTGGTGTAATTCAGTCCCCATTTTAAAGTTACATCCCGTCCTTATTTTTGTATAATACTTAGGATAGTTTGTTATTTATAATTAAATAGTAAAAATTACAACAACTTGGGAAGCAGAGAAGTAGATTTTAATGGAGCATTGGAGCTTGGAGACACCACCACTGGTGAGAGGGTGTAGTTGCAGTGTGACTAGTTTACAGAGGCAATTTTCATTATAAATTCCTCTGCCCACATTCACAATTGCAAACAATTTTACAACACCAAGTTATAGTCCAGCAATTTTATTTTAAATTCACAAGCTTTCGGAGGCTTCCTCCTTCCCACATCGTTCACCTGAGGAAGGAGGAAGCCTCCGAAAGCTTGTGAATTTAAAATATAATTGCTGGACTATAACTTGGTGTTGTAAAATTGTTTACAATTGTCAACCCCAGTCCATCACCGGCATCTCCACATCACTTTCACAATGAAAAAGTTGACACAAAAGTGACAACAGGAAGTACGCACAGATTTAATATTCTTGATATATACTGCTGAATGCATCATCTCCCAGAACGTGGACCTCTGCTTGATCAACTTGTGGCCATAGCATCACAATTTATTAATCCTTCAGTGTGGATATTGTCATTTATGGCGTATTTCCCTCCAATTAGCCTCCAGAAAATATTTCCCAGTTCCCAGCCAAGAACATGGATGTCAGAGCTGCTCTTTGGCCTCTCTTACGGTCAACTCCTGTGGCAACCATTGGGGGGGTGCACAAGAGCAGCTCGGCACAAGTCCCTCTCTGACCTATCCTATCCCTCCCTGTCAGTGCCACTTGGCTGAGATTGGGGACTTGTTACATGGACACTGGAGGCCAATCAACCATTCCTTTACCACTCCATGCTGCAGTTTGTTGGAGCTGGGTTATGCTGTGTGGCTGTGCCACGTGGGTAAGCCGAGATAGGAAAATGTCCCCCTTTTTTTTGCTTTAATCTTTCTCAGCGCAGAGCAATCTCGTGTAATCAGACCTATTTGCTTAATATCAGACTGATTCTCCTTAAAAGCAGCTACAATCAAAGCTCTTTAAATGTAATGGAAATGGGAGTTAGAATCGGTGCAATTTTCTGAACAGCTCGGTCTTACTAATTAATTAGTGCCTCAGAATTTCCATCTAATGGGTGCTATTGAGTAAATTTGTGAGTCCAGTAAGTATGATAAGATACTTGTGGTGTGTGAAGCTCGATGTAAAATTTGTGCCACAGATTAAATTATTTTAATCCATGAGTTGTCTATAAACATGGTTTTAACCAGTTGTCTTCCAGAACTAATGCTAAAATACAATGGCCACGTTAGGCACCAAGTTGCTGTGATGCCGTATTAGGGTGTCAGCTAATTTAGGGTTTATCTCCTCCCCTAAAAAGGTGCTGACTCATGGCTGAAATAGTTCAACTGCCAGCACCAGCCCTCCAGTACCTCACCAAAGTGACTGTTCTCGTGCGAGCCTTGGCAGTGAGCGTCAGCAGGCTGTTTGACCACGGATGGCTTCACAGCTAACCCCTCGTTCCGCCCTTGCCCGATGTCCAAACATTCCAGGGATCACCAAACGGGCGGGCAGTTTGGGCTCAGTCGGGTAGCACGCTCGCTTCTGAATTTGCAGGTCGTGCGCTCGAGTTCCACGCCAGGGCTCGAGCTCCTAATCTAGGCTGACACTTCGGTGCAGTGCTGAGGGGAGTGTCCTGTGGAGGAGACGTTAAACTGAGGCCCCACTCGCCTGTTCCTGCGGCCCTGGTGATTGTTATAATCCCCGTGGTGTTAACTGAAGAAGAGCGGGGAGTTCTCCCAGTGTCCTGGCCAACATTCTTCCCTCAGCCAACACCAAAAAAAAACATTCATCCAGTTGCTGTTGCAAGTTAGCTGCTGTGTTTTCCTAAATAACAACAGTGATTCAGCTTCAAAGTAATTTATTGTGTGTGAAGTGTTTATGAGAAATATAATACTTTTACACAGGCACTTTAACACTTTTTTTTAATAGGGAACAGGGACTCTGGTTTGCTTCCCCAGAACAATGTTCTTGAGCCAGGGATCGAACCTGGATCCTTCTGGCTCAGGTCAACAGCACCCAATCTGTGCATTTACTGTTGACCTGTAAGTTTTTCTTGCCCCTAGGCTGCTTACACACACACACACTCTCACTCCCAGACCAGTTGGCAGAGGTCTTGGACAGGAATTGGCACAGAAAGACCAAAAGAACTGGGAGAGAGAGGAAAAAAAACACACAGGCTAAATAGGCGTGAGGCACCACGAAATGCTGGATACTGGGATCTGTGCCCGCCACGCCACACACAGTGAGTTATTGGTTTCGGCCTGCTGCCGTGCAGGGGGACAGAGTGAGCCCAAGTATTTCTCCTGTAGCAGGGAGAGAATATCGGACAGGCAGTCACCCCAGGCCCACTGTAGTGGGCCGATCGTAGACGGTGCAGACAGGGGCTTGGATACAGGTCACCTGATTCCACACTGAAGGGGGTCTGTGGCTGTGCGGTGAAGTCACAGAGAAAATAAATAAAACACCGTTACAAGGTAAAGGAGCTGGCCGAGCAAATCAATTAGTGATGCTTCACATGCATTTGTGTTGGTTCTTTCTGTTTCTCTCTCCCACTCGCCCTCTCTTCCTCTCTCACTTCTTTTCTTTCCATCTCTCTCTCTCCCTCTCTCTTTTTCTCTCTCTCTCTCTCTCTCCCTCTCTCTTTTTCTCTCTCTCTCTCTCTCCCTCTCTCTTTTTCTCTCTCTCTCTCCCTCTCTCTCTTTTTCTCTCTCTCCCTCTCTTTTTTCTCTCTCTCCCTCTCTCTTTTTCTCTCTCCCTCTCTCTTTTTCTCTCCCTCTCTCCCCCTCTCTCTTTCTCTCCCTCTCTCCCCCTCTCTTTTTCTCCCTCTCTCCACCTCTCTCTTTTTCTCCCTCTCTCCCCCTCTCTCTTTTTCTCCCTCTCTCCCCCTCTCTCTTTTTCTCTCTCTCTCTCTCTCTCTCTCTGACCGAGAGACCCGGCTAGAATCCTATTCAAAGCCTCGGGTGGTGTCGGCTTTTTTTTCTAATCACCCGTCCCTGTTCTGTAGAGTTGAGATTGTGAATGAGGGAGATTACAGGGACGGGGAGGTGAACCCTGCAATCCCATCCAGTGCACCGATGTGCCATCAAGACCCAACCCTCCAATTTTTTTTGTTTTTGTATCTTAATTTTTACTCCCAAGCATTCCAAAGTTTTGAAAATCTGAGGAAGGGCGTGGAAGTGAAAATGGCTTGTCAGTCTGACTTTCCATAAACAGGGAAGCTAATTGAATGTTTGCTCCAGGAACCAGATGCACAGACAGGCAACATCTCTCTGAGAATTTGTTGGATGTCACTTAAAGCAAACACATTAATTAAAACGCTTAACGAGAAATGGATGTGCGTTGGCAGAGATTGGTGGGCACCTAACAGGCTTTTGCCACTAGATGGCACAATTACACCAGCTGCCAACTCCGACCAGGGAGAAATAAAGACGGCCAAAGGCTCCTGGCAAAGTTTGACCCTTTAAAAACTCTGCATCTGTGAGGCACCATTACCGTCTCCTTTATCTTTCACCAAACAAGTTTTGTACCAGAGCAGCTGATGAAGCCGGCCACACAAATATATTGAGGGTTTCAGGGGAATGTTCCAAAGTCAAGGGATAAAATTCGAAGAGGTCGACAGAGACTTAGCAGCAGCTGCAAGTCAGCAGTGTCAGCTTACCCGATTGTCTGGTTCGGGGGAAGTGGGGGGGTGCAATGATTAGCCTCAGTGCCGATAAGCCATAGAGTGGAGAATTTGAATTCAGTGAGGACGTGAATTCAGTTTCGAAAATCTGGAAGTAAAAAGCTGTTCTCGGTAAAAGTGACCGTGAAGCTGTCGGATTGTCGCCAGAAACCCCAACTGGTTCACCAACGTCCTTTTAGGGAAGGAAACCTGCCGTCCTTAGCCGGTCTGGGCCTATGTGTGACTCCAGCCCCACACCAACGTGGTTTACTCCTAACTGCCCTCTGAAGTGGCCCAGCAAAGCCACTCAGTTGCATCAAAACCTGTACAAAGAATAACAAGGCCTTCACCACACGGACTGCAGCGTTTCAAGAAGAAGGCCCACCACCTACTCAAGGGCAACGAGGGCTGAGCATTAAATTTTTTAAAATTCGTTCATGGGATGTGGGCGTCGCTGGCGAGGCCAGCATTTATTGCCCATCCCTAATTGCCCTTGAGAAGGTGGTGGTGAGCCGCCTTCTTGAACCGCTGCAGTCCGTGTGGTGACGGTTCTCCCACAGTGCTGTTAGGTAGGGAGTTCCAGGATTTTGACCCAGCGACGATGAAGGAACGGCGATATATTTCCAAGTCGGGATGGTGTGTGACTTGGAGGGGAACGTGCAGGTGGTGTTGCTCCCATGTGCCTGCTGCTCTTGTCCTCCTAGGTGGCAGAGGTCGGCGATGCCCACATCCTGAGAACCAATATTAATAAAAGCAGCTACAGACACAGGTCCCTGCCCGAACGTGTGTGTGCGTCTGTGGACAGCATTGGGTTTTGCTGTAATGCCACTCCCCACCCCATGGTAAGAATGCTTATTGTCCAAGCTCAGGTACATAAATTGACCACGTGGACATGCACGGACGCTCCATCAATGCCTTCAGGAAACGGGGGGGGGGGGGGGGGGGGGGGCGGGGGAGAAAAGTGGTTGGGTAGGTGGGGGAGGGAGAATGTTACAGAATTTAATGCACTGGATATCAGCAGTAAAAATGGCAGATGCTCTGAGAGCAGAGCACAGCACAACCCGGAGAGTCAAAGCCAGGGTCTCCCTGGTCTGAATGGTTCAGTTCCACACTTGTGAGCGCATGTCACAAGAGGCCAGAGTCGGAGGAACGGAGGGTCCGGTTGGGTTGTGGTGGGAGGGGGGCGTGGTTTGTAGATGCGGAGGAGTTACAGTGTGAGGAAGGGTGGCCACAGACCCTTTGCTCGGCCGCTCACTGCACGGTTGCAGCTCCAGCCTCCTGTACATTGGGGCCGCTCTGCTCACCTTTTTGTTTTTTTCCTTCTCATATATATATATAAAAAGAAACCTGAAAGTGGCAGAAAATCCAAGTTCCGACCGGGAATTGGCCAGAAATCTCCCAACACCTTCTTCAAGTAGGAAGGTCGTTCATCAGGAAATTGGCCTCAATCAGGCCAATCGGAGAAGTATAAATAAATAAACCCAATCAGGCTGTGTTATTGAAACTGAAATGTCTGCACAGATACACTGTGTCTCTTTCCCCCCCCCCCAGGCATTCATTATATTTTGGATTATTTGAGGTAGATAAAACAAACCTCGTGGGGCTGTGCAGCGTTACCAGATCGTACAGAGCTGGGGACTGTGCATCTTGAGCACCAAGTCCTGCCACGATCTGCTCAGAATTCCACAACACATACGGGTGCACCCTGCACCTCACTTTGTTTACTCCTTATATGGGGTTTGATTTTTTTTTAAAAATATTATAAAATTATAAATTAATGTAGGCCATGTTAAAAAGATGCTTTATGGCAGGTGTGCAATGTTTCTACTTAATACGTGTATTCATCTGAGAGGAAGATGCGCATTTCGCAATGTATGACTAATGGGTTAACTAATCAGAGGAGATGGTTAATGTCCTTTTTGAGGCACCCAAATGCACTCTATATTCCAGAATATATGTTGGGCCGGGTTTTGCTCTGAGCAGCGAAGGAAGGGTGCCCATTCGCTAGACTTGCATTTGCCCATAGAGTTTCCGTGGGCTTTTTGCACGGCGGGTTCCTCTCGTGGGGGCTCTCAGTCCAGCGCGGCGCCCTCTCCCGGGCATCTGGGACCTCCGTGAACGGGGCAAGCAACTGACTATCCCCTTCACCAATCAGATTTGTACCAGGTTAATAAGCCACGCAGAGTCAGAACCAGGAAGTGTAAGTTTAGAGTAGTGAATTCTACATTTGTAAGAGTTAATTTTCAGTGCCAGAGAGGTTATTTGGCAGTCACTAAGACTGTTAAAGGGGTGTTTAGGCTTGAAATGGTTTGATGTAACTTTTCTTGGCGCAATTAGTTCGGATCCATCAGGACAATGCAGGAATTTCACGCTGTTCCGTTCTTTGAACAGTAAGTCAGCCTTCTGAGATGTCGTTCTCGCGAAGCTTACAAAGGAGCAGGGTGTCTGGTGCAGCAACTTCCGGATTTCCGCGTTTGACTGTGCACGGACAGTCACTGGAAGTTACTCCACCAGATGCACAGGGATAACGGTGAGCCTCGCCGTTACTTTCACAGGACAATCCGGCCCATTGTACAATACCATTGTCCTACAGAGAGTCTGTGTTAGCCGTGGCTCTGTGGGGGGGTGGGGGTAGCACCCTCGCCCCTTGACCTTGGAGGTTATGGGTTCAAGTCGCACTCCAGAGACTTGACCACATAATTCTGGACTGACATTCCAGTGCTATACTGAGGGAGTGCTGCACTGTTGGTGGGTGCCGTCTCCAGAGTTCTCCCCGGTGTCCTGACTAGCATTTATGCTTCAACCAACACCTAAAACACATTATCTGGTCATTATCACATTGCAGTTTGTGGGAGCTTGCTGTGTGCAAATTGGATGCCGCATTTCCTACATTACAACAGTGACTACTTCATTGGCTGTAAAGTAAATCTTTTCTTTATTTTTTATATATTCTTATGTATGTATGGAAATATAAATACATATATTTAATGTAGAAAAAAAATCCATGGCTTGTCACAGAGGTGAGGTGAGAAACACACACTGAGCCAAAGAGGGACAGATTAAGAGGGGAAAGCAAAGCTTGAGTGAAGAGAGGGTTTTAAAAAAGGACTCAAAGGAAGTTCGAGAGGCGGAGGGGTTTGAGGAGGGAGATCCAGAGAGTGAGACCTAGGGAACGGAAGGGAGCAGGGGATGCACAAGAGGCCGGAGCCGGAGGAACAGTGAATTCAAGGGTTGTAAGGCCGGAGGAAGTTTCAGAGTTAGAGAGGGGTGAGCTGTTGGAAGGATTTAAAGACGAGAAGAATTTTAATTTTGAGACATTGGTGCAATGGGGGTTAATGTAGATTAGCAGGGATGGTGTGATGGGCGAACAGGGTTTGGTGCAGGATCGGATACGAGCAGTTAGAGCTTTAGAGAGCTGCAAGTTTGTGGCCGCCATCTTCCTTTGTCACTAAACTGAGAACTGCAGTAATGGAAATAATGAAGACATAAACAATTGTTAAATTTACAAAAAAAGATTAAACTTAATTATACAGTAGAAGAATGAAACTGGAGAGATCACTCGGCTGCGACCTAGGCATCAAATTAAGACAAGGCATACCCAGCCCAGTTCTCCTCACTAACATTTGGGGACTGGTGCCAATGTTGGGAGAGCAGTCCCACGGACTAGTCAAGCAACAGCTTGACGTAGTCATACTCACAGAATCATACCTATCAGACAATGCCCCAAACTCCTCCATCACCATCCTTGGATATGTCCTGTCCCATCGGCAGGACAGACCCACCAGAGGTAGGGGCACAGTGTTATATAATCGGGTGGGACTGGCCCTGGGAGTCCTTAACATTGATTCTGGACGTGATGAATTCTCACGGCTTCAGGTCAAACATGGTGAAGGAAACCTCTGGGCGATTTTTACAAGTATATTAAGAGAAAGAGGATGGTTCAGGATAATGTGGGCCCCTTGAAGACAGATGCAGGTCATATTGCAATTGAAAATAAGGAAATGGCAAACTTGCCAAATAATTACTTTGTATCGGTCTTCACAGTAGAGGAAAAGAATAAAGTTCCAGAGACACGAGGAAAACTAAAAATAAATCAAGGGGAGGTAGTTTTAATATAAGTTTAAGAGATGGAGCAAATAATGAGACTGAAGATAGAAAAATCTCCAGGACCTGATGATTTCCACCCCAGGGTATTAAAAGAAATTGATGAGGAAATTTCAGATGCTTTAGTCATGATCGTCCAAAACTTTTTTGATTCAGGAATTGTCCCCTTGTATGGGAAAACTGACAATGTCACTGGATTATTTAAGATTGGTGGGGGAGAGAATCCAGGAAATTATGGACCTACTAGTTTAATGTCTGTTGTGGGGAAGTTACTAGAATCTGTTATTAGGGACAGAGTGACTGAGCACTTAGACAAATATGAGCTGATCAGAGAGAGCCAGCATGAATTTGTAAAAGATAATTCATGTCTAACTAACCTAGTTGCATTTTTTTGCAAAGGGACATTGATAGATTAGGTGAGTGGGCAAAACTGTGGCAGATGGAGTTCACTGTGGGGAAGGGTGAGGTCATCCAGTTCGGACCAAAGAAAGATAGATCAGAGTATTTTCTAAATGGTCAGAAGCTAGGAGCTGTGGATGAGCAGAGAGATTTAGGGGTCCATGTACAGAAATCACTAAAAGCTAGTGGACAGGTACAAAAAATAATTAAAAAGGCTAATGGAATTTAGCCTTTATCTCAAGGGGGCTGGAATACAATGGGGGGGAAATTATGCTGCAGTTATATAAAGCTCTGGTTAGACCCCATCTGCGTTAAGGAAAGTTTTAGAAATTTAAATATATCTATTTAGGAAAGCCAGTAATTTTCTGTTGGTTTTTCTGACCTTGACAACCTGATCTCTTCCTAAGGGCAGCTGCCAACCCGCAGAAACTTTCCTCAATGATTAGCTTCTGCTTGACCTCCAGATGTGCCTAAATAGGTCACTTCCCCATCGTGAACACCTGTCTCGAGTTAAATACGTTCCATCCTAACACTCAAACATCACGACTATGCTGCAGACCTCAAACTACAGGTGAGCACTGCCACGGGAGATCAGCTGAAATTATATAATATATATTGTGTTCCTGTTTAGCACTCCTGGGATATTATGTAATAAAATAATAAACTACGTGTCAGAGGTATGGCACTCCCGTACCTATGTTATAAACAACATATATAATACAATCCGCTCCAGAAATTGCCACGAACCAGTGTGATAATGAACAACATGGTAGGTGCTCAGTCTTCATCCACTGTGCTGTTCACTCTTACTGATATGGAAAAGCTCATTTGTTAGCCCATAATATGATCAACAGTACAAGGGCGCGAGCAGCTGCACTCCTAGTTTGCAAAATACTTACATGAGGCAGCAGCTGTTGGGCATGAATCCTCCTTCACTGAACCGCCCCAGATGGTGCCATATCTGATTCCAGGAGTGCTGTGCCATCCCTGCCCAGGGTACGTGGAATCAAACTCTCTCTCTCTCTGCTTCCGCCATCTATACCTGCCTCTCATACTGAATCAAACGCTGTAGACCAAGGCATCAGATGAGATGGAGTGCGATGGCCCATTTTGGTCTATTGAGCCCACTCCCTCCAACAGCCCTCGTACAATTTGTCCTGTCATGGACTCTCCCTCAACTTATTTTTGGGGGTGGGTAAAGTTCCTCTTGTAATGGAAAAGACTTGTATATATATATATATATATATATAGAAAGAGAGAGAGAGAGTATTATCACATCTCTCAGAAACATTGCAAAGCACTTCACTTACAATGATTGACTTTGAAATGCAGTGAGTATTGTTATTTTGCACACAGCAGGGTCCCACTAACAGCGATGAGATGAATACCCAGTTAGGCATATTGATGGTGTTGGTTGAAGGAGGGATGTTGGCCAGGATACCAGGAACGCCCCCTACCCTTGTGCCATGCTCTTGTGCTGAATTTAGATTCTGTGCTCAAATCCTGGAGTGGGGCGTGAATCCAGAACTTTCTGATTCAGAGGCGAGAGTGTGACTAATTGGGAAAAATGGGAGAATGCCTGTTTTCCTCTGTATCAAACGACCCAGAAACAAAATTCCATTCTCTGAAATCGTATAGTTCAATGCTGCACATTCCCACAATTTCATTTGCAGTTTGTTGTTATGGAATAAAGCAGCCATTCTCCCATTTTTCACTAATAGAGGAATGTTGCCCACTTAATCTCCTTAGGTAAGAGTGAATAACTACAAGAAGGGAAGTTTCTTGCTGAGCCTCAAAGGAAATGAAAATTATTTGAAAGCTACAGGGTATCAATGTTACATTTCATCAACCTGACCTGTTAAATCCCACAGGTGATATCAGCATGGTCCCAATAGGACTGGAACGTAATCAGTACCTGCCGATGTGAGATCACAATAGCTACAGAGATTAACTTGATGCACATGTATCTTAGGGTTGCCAACTCTGGTTGGACGTATTCCTGGAGGTTTCATCACATGATCTCCCGCTTCCAACCGCCCCTCCCAACCGCCCCTCCCGGTCAAACAGCCTATTTTATCCTTCTCCGATATTTTTATAACTAATAAACAAAAATAAAAAATACACACAATTACTTTTCTCCCTGGGTTTGCTCGCAGCAGTGTCCTGGAGATTAGCCTTTAATTCCTGGAGACTCCAGGGCAATCCTGGAGGGTTGGCAACCGTAATGTACCTAGTGTTATTGATCTGATAATGTTTGCGATACGGTTCCCTTTAGCCAGGGCGATGGCAAATGGCTGTGGTCTGAAGGTGTGTGAGTGAGGAAGTGACAGCTCAGAGCTGTAGTCATAGAGAAACCAAGAGAGAAAGGGAGGTTTACAGACAGAGCCAGAGGTGTAAACGGGGCCTACAAAGACAGGCTGCACTATTTGTTCTAAAGCAGGGACCAGTCGGAGACATCAACTGTCCGTTATCCCAGACCTCCTGAGCTTCCGGTATTGTTGGTTTTTGCTTCTGCATTACCTTTGGCTCTTCTGAACCTTGCTTTCTTGCACCTTCAGAGTCCCAAATCCAGCATTCTAAACACTCTCCCTCTTCCCTACACCCTCACAATCACCCTTGAAATCAAGACTTAAGACTCATCTTGCCATCGCCTATTCGAACTCATTTTTGCCTGATCTCAAAAACTGTGGGCTCCTTATCTCCCTGAACTTTTCCTTCCTCCTACAACCTTCTGGCTTTTAAAATTCAAGTTTAGGTGTCATCTAATGACCGTTTCCACATGCATTTCATTCACTCTTTTATTCTTCTCAGCCTTGCCGGTTTCCTGCACCATGAACTTCAGCCCCTCACCCTTGGTTTTGCACTGCACTTAAAAAAAAACTAGCCCAGATTATTAGGGAAGAGAAGGAGGTAGGCTCCCTATGGATTAGCATGTGTGCTACTTGCTCCAGAGTTAGGGAACAGGTGTAAATGAGGGCTGTATATAGTCACACCACTATTCCCGGCCAGAATGGAGATGATTGGGTAAATCCCCCCATCAATCACACCCGGAGCCCGCACTGCTGTGGGTGACGGGGATTGATTTTACGCACATAATTTGTATGAAACTATCCTCCACTCGCTGCATTTTGCTGGAGAAATCACCCTGCTTTTATCGAGAGATGTTGCCGTAGATTTGGTCATGAGTTCTGTTTGCTGTAGTTCGTAGAGATGCTTTTTAAATAGACTCTGTAGACTGTTTGCTGTTTAAATAGACTCTGTTTACTGAGTAAACGGACTTTGTTTGCTGTGAGTCCTGCCGTAAGTCCCACCCCTGCCTCCAACTCATTGGCTGACACGTTGGTGTCAATAGACACTTTGGTAAAAAATGGGACCTGCACAGGCCTCCCTCAGGACTGGTGTTGGTCCAGTTTGGTTTGTTTAATATAGTGCACTCGAGGAGAGCAGATCAAACAAAATGCAAATTGTGCTGTTATGGAAATGAAATGTGCACAATTGCAAAATCTTTTAAAAGCTATTATAACAGCTACTGAATAGTTTAATAGGTTCTGAGCAAGCTTTCAAATTTGCACAAACCTCTTCAGTGGCAGCAACATGTGCTAAATTGTTTCATTGATTCTATGTGTTTCTCCCACTTTCCCTAGGTCCACTGTACAATATTTTTTGATTATAGCAGCAGATTTTCTGTGACATTGCTTACAGTAGGTTAGAGGATATACTGTTTCATGCGGACAGGAGCATTATACCCTGTAACACACTATGTACTATTTTGCTGCTGAGGCATATAACCTGGCACATCCCTTTCAGGCCACAGGGCCTAATTAGTGTGCTTTCTTGAGGTCACTTAGAGGCTAACTGTACTTAGATCCTATGGTCATTAAGACAAATTTGCAGATGATACCAAACCAGGGGGAGGGGCGTGCTGTTGAAGGATTTTGGACCTTTTAGATATGGAACTTTTTGGTGCCTGGTCTTAAGCAAGGCTAAGTCAGGGCGATGCTTATCCGGGAACCATGAGATGGGCAAACGAACATATAAATTTGATGGGCAGGAAAAGACCAGCTGGTCCATCAAGCCTGTCCCACATCATGATGGTCAGACTATCATGACTAATCTCTTCCTCTCCCACCCGCCACCATGTAATCTCCTGGGAGAGGCAAAAAAAGAGAAAAAACCCAGGGCCAATGAGGGAAAAAATACTCTGGAAAATTCCTCTCCAACTCAGGCAATCGAACCCAGTCCAGGAGATCACATGGACCAAGGGTTATCCATAAAGACACTTACCTTCAATATAATGCAATCCCTGCCCCGGTCAGGAACCGGTCCAGCTCCCTCTCGGAGACTACAGAGAGTCAGCACCCACCACACCAGCCGGCCACGTATTCCAGAGGCTCACTACTCTCTGGGAAAAGAAGAACCCACCCAACATCCAGTCTATTCCTACTCTTACATAGTTTAAACCTGTGTCCCCTGGTCCTCCCCAATCTGTTAAACTGGAATAATCTATCAATTGGAACGCTGTCCAGCCCTTTAATTATTTTATAGACCTCTTATCAAGTCACCTCTAACTCAACGATAAAGGAATGGACTTGAAACACTGCATTAGCTGGGTGGACTTGGTAAAAGAGCATGATGGATTATAGTCTGAACAGCAAATGGAGAAATCAGACGAGGCATCAGAAATTACAGAATGAGTTGGACAATATTTGCATGTGGGTGGAACAGTGACAGACAAGTGTAAAGTGCTGCTAAGGTACACATGGTTCAGGAATGGTGCTGAAATAACTATGGATGATTGAGACCTAGGAGTCTTAGTAAACTTGACACTCAACACATCCAACCAATGCAGAGCAGCAATCAATAAATCCAACAGGATGTTGAACTATGTAGACAAAACAGTACAGTATAAATCAGAGGAAGCCACGATCAAACTGTACTGTGCTCTGGTCAGACCGCGCCTTGAGTACTATGTACCAGTTCTGGTCATTGAGATACAGGGAGACATTGAAACACAGAAGGCAGTCCTCTGAGTGAAGAAATTTCTCCTAACCTCTCCTCACTCCCTTCGTAACAATCCTAAATTCATGAGTCCTCATCACCGACTCTTTAACCAGAGGAAATGGTCTTTCCCCATTCGCTCTATCAAAACCCTTTGCCATTTTAGTGTCACATCACTGTGCATCATCCTCATGAATCCATGTCCTATGTTCTCTATGGTATTAATGTCTTTTATATCATGAGGCATCCAAAAATGCACACAATACGCTAATTGTGGCCTAACCAATACCTCATAGAAATTTATCATGACCTCTTTATCCTTGTACTTGATGCCACTATTTATAAAACCAATATGTTGTTGGCCTTTGTTATGCAGTTAGGAAACCTGGACATGCCGACCAATGGACATTTCAAACAGATGCTACTCTTCACCAAAAGGTGCACTTGAGCTTTGAGGGAGGAAATCTTCTTCCTTGAACATAAGATCATAAGAAATAGGAGCAGGAGTAGGCCATACGGCCCCACGAGCCTGCTCCGCCATTCAATAAGATCATGGCTGATCTTCGACCTCAACTCCACTTTCCCGCCCGATCCCCATATCCCTTGATCCACTAGAGTCCAAAAAATCTGCCAATCTCAGTCTAGAATATATTCAATGACTCAGCATCCACAGCGCTCTGGGATAGAGAATTCCAAAGATTCACAACTCTCTGAGTAAAGAAATTCCTCCTCATCTCAGTCCTAAATGGCCGACCCCTTATCCTGAAACTACTTCCCCCTAGTTCTAGACTCTCCAGTCAAGGGAAACAGCCTCTCAGCATCTACCTTGTCAATCCCCCTCAGAATCTTATATGTTTCAATGAGATCACCTCTCATTCTTCTAAACTCCAGAGAGCATAGGCCCATTTTACTCAATCTCTCCTCATAGGACAAACCTCTAATCCCAGGAATCAATCTAGTGAACCTTGGTTGCACCCCCTCTAAGGCAAGTATATCCTTTCTTAGATAAGGAGACCAAAACTGTACACAGTACTCCAGGTGTGGTCTCACCAAAGCCCTGTTCCTTGAGGAAGGTCCATGCGAATATCAGTTGAGATATGGACCAGGATTTTGACCCGGACCCGGAGCCAGGAAGAGGGTGGTGGGGGAAGGGGGGGGGAGGGTCGAATTGCGGATGAGAAACTTGGAAGTTCGGTTTCCCGGACATCCTTACGATCTTGACGAAAGGACGTCTTTTATTTATTTTTTGGCTGTTTGCCATCCGACAGGCCGCCTGATTGACAGGCTGGTCTCAGTCGGATGGGAGCAAAGCAAGGAAGAGTTCGTGAAAAGGTAAGTCTTCAGGTAAGTCTTAGATTGTAAAGATCGAGGGGGGCATGGCTGGGCATGGGGGTCACGGAGGCATCGGGGCATGGGTGGGCACAGGGGAGGAGTCAGTCATCGGTGGGGGGGGGAGGAGGTCAGTCACTGGGGGAGTCAGTCACCGAGGGGGTGTGTTGGGATCGGGGGTCATTGTGGGGGTCCGTGATCGTTGGGGGTTGGGGTCTGCAATCTTTGGGGGGGGGTGTTTGCATTCGTTGTGAGGGGGATCTGCGATCATTGAGGGGGGCCGGTGGTCCGCGATTGTTGGGGAGGTCACTGCAGGTTGGCTTGTTGGACCTGGGGGAAGCACTCCTGCCCCTCTGGGCCCACAAGCTGTACCAGAAAGGCACTCACCTGCAGTTTCGGGCCTTCTCACCTCCTCTCACACGGCGCGAAGGAGACGGCCCGGGAATCCCGGCCCCCAGAGGCTAAAGCAAAACCTTTCAAAATGGAGGCCCGCAGCCTCCTTGAAAGGTTTTGGTGACCAACCCGCCTCCTGAGAGCGGTCGGTTTGCCCGCCCCTCGTCCTGCCCTGGTGAAAACCGGAAATGGGCGGATTGGGGGCGGGTCTGAAATTGTTGCAATTTTCAATGCCCCCCCACCCCCTCCCCGCCCCACCCCACCCAACCCAACTGTTTATCCTGCTCATGGACTCAGATTTGACATCAACATCAACCGATGAAGTGATATATCTGCCACTGAGAGTGCCGTAGGTCGTTGCTGAATTTTTGAGAAACCTGGGTGACGGGCGAACGGGCTGTAGTGCAGGGCACCACTAAGGATGAAAAGAATAGGGACGAAGGTGAGGCCAAGCTTGGGGTTTTAAAAGCCTGTAAAGGTCATGGAAGTGGGAGTGAGGGAGAAGACTGAGGGAGATAAGGAGCTCCACAGCTCCTGAGTTTTTCCATCTCGCTGGGTGCAACTAATTTAGGTGAGTATGGTTGCGAACTCTGTTGCAGGACATGTGCTTGGAACTACCTTAGGAGCCAAAGTTCGTGTTTCCTTCATATTTGCTCCTTATTTTAAGGCCTCAATTTGCAAACGAATTCACTTCAGCCCTATGTTAGCGGTCAGTGTTTGCAGATTAGAGGACAGGAGCAGGGAGATTTCCAGCTGCAGGCTACAGCTGTTACGGGCTCCCTGGTTCAAAATACTTAATCCAATTTCCCCTTTTAAAAAAAAAGCTCTGGTCTCCGCCTCAACCTCTCCACTTCGTGTTGCAATCACCCCTCCGAGTGAAGGTATTTCTCCTCACCTCTCCGCAGGAGCACAGGGAAAGTCTAAACAGGGATCGCCAGCTGCAAGCTACAGCTGTTGTGGGTAGCAATTTGTGGCAAAAAGCAGAGAGTAATTTAAAACTAAAAGATGGCATTTGCACCTGGAATTCCAAATTTCGGAGCAAATGCTTGTTGTCAGAATGTCGCTTCAGGCCCTGGCCTAATGTCGTCTCAGTGGAACATCTCTCCTAATCTAGTGTTTGTGTCCTAGGTGTCACCAATCTATTACCTGAATTACAGAACAATAAAACTGTTGTTTGCCTAGGGTCTAAAAGTGTGAAAACTGATCTCCTAAAGCACTGGGGAGAATTCAGCCTCTAAACGGCCCACAGTGGCTGATTTCTTCAATAGGGATTAAAATCCTATATAAAAAAAAACTTGGGAATGATTCTCGAGCTGCTGTATTTAATAAGAACTGGATACTTTGCTTTGACACCAGTGTCAAAGACTTGTCGCTGTGATTACTATGGCTCTGGATTGATTTAAGCACAGTAAATTAAATTGAATTGAATTGTGTTAAGCACAATAGCTAACAGGTTACAATAAATTAGAGAATTAGCTGTTGTACATCTAACAATTGGCTGCTGAGCATGGAATGCCTAAACGTGAAGAGAGAGCTGCTCTTACTGGAGCCTGTAGACAGACAGGAGCTTATATTGGCGGATTTGTCGAGTGAATCAAGCTTTTTTTTTGTTCCCTCTGACTTTCTGCCCTGTTATCCTGATGTGGCGCTGACACATGCTGGGCTACAGTTCCATGGTGGCAGCTGCTCTCTGATATTTGTGGCTTGGCTATTCAACCACGTGAGGCATCGTCACTGAGTCTAATTCTGACAAGGGTCGTGGACTACCGAATAGCCACTTGGGCTCTCACAATGGCTCACTGAGTAGCTCAGTCACACAGACTGGGAAGATCCTGAGTTTGAGCCCAGCCCTACAATAAGTTAACTGATCTCGGCTATAATGCTGGTGAGGACTCAAACCTCGCCATGGCTAGGGAAGGGTAGATCAGCCATGGTTTTCTATTCCTGACTGCTATCCAGTGTGTGTATGTGTGTGTGTGTGGGTGGGTGGCAGGCAGGGACCAGATTGAGTTCAGTTGTGATGCCCCCTGCAGATGAATAGCCTGCCAATACTCATTATCGAGCCTCACACCCAAATAATGGCACTTAGACAGGGTACTAGAGGCAGAAATCATGCCTCAGGAAAAGATCAATGCTGCAGGAGAGGAAAGGAAGCTGGATTCATTACAAAAAGGGAAAGCAAACCTCAAATTATTGCAGTATATAACTGAAGCTACAATTCCCAGCGTGTAAATGACCAGCTCATAATTGTACAGTCAGCCT